>NW_026020430.1:0-600000 GCF_900185275.1 Solanum verrucosum
CTCACATATACTACTTTACTCTAACAAATGTGAAATAATTAATTTTTCATTAAAAAAAATAATCCATATAGGGGTATATTTGATCTTTCTCACACATTATTTTTAATTTTTCAATTCGACAACTAATTTGAATTTATTATTTTGACGGTCAAATGAATTTTTTCCACTTATTTTCTTGTAAAGTATATTATCTATGAACAAAGCAACGAATAACAACCACCCCAACTTTCATTTTTTGTTCTCACATCTACACCACCACCAAAAAAACAAATAACAACAAACAACACAAAAATCAAATTGGAAAATCATCAAATTTTAACAAAAAATTAGGAGCTCCGACGAGCTCTGTGAAAATCGATAATGTTCGATCTCTATTCTCCGTTCTCTTTTACGTTTATTTTATTTTATTTTTCAATTTATAATTATTAGAACCAAAGAAGATTGTAGTTTTTATGTTCGTTGCTTTAGTAAAAATAGGAAAAATGGAGTCTGGTGGTTGTGTGTGGACTGTGTGGTTTTTGTTTTGAAATTGACTTGAGATACTAATAATTTGATGGTGGTGAATCACCAGAAGAGAAAAGTTGTATTAAAAGTGCATTAAATATAGATGATAGTTATAATACAATTCAAATTCAATATTATACATCGTTATGAATTCGATTATTGCTGTGTAAACAAATACAATATATTTCTAACAACATTAAATTAATTTAGACCTGAGATACTGATAATCTGATGGTAGTCCGGCGGTGGTGATCCATCAGAGAAGAAGTGTGAAGCTCTTAAAAAAAATATTAAAGTTGTATTTATAAAACGTAGCATTTGACTTTGGGAAAGAGAATCGATCGCTTACCTTGAAAGAATAGGTTGGAACTATTGAAAGATGATAGGCTTGATTGTTGTCTTTGGTAGTGATACTGCTATTAAAGAAGAAGATCTTGTCAAGCGCACTGGATCTATTGTGGATGTTCCTGCGGGAAAGGCTATGCTAGGGCGTGTGGTCGATGGCTTGGGAGTACCTATGTTTTCTGCGTTCAGTCAATCTACGCAGAGTGAATCGGTCCCTAAGGAACCCCCGAAAGGGCTGCCGTCCAATGGGTACACGAAAGTGACGAAGTTGCTTTGACTACAGAACCATGCCTGTCTGTTGGAGCGAATTGGATGATCGGGCCGAGGGGCAGGGCCTAAGATCAGGCCGAAAGGCGTAGTCGATGGACAACAGGTGAATATTCCTGTACTACCCCTTGTTAGTCCCGAGGGACGGAGGAGGCTAGGTTAGCCGAAAGATGGTTATCGGTTCAAGAACGTAACTGTATTAGGATAGTTGTAATACAATTCAAATTCAATATTATACATTATTATGAATTCGATAGTTGTTATTCCAGAACAAGAATAACACATTTCTAACAATATAAAATTAATACAAACTTGAGATACTGATAATCTGATGATAGTCCGACGGTGGTGATTCACCGGAGAAGAAGGGTGAAGCTCTAAAAAATTGTATTAAAGTTATATTAAAATTGTATTAAACTATAGTTGTAATACAATTTAAATTCAATATTATACATTATTATGATTTCGATAGTTGTTATTGTAGAACTAATATAATACATTTCTAACAACATAAACTAATTTAAATTGTATCGGTGTAGACATTCACATATATACTTTTACTACATTTATATTAAAAATATTTTGATTATATATATTTCACCATGTGTATTGAAACATGCCTATATATTGAATTCAAATATATTACAATTGTTATTTATTTATTTTCTCTCTTATAAACGGTGTTAAAATATATTATTGTATTAACAATATATAGTTATATATTCACAATATGCATTGAAAAATGCTTATAATAGTTATAATGTATTGAATTCAAAATGTATTACCAATATAGTTTATATTTATTTGTTTTATTAATAATGTTAAAAAACATCTTCATATTTTCAAAATAAAAAATAATCTTCACCAAATATTCTTAAATATTAAAATAATTGATTTAAAAAAAAAAAAAAGCAAGAGAAAATGTCGGAAGAAAAGAGATCGAGGAAAACTGAACGCAATAATTTACATAAAATTAGCTGGAAAAACATGCTTGATACCAAAACGGAAGTCACATTAGTGCATGATTTTCGTTTACTAGTAAAAAAAAAACAATATTCGTTTTTATATCAATAATTAAAAATATTATCCATTTCTGGCATACATTTATGGAACAGCTAAGATCCAAATAAACGAACTCATTAAATAGTGAGTTCCAAAACTTTTTAGGTACACAAACTGATGGACAGAGATAACATTATTGACGAAAAAATTACATTCTATATATAAAATTAGAGTTATTTTTTATTTAATTCTTTTATCATGTTTACTTCTTTTATTTTTTAAAACTTCACCATGAAAATCTTAATCCTGTCTAATGCCTTCGGAGTGCGGTGTAAAATAACAATATTCACACAATAGGTTGCAATTTTGCATATACTTAGGTAATGAAAATTTCTATTATGATAAGCACAATAATTAGTAGTAACAAAATTTTAAAAAATAATATAAATCATATGTTAAATTGTACAATGTAAAAGGTTTTCCAGGCTTTTATCACACGCTACATGACTTGAAATGGCAAAAAATGAACTGTATTATTCTTAATTTCCTTTACCAGATGTGACATAAAGAAAGAAACTTTTATATGAGCAAAAAAAACGGTTAACACGTGTCAAAGATTACTAAGTAGCTTATTACTATCATAAAAAAAAAGAAGGAAAAAACGATTAATCAAAATTAAATATCTTTGTTCATTGCTTTGGCATTATTGTTGGGTTATGAAGGGTGATTTGGCGTCATGCGGAACAATTTGTAAATTATGAGTGATAAATTAGACGACACATAAAACTATACTAAAAATCAAAATATTATTATTTGATAAAAACATTGAAACTTTAGAGAGAATAAATCTCCCCATAAACAAGACTCTTAAACGACTACATTGTGGATGTTATTGTTTTTGTGTTAGAAGAAACAAACCTATATTTATAGAGTCCTAAAACCTTTCCTACTGGAAAAGGACTCCTAAAAGGAGAGAATAAACCAAATATAAAATAATATTATATTTTCCTTTCAAGAAAAGTAAAAACATTTATGGTAATGTTTTGTCTTTTCTTTAAGGAAAAATAAATCTTAAATTATGGTAAGAAAATCAGGGCAAAACCTAACAATTATATCATGCAGTTTTTGCATAAAATGTTTTTGCTATTAATTTCTCCCCTAAATCGTAATTAAAAGAAAATGACAAAATTGGTCTCTCTTTTTTCCCTTTTAAGTAGGTTTAAAATAGGGTTTTAAGTATTATCTGAGTAATTTTGAATTTAAAAATTTGTCAAAAGTGAATATATTTGATCTCCATCAAATATTTTGAATTTTGATTGTTAAATGTAATTGGTGAGAATAGAGATATTTAACGGAACTCATATTTGTAAGTATAATGTTTGCAAATTATGTTGTTTTTTTAAAAACTTTTTTTTTAAGAGTATGGTGCAATTTTTTGAGGAGCAATTTCCGTTATTTTTGGTCTATTTATTTTGTGTCTTGTATAGTTTTTTATGTGAAGCTGTAATTTTGATAGAATTTTTGTGTGTTTTTGATTTGTTTTGTTCCCCATGTATACTGTTAAATTTAGCAATCACAGTTTGATATATATCTAATGATGACCAAAATATTCACTTTAAACAAACTTAAAGGACTAAATTGTTAAGGTAATACATAAAAAAAAATAAAAACAAAACTTTTCTAAACTTACTAGTATAATATAAGGAATCATTTTGTCATTTTTTCTTAAAAATTACTCCCTCCGTCCACAATTGTTTGTCAGGGTAATGTCATGCACATCCCTCAAGGAAAATCTAATACAAGGTGTAATTTGACTAAAATAACCCTACTATATCAAGAATATCAAAAATCCACATAACTTTTCAATTGAACTACACAATCATTAAGGGCAGAATTGGAAAAAAGTGATTAATTATTTCTTAATTGTTTAAATTAACAATTAATCTTGGACATCTATTTTTAGTATACATGTCAAACAATTGTGGACGAAGGGAGTACTATTAGAGGGTCTATCTCGACATATTCTACTATTTTCAAATATAATAATTCTTTAATTAGGAAGGATTATTTCTGATAAAAATCCATATTTATTTCCGGATCTATCGGGTGGGAGCCGAGTATTCTAGCCAACTAGAATACAATGGATTATTGCACCCAAAAAGCTGTAAAAGTCCAACTTCTTTTCTGACTAATTAATGAATAATTTCTACTTTCCTTTATCAATTTTTCTTAGAGAAAATGACACTTAATGTCTTTATCCATTGGACCTCAAACCTGAAAATTTCAAATGAACAAACACTAAGGTACATTTTAACCTATTTACGTAAGTGATATATATATAAACATCAAGTCAACAACGAACCAAACGAAATGATTCATTTCAAAAAGAAGTATTTATTATTGTTTGAACTATTTTGATTTGTCTTTTATATTGAGCGTTCAACTCAATCCATCATTATGTTGATTTTTTAGCAAGTATCCAACTGAATATGTTTTTATAGAATTTCATTCTTTATTCTATATTTCCTTTTTTGCTAATTGAATTTAGATTAGAAAGAGAGGAATATTCGATGAAAGTAGGTGGCTTTTTAGAAAGTATATAAATGATTAAGAAGAAAAGGCTGGTGTGTTTACTGTGGGTCAAATGTATAGGTCAAATGTATATGTATCTGTCATGCATCCAGCTTCTAACTTTGACACTAGATATCATTTATTATTTGATTTAATAGGTGTCAAAACGGGAAGATCGAGATGAATTTGAGAATATTAAAACGGATTAAGCTAGTAAATGAGTGACTAACTCTTTTTTTTTTAAAAGTTAGTAAGCCTATCAAATAAAAAAAACATCTTTTTAATTAAATGAGAGAAAATGAGTTGAGTTCATAAAATAATTAACATGTTATTAATCCACTCAAACATAAAAGACTTAATCAGATTATAATTTTTATGAATTGATTGTACTACCCGTAATTTAAGCCCTATCTATATTTTTTTTCCTCTTCATATGCAGCAAAGAAATTATGATTAAAACAACAATGATTGTCATTTCAGGTACTATTAATATAATTATAGATCCGCTTTTATATTATGGGTGTGTTTGGTATGAAGGAAAATGTTTTCTTCGAAAACAAGTAGATTTTTGACTTATTTTCTCATGTTTGGTTGGTGAGTATTAGTTACGAATTCGACATAGCTCAATAACCATATTCCTAAAGGCTAATGTTAGGTGGGAATCGATATATCAAAATTCAAAACGTATTTCACATTTCAAAAGCTAATGAATATTAGGAGTAGGCTGGGCTGGACCAAGACAAAGATAAAAGCCCATGCACTAATGATCCATAAGGGTCAAAGCCACTTGGTATATAATGTGAACATATATTGATATTCCAAATATATTTTAGGATAATGGAACTAACTTCAACAAATTTTAGGTGTATAAAGTTGTATTTTGACATTAATAAGGACAACTAGTTCAATGTTGCATGTGTGTTTCGTTTAAAAAATATTTTGCGATCACTACAAAAAAAATTACTACTATTTTCCTATTGAAAAATGTTTAGTGGCTATTCACACGAATATTTTGATTGAATCGATGAGAAACGAAAAAATTGTAATAAAGATTTCCACTATTTTAGTGATATTTATTTCCCACAATTCATTTTTTTAGTAAACTGATTTTTTATGAAAAATAAATGGGAAAATCATGTTCTGCAACAAATTTTTTCTTCTGATTTCACGATAGAAAAAACTTTTAGTTCTAGTAATGAATGTTTAAGTGAATTATATCTATGTGCATATATGAAATTTAATTTAAGAACTAATAGCGTTTAAAAACATATTAGTATTATTTTTTAAATACAGAGAGAGAGATATTTAAGATTTAATTTTTCTAGTGAGGAGTATGTTTTTTCACAATAAACTTGGACAAGTATAACCAATCAGAGTTGTGCTGAAGTGATAAGTATTTCTTCATTCTTAACTAAAAAATTTGGGTTCAAGTCTCCTGGGTACAAAGTCGCTTTTGTTAGGAGGCGCTTTACCCAAGATTTCTCGACGCGAATTCAGATTTAGTCGGGTACCATTTTGAAAAATTCCTAACTCCACATGTATAGTGCGTATTGATCTTTTACTTTGACCAATTTAACTTTTGTGCTTCCATTTTTCATTACCTTTAACCTATTTTTAATGAAAGGAAGTACTGTTTTCTTACTCTTATGACTTGTCACTTAACTAACTGGATTGAAACATCATAACCCCAATAATGTTTGCATGCCTGATTAATTGAGACTCAAAGAAGACCATAAAAGCATCTGACACATAGTAGTTATAAATATAAGTAATATAATATAGTACTATTGTCTATTGTTCGTGGCAATAAATAGTCATGGCCATTTATTGTTTGAATATTGACTATCAAATTATATTGCCATGTTAGAGATAAAGACATAAAAATATATTTAAACTATAGTGAAATTATCAATTATACATTTAAATAAGATAATTAGCGAAGGAGGTAAATAATATGAAAAATAAAAGTTCAAAGGGTCATAAAATTTCCATATAATTTTAATTGTATAAGCTACTCCCTCCGTCTCTATTTACTTGTCCATATTTCCTTTTTTAGTTGTCCCTATTTAGTTGTCTATTTTGACAAATCAAGAAAGGACAACAATTTTTTTCCTATTATACCCTTATTTACACTTCTTGAAAATTGTAAAAGTGTATGTTGTTTCCCTCCAATTTATTTCACTTTAATTCAAATAAGTGGTTGTAATTTTGAAGTGAAAAGTTGTCATAAGGGTAAAATTGTAACTTCACTGTGCTAATCATTGTTGCCTTAATATGTGTGTCATTTCTAAAGTGGACAACTAAAAAGGGACGGAGGGAGTATTGAATAGCTAATACAATAATAAATAGAATATATCGAATAATTTTAAACTTTAAGGTCCGTCTTCGAATCATCAGCTTGACGCTAACTTTATTTTAAATCTTATCAAGTGATACTATATCATCAACCAATAGCATAATATGTGGATGACATATTTAACAAAATACTGTTCTAAATAAATGCTTCTACTGTTTTAATAGCATTATTATATGACTTGTAATAGTTATATGTTAAAGCAAAAATTTAAAAGAATAGTTCCAAAAGGACAGACTTTATTTGTATATAATACTGTGTTTCAAACTTATTTGTCTTATATATAGTTTTCTTTCTAGCCTCTTTATCAAAGAGCATCCTTTTATATATTTATTAAGTTTTTATTTTAAATTCAAAATTTTACTCGTAATGTCTAAGTTCACAAAATTTAGAGGATTTTATTAAATTAGAAAGTACTAACAATTTTAGTTTATTTTAAAACTTAAATCAGATCAAATTAAAACACATAAAATAAAACTCAAAGATTATATGTTTTTTTTTAATATTTCACTCGATATTCACATCAAAATTTGATTAAATTTTTATAGAAGATAAGACGTTTCTTAATAAAATAATTTTATACTTGAGCATAAAATACTTTAGGAAGAATGAAAAAATACTTATCATTACCGTTTTGGCAGAGAGCTACATGTTATCATCTAGCTCCACCAAGTCAATTCTGATAAGACCAGTCAAATGTAGAGAAACTGCATTGGAACGTGCTATAAAGGATATCCCTTTCATCATTATATAAACCTGACCCCCCTTATAACATTTTATAATATAATTCTCAGAATCCATTTAATATTTTCCCCTTTAATTTCTCCTTTGCCTTGCCTGGTATCGATTTTACCATTTTAGTGTTCCATCATTATAAAATTCCACAAAAACAATGGAAGCTAATAGTAACTCTTTTCATCTTGATTCTGTTTTTCATGTGCCCATTAAGTTGTCTGGTTTTTTGGAGGAACCAAACAACATGACTAGTAGTACAGTACTACCAAATTGTGTTTCTCAATTTTATTTGCAAGAGCTTTCTGTCAATATGAGTAATAATGTTCATGAAATTAGCCAAAATGAACCTTCTCATGTGACAAATAAAACCAATTCTTCCTCCCTCTGCTCTACTCAATCTAAGGTAATTCTTTTCAAATATTAATCCGTTTCATAAATAATGTCTCTTTCTTTTTTTGACAACTCTTAAATTCTAACTTTCTACGTGTCATGTGTAACAATATAATTCGAGATCATAACATTCAAAAGTCTTATTTACCGTTCTTTTAACTTTGTTTCAACTTTCAAGTTAAAATAAGATAAATAAATTCAAATAGAGGGAGTATATATATATTTATATGATGTTCAAGTTTTAAAGCTAAGATTGAATTTTTTATGATGAAGTGGTAATTATTGTTTATGATTTGTTAGAATGTAAGAGAAGGTGATTATGGGAAAAGGAAAAGAAATGGTAATGTGAAAAAAGAGAAAAAAGCAAGGGATAATAATAAGAAGAAAGAGGAGAAGAACGTCCCTGAAGAGGCCCCTACAGGATATGTTCATGTTAGAGCAAGGAGGGGCCAGGCAACTGACAGCCACAGTCTTGCTGAAAGGGTAACTAATTTTCTACTATACAATCAATCTTCGTATTTTTGTTTCCGACTCAACGTCTGATATTCGTATTGAAGTTATAATTTTTTTTACGATTTTTCTTTTCATATTTATAACTTAAATTCAACTTTAATTCATTGCATCACATCTTTTCGTAGTGTTCCCTTTTTAAGTTATATGCACTATGTTATACATATGGTCTGTGTAACCTATTTATAAATTATATTATATTATAGTAATAAATAAAAGTGACATGACAATATAGTTTTTTTTTACCCAAATAGTGTATATAACTTAAGTTTATTACAAATGTTTACCTGTAATTATCTTTCCATATCAAAATTCTGGAATTCAAAATTATTAGTTGAAAATTTATATGACATAATTTCAGGTGAGGAGAGAGAAAATAAGTGAAAGGATGAAGATATTGCAAGCACTTGTTCCTGGTTGTGACAAGGTATATCAAGTTTCAACAATTTGTCTTTCCTTTTTTGGTAGAATATAAAAGACCTTTCTAAACTTGATGGATTTTATTCAGATTAGTTTGGCTTTTGATAACCTCGTTTTAGTAGAATAGCCAAATTTAGAAGACTATATTGATAATTCAAGAGAAATTTGAATAAAACGCGTCAAGTTTAAAGTGGTCCTTACTATTTGACTTGTGTTTTAATATTAGACCAATGTTTAACGTGGCATCGTCGAAATCAGGTAACTGGGAAGGCCCTTATGTTGGATGAGATAATCAACTATGTCCAGTCCTTGCAAAACCAAGTTGAGGTAAAAAATAAATAAATTAACCATCAATAATTTACTTATTATTTGACTTTTAGTAAAAAAAAAAAAAATAGAGAAAAGGGAAATGAGTAATTAATCTATTTAACTAAAACATCATTATTGTGCTTATAATGTTACAGTTTTTATCCATGAAGCTTGCTTCTTTGAACCCCATGTACTATTACTTTGGCATGGAGTTAGATGCTCTCGTGGTCAAACCTGATCAGGTATATACGCAGAAATTTTCGTAAGCTGTGTCAATATTTGAAGAACTAAACCATATTTATACCTAAATTTCTATATACACATCTAGTAAAAATATCAACGAAACAATATCTCGTGACACAAAGATATGTCTATTAAGCTAAATCTTTTTTTTTTCCTATTGAATTATGATCAGAGTTGGAGTGGCTTGGAAGGACCATTATTAGAGAACACAACTAGTAGCTATCCTCTCCTGGATAGTTCAACATCACATATGTTTCAACAATTGCATCTACAAAATTCTGTTTCTCAGGTATTCAATAGTAAAAAACTAATATCCATATATACGTCATATTCTTTCTGTTTCAATTTGTTTGTCATATTTTGACTTGAAACAGACTTTTGAATGTTTTAATCATTTGACGTTAAAAAGGAAAATATATTTTAAATGGACTAATTGAAGTATGATAACCAAATTGAAACGGAAGGAGTATTATTCAATAAGACAAAAACCTAAAAGACTCTGATAGAGATTGATCTATTGTCCCCACCCGTTTGACATAGTATTGTACTATTGTTTTCACATATATATATAAAAAAAATTTAAGTGTAGGATACATAATATGATTGAGATTTGTTTAGAAATATATATAGTATATCTCTAACATGGGTAGATATGTTTTCAGGATGGTGGACATGTCTTATGGAGTGGAGATGACCAAAAACAAAAGATGATTATTAATCATTCAGAATTGATCAGTAATAACAACAATTTGTGTTCCTTTCCATTAATATGAGACCTGCCCTACACAACACCTGGTGAGCGATCCATCACTCTCCTTTTAATTATTACTCCTTCTGATCGTTCATTTTATTTGTTCAGTATTGACTTGACACATCCATGTGCAGTAATTTGGAAGGGTATGATTCTTGTTGTTTGTCCAAAATCATTGATGTGAGAGATCTATGGATGGGATGGATATGATAATTCAGGAAAAGTGCAGTAGGAGATCTTTCATGTGGACATACTTTTGTTTTTGTCCAATAATCTGACTTCCCAGATTTGCAAAATTAAATGTACTGTTTCATAATGCCAGTAAATAAAATAGTAGTAGTTGTATTATTTCTTATTTGTTGTTTCATATTAGACGTGTCAAATGAACATATTGAGCGAATTAATTTGAAAGGATTAACATGTTTGGAGTTGGTACTTAATAAACAATTGATTATTGCTCCGCCAAAGAGTTACTGGGTGGACTAACAATACAGAACTTAACATTAACATAATTCGTTATATAAGTTTGTGAAGATTCACAATTATAGGGGATCAAAACTGTATATTTTGATTAATAAAATATCAAAATTCAAATTAATTAATATTTGAAGGATTAAAAGTGCAAATTTCCCTAATTATTCTAAACAGAAATAAATAATAATACAAAATACGAAAGGTTCTAGAGAAAAAGACCTTCAATAAGAAAATTTTGTTAGTTACTCGGTGTCTTTGTTAATTTTGGTGTCAAATTAAATTACATCACAAATGGAGGAAAAATTATTTATTATCGATTATATTAACATTGAGTAGTACATCTCTGGAGGACAAAAAATCTGTCATTTGACCACCCATTAGAAACCTTTCTTTGGAAGTTCCTTAGAAATTGAACTCCACGTAAACAGTGTCATATAGGATTGAAGAGATTTTTTAGGACGATATATAGCTTGATCTATTGTTCATTATGTATTTTTAAGATACGTAGAACAAAAACTTTGAAGAACTTGATAAGAAATAACAAATTTTAAAGATCATTTTCAAAACTAGGAAATTAAAACTGGTAGAGAAAATAGAATCAGAAACAGAGTAGAAACAATATACAAAATATTTTTCTTAAAGAAGAAAATCGAGCTCACTGAATGCACAATGTTCCCTTAAGAAAATTATTCCCCTCAAGTACCTGAGATTAATGGAATATATCCTCCAAGGATAGAACGATCTTACTCATCGGTGTATCGGTACCAACCACGGTGTCAGTGAATCACTCAACGACAGTAATGTACACTTAGAATATTAGATTTAGTAATAGTAGTATAGTAGTAGAAGTCCAAAAAATTAGTTCTTTAATGAGAGGAAATCTCTCAATTTATAGAAAACAAAGGGTAGTGTGAAAATGTTCTTATTGTGCCTTACCAGAAAGGTCACAATCCCTTGGAAAAGTCACAATCTTTTGGAAAGGTCACAACCTTTCATAAAAGTCACAACTTTTCATAAAAGTCGCAACTTTTCATAAAAGTCATAACTCTTCATAAAAGTTGCAACTCTTCATTTTTCATTCACACCTTTTAAACATGATCTAGGTAATCGGTGTTTGATGCACAAAACATTATGGTGTTAGTATATCGGGTGTAGGAATGATCGTACCTAAGAGGTATAATATAGATAATACACCATGATGTAAATATTAGTGAACTAGTGACTATTTTCACAACTCGATTTATAATTTGACCAAAGATATTAAATTTAGGAGGAAATAAAAGATGAGATTTGTGGAAAACAAACAATATATTGCTCATTTGATGACACTTGAGTGATAAGATCAAAAAATATTAAATGCCAAGTGCACTTGCCTCCAATGTTGTTAACAAGTATATATGTGATTTATAGAGACATTCCATGAGATGTTTTTGTTAATGGGAGACATATAAGACTGTTTTAGGCCATGTTAAAATAGTCACTTAATCAACACGCCTGACTAATCATAATTAATTTTGTTTTATTAACAGCAAAGCAAATGAAAGATTTCTCAATCTTTAATATAGTAACTAATTAATCATCAGACGACCATTAGTACCACCAAACTAAATTATAGAAATGTCCAGTTATTAGGATTTGACACCTAGCTTTGGCTTCTTAGAATAAAAATAAATAAATAAAGTGTTCTTCTTGTAGTGGAGTGGTAAGTATTCCTTCATTCTTAATCAGAGATGTTGAGTTCAAGTCTCTTTGGGTAAGGAGTCACCTTTGTTAGGGAGCGCTTTACCTATCCCGACATGAATTTGAATTTAATCGAATTTCAATATAGATATTGAATATCAGCCGAAAAAACAAAAAAAGGATCATATAATGTTTCCGTTAAGAACTCTTATCAATTTTTTTCATAAAGTAATTGAAATAGCTAATCAGTGTGAGTGGTGACACCCCACCCACCCACAAACTCCAACCCCATCAAATCCTCTATTAAGGAAATTAAATAGATGCAATTTCTTAAAATTGTTTAGATGAGATGTGAGGTGTTAATATGATATAAGAAAATAATTTACTTTGTCATGTCAATTTTTTTGAATGATAAATTTAGCTGAGTGATTTTATTGATATAAATGTTTAAGTTGAGTGATTTTATTGATACAAATATCTAAGTTGAGTAATTTTATTGATATAAAACAAAGTTTAATGACTTTGCTACAAATATTTTCAAAGTTAGATAACATTTTGAGATGTTAACTCATTAAACTATGAAATTAGAAGACATTAATCCTTTTTAGTGATATTAACATTAAGAAAAATAGCACTATTAGAAAATAAAGAATTAACGACACAAATTTTGTAGTTAAATAATTAAAATTGTGTTAATTTTATTTAGCTATAGATTATAAGAAAATTCGCAAGGAGTTTTTTCTAGCAATGGATTAGCACCGATAAATTCCTTGATTCCATATTTTCTAATAGTGTAATAAGCATTCTCAAATTTAATTTCATGCCAAGAAAACTGTCCTAATCACTATAATTAATTTTATCAATTGCATATCTTAGCCCCTAATTCGTTTTGTTAATTAATTCATGTGATTTTTCACTAATTAATTATTCTAGTTTCTCATTGTCGGCAAATTAGTTTTAGGTTGGTGTCACCATCTCATGCAAACTTAAGAGAATCGAAAGAGGATCAAATGAAACAAAAGAACAAAAACAAATATTGCACTGTTTTTTCTTCATTCTTTTTTAATTCAAATCATGACATGACAAATGGGAACAATTATAATTCTATTTTAGCTAACTCAAACCAAAGAAGGGAGTCCTTAATAATAAGAACACATTTTTTATATTTGATTTTAAACTTTTCATTGCACACTTACTAACATGTTAATTATTATCGTGAGCTAATGAATAAGCAAGTCAATTATTAGCTCAAACTTAAATTAACTGGATAGGTTATAGTTTTATAAATAATAAATCCACTTATTTTTCTAAAAAATTAAAAAATATTTTCCTTCATAACTAACAGACAGACACACCATTAATGAGACGTGGCCCTCCTTCCTCTACAAAAGAATACACTCAATGTTATATTGGATACATCATCATCATCATGAAGAAGACATAAATTAAAACATATTGGGTCAAATTTAATGTTCTTGTCCATTTGAGACTACTCAGTTTGTGTTGCGTGACATTTATTGATCATACAGAAATCAAAACTCTGATATATAAAAGAAATATATAGAAGTACGTAGTTTGTTTGTTGGGTTCTTGAAATGTGAAGGGATAAGGAGTGCATGTGATAAAGAACACACATGGTGTATATGGGCAATTATCAAACTCTCATTTTCAAATCCCATACTGGGTTGGTCTGTGGGTGGTCCTCTCTTAGGTGTTGCACTTGCACCTCATGCCTAAGGGCCAAACGGACTTGGTCCCACCACAACTTTTTAATTTGACGATCTAAAACCAGCCAACTTTAAATATTTTGTACGTATCTCAAATATATATTAACTCAATCAATTTAAATTTATATTGAGTAAGTCAACTAAAATTTGAATATGAAATATCTTATTACATTGGAGGTTTTTTTTTTTTTTTTTGGGGTTGGTGGGAGGGGGGTTGGAAGTCTTGTACTTTTCAATAAGGAGAGGGTATGGAGGGTGAAGATGACACTGATATTTAATAAGGTGGTATCCCCTTGTGATTAAGTTAAGGTATACTTGTCCAAATTCTAGACAAGGTCTATTGGTCCCAACATACCTTCTACTAATTATTATTTTTGTTTTTTGGTAAAACCATAAAGTCTAATAGTAACAGTATACAATTAAACTTTTCGTGATACATGAAGGATGAAGAGCTCATCGTTGTATAAAAAAATATTTCCTCACTGATCCATTCAATAGGGAAAAAAAGTGATTTTTAATAGTGGTGGAAGTATATAGTTATCATATGTGATGTACCTTATACTTTTGAGAAAAATATTATTAAGACTTGAATCGTGACCTTCTGATGATGATTTTTGGCTCTTTTTTCAAGTGCTACAAAAACAAGAAAGGAGAGAAGGCAAGAGGAAACAAATGTGTCTACATAACTACATTAAAGTTTGGAATGGAGTGGGTGTGTGTTATGTTCCTAAAATACAAACATTTACTGCTGCAAAATTGTTCTCTACTCTTCTGGTCCTCCCAAAAAACATGTCTTTTCCAATAGAGCTAACGAAAATTAAACTTTACGAGTCGTATTTCACATTGATGGTTTCCTCTCTCGAACACACCCCACCCATAATCCCCATCTTCCCCCTCACTTTCAAACTTTCATAACATTTGTCTAATGAAAATTCACTTATAATTTATTAGACAAAAATATTTTTCCTTCGTACCAAACACCTCCAAAATATATAATTTTTTAATAAAAGAACTAAATTCAAATAAATCCCCTACGCCCAACTAGACAAACGATTCCACAAAAAACCAAAAACCAAAAGCTATTGAGTAACATGACAAGCATCAAGTAAATATGAAAGGACTAAATTGATTGCAAGTGACAAATAAAGTCAATCGTCAAGCTAAATCAAGATTTAAACATGTGAGTGAGACCTTAGGATGAGCCCCTCCAAAAACACCCATCCCCCGTTCATCCTCTGCATGTTCACGAGGTCTACCATGCTCCCTTCATTTCGTATTATTTGTCCACTTTTCCGTTATAACGTTTCTTAAATAATCAAAAATATAAAAAAAATAAACTTTCACATTTGATCCTGTACGTACCTTTCGATCTTGATCATTTTTCGTGTTTTTCTTGAGATTGAATCTCTTCAGACTTGATGAACATGGAGTGTATACATGTGCATGAAAGATAAGGGTATTGCATGACGAAAAATAGCCTTTTTTGATAACTTCGGATGACCGTCAAAAAAACCATACAGGAAAGAGATCTTTTTTTTAAACGGACTAAAAAATGAAAATAATTAAGACAAACTATGTATTCCTGAATGGGAATTCAGGCCAGTCATCCTTGGCTATCAAAGCAGGCTCTTTATCTTCTTATAAGACCTCTCTTTCGATCCTAATCAATTAATTAGCCAAGGATGACACCTAATTATAATCATTTTTGAAGGATTAATTGATGAGATAATAATCAAATTAATCCTACATAAAGATATTTTAATCAGGCAATTAGTCATCCTTGGCTACCAGAGCTAGCAGGCTCTTATATTCTTAATTCATACAAGACCTCTATCTATAAATTAGTTTCTACTTGGGCTCTCTTATTAATGACTCATCCAAAGCATGCTATATATAGGCAAGGTTGGTAATATGGTTGGATAGTGGCGGATCAAAGATTTTCAAACAGAAAAATTATTATTTACTATATATACATATGTCGAGAAAAAAATGTGATTGTCTGGTAAAGGAGTACTAGATGAACCCCTTATACCCCTCTAGCTATTGCCTACTAGGTGGAAGCGAATTAGATTAAAGCATTTAACTTAATTATATTCCCGACTCATTATAAGAAATTCTTACACTATATTTTATTGTACTTAAACCATTTATCGCAGATTATCTATTTTATTTAACATGTTATAATTAATTCTATTTATTATTATGAACGATTACTTATTAGATTTATCTTTAATTTTAAGTGATCTGATAATATAAAATGACACGCAACTTAAAATACCTCTTTGATTTACAAGATTTACCACGTGTTGTTCTTCTCTATTTGAATTTATATATATATATATATATATGATGAATGAATCAATTAATTATCCTCACTATAAACGAAGGAACATATTCTTATTTGTGCTAGGGACCAGCCATTGCCTCCTTATAATGTTCATTTTTGTATATATATGATGTTTATACGAAATATAGACGTTGACTTAATACGAGGTAGACATAAAGGTGAGATGAATTAATGAATGGAAGTGATAAAATACGCAAGGCATATTTTGATTATCAAATCAACTTGTAAACTCAAGAATATTATAATCTAACAACTAGAAAATTAGCTCCTTAATTACTGAGGTTAAGCATACTAAAGACCTTACTGTGCTTACTAGTGTATAAAATTACATAGGCAAAGTGGGTGATCTAGGCCATTAAAGTCTGTTAATGTAACAAGTTGTCCTTTTTTCATAAATATATAATTTTTTGTTCGTGTAAGATTTTCACGAATAATGATTTCATTGTTCTCTATTATATATATCAAGAATCATATCTTCATGCAGACTATACAAAAATATTCTTTAAAGTGGCTTAATTTAAATTATAACAATAATTGTATTTATGGTACGTTAAAAGTACTTAGGCTTTCTAGTCGAACTATATATATATATATATATATATATATATATATATATATATTATTATTTTATTTTATTTTATTTTATTTTTTTTATTTTTTTATCATCCCTTTGTAGAAGCTCCCACCCCTTTTACTTCCTTGGTGACTCGAACTCGCAACCTTCGGATTGGAAGTGAGAGGTGCTTACCATCCAAGCAACTCCATCTCGTCATATGTTATATATTGACTAATTACATTAATAATCAGTTGTTGATATTCTTGATGTTTAAAACTCTCAAAAATTGACACATTTGAAGCAAGCTGTCTGTTTGACATTCCCCTCATCACTTGAAATAATTTGAAGAAGAATAAAAGCAAGAGAATAAATGATTTGATCATCATCTGTCTATTAAAGTCCTAATAATATGTATCAAGTCAAATCTATTTTATTCTCTCATGACTTTACGATTGCCTTATATCTTAAAATATTCCAATACTCTCTCGATATAGATCAAGTTATTCTCTTTCATATCGAGAAATTTTCGCCAATCGTTCCTTTTTCAAACACATATTTTAATAAATGATTTTCTTTTATTTCTTAAGCAACTCCGAAATCTAAAGATTCATTTTTTGAGTAAATCGAAAATTTGTGAAAGAAAATTAGTTTGCGTTCTAAAATTCTTATTGATATTAGACCACAGTCTAATATTTTTGGTACAATACAATAATGGTGTCTTAAATAGAGTTCTCTATTACATCATTCTTGCATAAACTCACATTACAGAAACAAATCAATTCAAAAAAAAAAAATCAAAATATAAATTATTATCTTTGTTCAATTATCCAAATCACTTTCAAAAGAAATTCAACATAATATGATTTTTAAGACTAAAAAGTAAAACTCTAATTTCTAATATGATTAGTATTTAGTACATTCTTTTATTCATAATTTTTTGTCTAATTTACTTGTGATATTTTTTTGGGCAAATTACAGAAATCACATACTTTTAAGGCAAAATTACAATCTATCCCTTAAAAATTTATAATTACAGAAATCCCTCAAATGGATACAATAATATAAGCGTTGATACATTAATCTGGTGCGTGAGATACATTAATCGTTAAGTAAGATACATTACTTTTTATACATGATTCACTAATTTGATGCGCGAGATACAATAATATAAGCGCTGATACATTAATCTGATTATGCGCGAGATACACTAATCTGATGCGCGAAAATGAGGGATTTTGGAAATTTGTAAAACTTATAGGGGATAATGGTAATAAGTAAACTAAAAGGTGAGATTTCTGTAATTTTTCCTATTTTGTTTTTTTAAAAAATAATTAATCTGTTCTTCCTTTCTTTGGGCCTTACTGGCTAACGGCCCAGAGAGGCTTGATTATTGAGCCTCATTTCTAAATGGGCTGAAATTTTTTTTGTCCAATTTTTCTTAAATAAATGGCTTGGGTTCTCACTTTTCTCCAATGATGAATTCTTAGCTAGATCTAAAACCAAAATAATTACCATAATATTCTTAAAGAGTTAAAACTGCCATTTTATTCGAATTAAGATCTTATTATAACGGAACAAAACTAAGGAGAGAGATCTTATTTTCAAGTATTTTGTTTAAAACCCTATACATGTGAATGAGATTGAAAACAAAATATGAATATAAACTTTAGGTTTAGCATATGCAGAGTGCTAATAATATACTTTTAATGACTAGATTAGTTAACAATCATCTTCGAACAAGTACAATATGTTGTATTTGTAGTATGGCGTGTTAGATGAATTGCACACATTTATTAGGTGAATAAGATATGACATGATATGCCTTAACAACTCTCTTTTTTTCCTCAACTTAATAAACATATTGATGTAAGTTATATCAAATTACATATCATGATTGTTTTCGTTTTGTGCCAAATCGTTTGCTGGTGACGTTGAAGTTTGCAAAACTACGCTTTCTCTTATCATTTAGTGAACTTTTAATAGAAAAAAAGGCATTTCAGATCTCTTACGTGTAAAAATGATAGTACTAATTTTTTTTTTAAAAAAAAATAAGAAATCTAGATTTGTGTGTCTATATATAATACTAGTATATATGATTCAAAGATGGTGAATGCATTTGAACCAATAATTTTTTTTCGTCCTTTTGTATATCATTGGTGAACCCTTTTTTTTACTATGATAAACATTTCTCAATAATCCAGAAGTTCTGGCCTAAAATCAAAGCATGTACATTAAAATAATGTGGATATTTAAAGAATTGGACTTTAAATTGAATAAAAAGATGCAACGAACCTTGCAAGAGTAATTAATAGGACAGATGCAAGTATTATAATTCTCATAGCCAACTAAAATAAATTCCTTAAATCATAAATGTTGGTGTTGGCATTGCCACTTCATAAGTTGTTGATTGACAGACTAATATATACTTATATTCTTAAAAATGTAATTAATTACATAACAATCTAGATACGTAACGAGAGTAGTTGTAACCAATGATGCTAAGCTTAATTAATTACGCTCTCAAATTCAAAAGAAATAATTTTATAAGACGTGACACACTTCTTAACAAAGTTAGTCAATGCCATTAATTTGTTTATTCTCAAACTTTTTTAAAAACTTAAAATAGTTGAAAATCCCATTAGAAAAAGGGTAATTTTGAAGAAAAAAGATTAACTAATACATCTTTTAACTTTAAATTTTTTATTCATTTTGAAACGTAGAAAAATATCAATATAATATAAAATATAAATATCTTAGTTTTAAATTTATAAATATCCAAGCATAATAATTCTTTAGTTATTCTCCAATAAATGCATTGTTAAATTTTTCTCTCAACAAAACGATTCCCTCCAGACCAATGCACTGCACCGTCTTTAATTTTTAATTAATTTGGTGCTATAAGTAGAGTATTAAAAGAACTCATAAGGTAGAATAAATAACTTGTTTATATAATTTTGGCATTAGAGAATTAGGTATGAGACACATTTACCGTGTTTCATGAGCTTTGTTTTCAATCTTGACAATGTACCCTCTCCGTCTCACATTAATTGTTGATATTATTAAAAATATTTATCTAAAAAATATATCGATTTACAAAATTAAAATGAAATTAATTAAAAAAATTAATCTTCTTACCTTTAAAATTGATTGTTTTTGAAAATAAACTATTAATCACAATACATATTGAATAATTTAGAATAGTTAGTAACCTTGCAGGACTGATCTGAATACTTCTCTATATTTTATCAAAACAGTTAGATGCCACTCTCAATTTCACATAAGCAATAGCTAAGTCCAATAATGCACATAGAACAAGATAGCTACAAAACTTAAACTAAGGATAATATAATTTCATATATGTATATATAAAAAGTAGCTAGCAACTAGAAGCAAGTAATGATTACACCAAAAACTAAAACAAACCTACAACAACACTACTATATAAAACCAGAACAACATTGATCAAATCATATTGATCATTGTTTTTTGTTTCTAATTGTTAAACTATGATTTTTCTGGATTGATTTGCAGATATTATAGTGAGGCAAAGGTAGAGTATCATTGCAACATAAGAAAGCATGATACTATGTGAAACTTTGCGACAAAATTTGTCAACATGATCACAAATTGGCATCCATCCTGAATGACTCTCTCCATATTTTCCCACATATCCAACTGCTGTTGCTGCTGCACATCCAGCCAGTAGCAATGCCATCGTAATCTGCCCTCACAACAAAAATATTCCAACATTCACATTACTATTTCAAAAGCAAAAAGACGCGCGACATAGACAGTAAGGATTCACATGTAGACGAGCGTTATCTTTGTGATTTTCACACTACATACTAGTCCAACAAAGTTCACAATAAAAAATACTCTTTTACAAAATTTAGTATTATTAGTGTGTAATACATTATACATGATTATACACGTATTACATTACATATATGTTATATAGTGAGTACATACTTGTTTTATATTGTTTACACACTTGATAACAATTACTACAAACGGTTACCGCGAATGTAGGTGAAAATTTTGTTAGGCAAAAGGTCATATATTACTGTATCACCATTTATACCAAATGAAGGAATTGTTATCAATTTTCTAAAAAGACTTAGAGGCGGAACCAGAATTTTTAATAAAATATTCAAAATAGAAAAGTGAACATACGAAGAAGTCAAAATTTATTATATATACATAAAACACAATTTCAACCGTACACATTAATACTACCTGTCTTTGTCCCCGCAAAAATCAAAATGCATTGCAAGTTTTAGGCATTAAAATGCATATTGAGTGACGTTACTTATATAAACTTCAATGAATGCAAAATTGTACTTCTATTGGTTAAGAATTTTCCCAGATCTACTGATAATTAGTGATTGTGAATGAACATGATGAAAAAATGAAGAATATTTTGTACGTACCAAATCATGAATGAACATGTAAAAATAGTTCTTTGGGTCAGGAGTTTTATGGCCAAGAACAGAGGCCAAAATCAGTGACAAAACAGAGAAGGCACATCCAATCATATTTGCAATAGCAAAGAACCTGCAAAACAATACCGAAATTTAAAAATTTTTTTAAAAAAACAGAGCAAAACCAAAAAAATAATTTTGTTGTTTGATCTTGGGTTTACTTGAAAGCTGAAGAATAACTATAGCGTGCATCCATTTCAATGCCAAATACAGTAACCGCCTGTTTGCTTGTGAGAATCATCGAAGTGGCTGCCAATGTGAATGCAATTGCCAAAATTCTCAACAAAATTTGTGTTGACAACAAACATTTGTCAGATTTCATTGGTGGGTTTTGGGTATTATGATTTTGCCTATTTTTGGCACCAAAGTTTTCCATTTTTTAGGATCTGAAGAAAAGAGAAAAACAAAAACTGAATGAAGAAGTGGGCGGCGAGTGGAGGTTGGTAGTGCTATTTCTAGAGAGAGAAAGATGATTCATGTTAATGGATCTTTTTCAAAACCGAAAAAAATGCTACCAAGTTTTAAAACTGCCTCCCGAGTAACAAAAATGCATTAATTCTCGGAGAAAATAAATAAAATTCTTTTAATTCCTTGCTACCTCTATCCACTTTAAATTGTCATAATTTTCTTTTTTTTTAGAGTCAAACTATAAAAAAAATTTACTAATATTTTACAGTGTATTTTTTCATATTGTATGCAAAAAAAATACAATTTATAGCATAATTTTTGAATATGTATATTTTTTATTTAAAATATCAAATTAATGTAATCTAATTTTTAATTTTTTTAAAAAATAATGTAGTCTAATTTAACTTTGAAAATTAGTCAAATTGACTTTCGAAAAACGCAGCATGACAAATAAAAATGGATGGAGGGAGTATTTCTTGTTTATCCTATCGATTGGAGTCTTCCATCAAGGTAATTACTCCCTTAGTCCAGTTTTATTTGTCATCTTGTGCTTTTCAAAAGTCAATTTGACTAATTTTTAAAGTTAAATTAGATTACAGTAATTTGATATTTTAAACAAAAAAGTTAGATATTCAAAACTTTTTTAAAAGTACTATAAATTGCAATTATTTGCATATCAATATGATGAAAAAATACATTGTAAAATGTTAGTCAAAGTTTTTATTGTATGACTCTAACAAAAGGAAATTATGACAATTAAAAGTGGACGAATGTAGTAATAATTACCCCCCCCCCCCCCTCCAACAATATTTGTCCACTAATTTATTTTGGAATATCCTACAATACTTGTTCACTTATTGAAATTAATGGCGTTCCTAAATATTTACTATTATCACTAATTATAGTCATTTATCTATTATATTTTTTTCAAAACATTATATTTATTATATTGAAAGATTAATATAGTAAAATTATCCTTCTATAGTATCTTAAGAAATGTGTAAACTCAATAATAAACCACTATTATTGGACAGAGCGCGTATGTAAAAAAAATAAAAATTAGAGTGTTATAATTTTCAAATCTAAGACAAATTAACCAACCGACAATCAAAATTGTGACAAATTGGGAGTTAGACATCCAAATCTTTCAGAAAAGGCAGATTTCAAAACCAATTTGCTTAGTGAAATTACTAGTATAAAGTTAGAATAACTTCGATGAGTACATGAATTAGGTACCACATCTATCACCATATGCATAGACGCTACCACTATCACATCCTCTTACCATCTTCATCATTACGATTAGTATTACCATCGACTATTATTAATATCTTCATTAATCAATACATATTCTTCAATAACCATTTCAATATCGTCAATTACTAACATCGTGTCAGTTGCTACCACACTAATTACCTCCACATATAATTATCACCATCATCATTTCTAGTCAACAACACCAACCATCAACATCACAACATACCATTTTTATTATCACTTACAAACATAAATATTTCATTTTTAAAATCAAAAAATAATTTCATTTTATCAAATTATATATTTTTTAATAATTAATTACTTTTTTAAATTTAAATTATATATTTATTATTTTAAAAATAAATAAATTACGCACATATATTGAAAAAAAAATAACATTTTAATCATTCACACATACATTCATATTTAAAATATCTTAATCTTAATATAAATAAATAGGCTTTAGTTCGAGTCCATCCTAACTTCTTAAAAAATCCTAAATATCAAAAGTACAAAATTAAACTAACTATCAACTCCATGTTTCAACTGGCTCCAACCACTACCCTAACTAAACGCCACAAAATCCTCTCCACCATCTCATAATCGGTTTAGGTACATCATATGGACATATTTTTTCTCATTTTTGTGTTAACACTATGTCTATATTAGAACAAAAAGTATGGATCCGATAAAATTCAAAAATCTTAATTCAAATCTTATATATTAAGGTGAAATCCACTTAACATATACATATAAAAATAAATTATAAACTAAGTAGCATAAATGGATGGTAGGTTTGGTGGTGAGTTATTAGAATTATAAACTTAAAATCTTAAATTCTATCTCAAGACAAAATTTACTTTCTTCAATGTGGGGGGACAAAATATCACAAGTTCATAGTATTGCAACTTTTAGAAGATAAAGAAAAATTATTGATTTACTTTCAGACATTTGATGGATATATTTCTTTGTAATTTCATACATATTATTGCCTCTACCATTCTTAGAATATATTGATGAAGACTTTGTTAAATGCAGTCAAAGCATGGAGAGATGGTACATAGCATGTTCATTAATGAATGTGCTTTATCCCATTTCACAAAGAGAAAAAAGTAGGAGAAGAAGATTAATTAATTAAAGGTATTTATTTGCAACGAATAGAATTGACTAGTAAAAGTTCTAGTTGTACTAATTGAAACATATTTTTGGTTACCTAATAATTGCTCAATTTTGACAACAAAAAAATAACTCTGAAAAAGTCTATCTAGTTTTCCTGTAGTCAGTTACCTAAATTTCGAAAATCGAATAAAACTAACGATAGTACTATATAGGCGTACTAATTATACAAAGGCTGCTAACCAAAAAAGCATTTTTGACCTGATTTGTATGCAGCAAAACTTAATAAAACTATGGGTGGGTTTCCTACGGAAGAAACCATTTTTCGAATTATATTTTTTTTTTCATGTTTGATAGGTTAAATTATTTTTTAAATATTACTAATTTAAGAAACATAATTTTTCTCATGTTTGGTAGGTTAATAAAATAAAATATAATCTGTAGAAAAATAAATTTCTTAAAAATCACCAAGATGATTTCTCTATCGGGAGTAAAGTTACATTTCAAATTCATTGTATCCTCTCCATCTAGAACATTGGTTACCCCCACATCACTTCACCCTTAGTTAGAAAAACAGACCTACATTATTTAAAACATTTTTCTTATATTTTAACTATTTTCGGATCGTATGTTAGTCTAGAACATAAATCGAATAGTAAGTGTGATAATTGGAAATTTGATTTGTGCATTTTGTGTGCTTGATGGATCTAGTGAGGCGGTGAATGTAGGTTTAACCCAATGAGATTCATAGTGGGTGGACCCATTAAAGTTTCAATAATTGCAACTAGATTCTCTTTTCTAATCCTATATATATAAGACACCTCTTTGACTCTTTTGTATCATCACTATGGACATATGAGAGTGTAAATTTGTTGTCTCATTGCCACTTTAATGAATAAGATAATAGAGAGGAAGACCTAATCCGTTCTACAATCAACTATGACTCAAATCGATATGACATTCGATCCTACTAGTTTTTATATAATTTGTATCCTACTATTAAGTATTAAGTATGAAGTTGGATTTACCATGTTGAATATCTAACACCCTCCGCTCCACACCTCACCCAATTCTTCCCTAGTGTTCCAATTTCTAGATTTTATATAAATGATATTATATAATATTTTTTGATTTACTTACAAAATACTAAAAAAATAAATTAAAAATTACTTAAGTATTATTTTTTAGTAAAAAATTCTATGAAAAACATTTGTCTTCATACCAAACACCCTAACGGGTCGTTTGGTAGTTGGTTAGAGTTATACATGTATTAGTAATATGAGTATTAGTAATGTGGATATTAGTTATGCAAGTATTAGTAATGTGGGTATTAGTTATGCATGTATTAGTAATGTGAGTATTAGTTATACAAAGTGTAGTTATGCGGAGTTTAATTATGCATAAACTATTCCTTTGGATGTTGGTTTTTTATATTAAAAATTAGTAAAATTATATATATATATTATTTATTTATTATTATTATTATTATTTTTTAACATTTTTATACAATTATATTCTTTCCTTCTTTAACTTTGTATTTAAATTAAAACATTTCTTTAATTATGTAAAATTAAAGAAGAAAGTAGTCAAGTGGAAGCGAAAAGAATAATATTGTCATTTTAACTTTTTATCCATGTCTTACACATATTAGTTATTCCAGTTTTTACTCTTGCATAAATAATATACAAATTTCCTCATAACTTATACATGTATTAGTTATGTGAATTTCAAAATTATCAACCAACCATTGTATTAATTTTATACATGACTAACTTTTTTTCTTATCCACCTACCAAACGTTGTATTAATTATATACATGTTTTTTATCCACCTACCAAACATCGTATTAATTATATATATGAATAACTTTTTTCTTATCCATCTACCAAACGTCGTATATGTTATACAGACTCTAATACATGAATAAGGCTTGTTTTATCCAGCTACCAAACGACCCCTAAGTATATAATATATATTGCCCCCTGCCATCCTTTTTAGTTGTTACCTATACTAAAAATAATAGGTCCAAAATAGTTATTACTATATCATTTTAGAAAATTACACTTTTAAGTCTTGAACCATGTTTGATCACAAACCATTATCCCCCACTCTTCCAGACAGAATGCGCTAATAATGATCATTATCTATTTTTAAAAAAAAATTATTTGGCTTTGATTTCTAGTTCCTTTTTGGTTATAAGGGATTGTTCGTTTCCAATTACAAGAAGATTTTGAAGCTTTACGTTGAACTTTTATAAAATGCTCCTTTTTGGTTGTGATTAATTGTAATTCTAATTTGTAACATGAGAAAGAACATGACTAAGTACACAAACTAAAAGATTGATATATCAGTAAACATGTTGTACACAGTAGAGCCAAAAACTAACATACAACACACGCGCATTTGGCCTGAGGAAGCCCTTAGTGAATACCCTTGCATCATTGTTCTTTTGTTTCAACTTCTGATATGTATCGTTAAGAAAATGATATTTCTGAAACGTTAAACTTGGATCTGTCTGGATTGATTTGCTGAGATAATGGTGAGGCAAAGGTAGAAAAACACAGCAAAGTAGGAAAGCATGACACTATTTGTTACTTTGTGACAGAATTTGTCAACATGTTCACAAATGGGCATCCATCCTGAATGCATCTCTCCATATTTCCCCACATATCCAACTGCTGTTGCAGCTGCACATCCAGCTAGCAGCACTGCCATCACAATCTGCGCTCACCACAAAATTCCAACATTCACATTACTACTTCAAATTTTATACTAATAAAAATAGTGTATAATGCAAATGTCTGGTTTATACATGACTTTGAGTTTAGTGTAACTATTACTCATTCCGGTGTAAGCAGAATTTTACAATCTCCTATTATGTGAGCTAAATATAACTACAGATAACTATTCATAAATTATGTGATTAATAACCTAAAAATAAGAAAGGTTATATTTCATTGATATTTGATAGTGTGAAATTTTTTTACAATGTCAAGGCGGCAATCCAAAGACTTGGTGTTTAAGTGGTCCTAAAGGGCCCAACAGAGAAAGGTCATACATTCATACTAGCTAGCACCATTTATTCCAACGTCTACCACTTTTAAGTCTCTAGCTTCTAATTTTCATTTTTTAACGATGACAATAACTGATACAGGAAGAGGTGTGTGAAAGCTAGCTTACCCGTACACCACGGTGGTCATATTCATCAGTATTGAGACACATCAAGATTCATCAGTACCCCAACATAATAATTATATATAACTTGAGAAATGCATTGTAAGTGAGTGTAGGATTAAGCCTCATCATAAGAATAGAACCAAATGAAGAGACAGCAAGACAATCAATGCCTCTTACATGACATAACAAACTTATATACTATGGACAACTAAATTTTGTATGAAATTCTAGGATGGGGAAAGAAAGGTATATTTGGAAAATATTGAGTAATAAAATAAAAGGTATTATTTCCAGACCCTCAATATGTGTTACTTGACTCGAGGTATATCAAAACAACCTCTCCACCTTCACAAGGTAGGGGTGTAAGGTATGCGTATACGGGTACACACCACCTCCTCAGACCCTACTAGTGGGACTACACTGAGTATGTTATTATTGTTGTAGTACGATTTCAAGACAAGTTGCTCAGCCTCTTTTGAAAGTACAGGTGCATCAACATTTATGGAGAATACGAGCACCTTCATAACAAATCAATTACAATAAAGGTAAAAGTTGTACGTACCAAATCATGAAGGAACATGTAAAAGGAATTCTTTGGAGCAAGACCTTTATGTCCTAAAACAGAGGCAAGAAACAGAGACAAAACAGAGAAGGCACATCCAATCATATTTGCAAAAGCAAAAAACCTGCACACAGAACCACACTAAAATTCAGAACTTTCAATAAAAAAACACAAATATTTGCTTTAGATTTTCATTTACTTGAAAGCTGAAGAATAACTATAGCGTGCATCCATCTCAAAGCCAAATATAGTAACAGTCTGTTTGCTGGTTAAAATAATCCAAGTAGACGCCAACGTGAATATTGTAGCCAAAATTCTCAACAAAATCTGTGTTCCCAACAAATATTTGTAAGGTTTCAGTGGTGAACTTTGCATATTTTTGGGCTCCATTTTTTGGGATCTCAAGAAAACATAAAAGAAAAACAAGAAGTGAATGAATGAGTAGAAGTTGGTGGTTCTATTTATAGATGGAAAACAAAAAATGTATTTGAGTGCTAAAAGTACTGTTGGGTAAAGAAAATGACATTTCAAATTGTCATAATTTGTTCTCTATACTATAAAAATACTAGCCTTCACTTATGGTAGGTAGCTACTAATGACTGATCATTTTTTGTGTCAATATTATGAAAATTAGCCTTGGATTAAGTGGAAACGAGTTTCACATGACTTCCTCTTTACTGAAATACTTTACCTAACTAAATTATTACGATTCGAATCATAATGTCACATGTTTGCATCTCATGATGATTGATCGACTTCTTTAGTATCCCGCTAGCTCCGCCCCTGACTCTTTCACCTCGGAATACATCAAATTACAAAACCAAAAAATAAGTTGTGATAATGGTGTTATGTTTTGTAACATTTTTTCTTCCTATATTACCCCTTCTAACCACCTCACTGACATTCAAAATAAAGACTGGTTATAATTTCATTCATGTCTGTGTCTGCCCTTAGTCCTTACTCAGATCGACAAAGACACATGTGAAATGCAGTCAAATTGTAATTTTTTATTTTTTTTTTGCTTTGTGACTTAAAAATAATGAAAAAACAAACAAGTATGGAGAAGATAGTAAATTAATGTGTGTTCATTAATGAAGATAAAATGGCAAAAGGAGTCAAAATTGACGACCAAAAAGTTGTGGTCGATGTTGTACGGATTGATAACATATTTTTGGTTACCTAATTAGCTGCTCAATTTTGACAGAAAAATCACAACTATTATTAACACTAGAAAGGTGCTAGCAAAAAGCATTTTCACTTAAAATACTCATGAACAAGGTGAGCGAAAGGTTCATGTAGTTCAATAGGAATTAGGATAGATACGATTCATCTATGTTGAAATTAGTGATCTCAGATTTGAGCTTGAAAATTTTCTCTTAAGCAAATCCTTTCAAACGTGAAGTTGAATTAATTCGATCAATAAATTGTAAAAATTACATAATCATAAATAATTAGTAGTTAAAATGAACTGAACACGAGGTAAATATTCATTCACGTAGGTAGGTGAGGGAAGACCAAGTTTGAATTTAAGGAAAAAATAAATAAAAGTAGTTCAACAATCTCTATATGGGAGATGAAATGTCTCATTAGAATCTTTTCATCAAGTAACATTTCCATATCACAGTTGTATTATACTGTACTTAAGATCATGCGTTGTATATAATTTTAGTGAACATTTTAATACATTATTTATATCTTTAATTGAATAAAATTATGCCGACAATTATTAGCATTAGCACCAATATATATGTGCCCGTAGGGGTGAGTGCTATTACGCTATATATTTCCTTGAGTTTAAGTTTCATAAAGGTGTAAAAATAATTCACATTATATTTAAACGACAATTATAGGTAGACTTTATGGTAAAGATCAATAATAATTAAAATAATATAATATGTGATAAATATCATATGTCAAACTACATTGATTAAAAAAAAAATCTAAAAATCTACTTATAAAATTCAAGATCGTACTATTTATTTTATGCAAAAGGGGTATGTCCATCATTTATTTTAGAAAACCCGCTATCATCTACCTATAGGTATTCGACCGATATGTATTCAGTAGCTCATATTTTCTCTTTTCTCTTGGTGGCTTATTGGTCACTCTGTTACTTAAATATATTATTAAAAAAGTTTATCCTCTAAAAAAATAGACATCAATGAAAAGAATTACTCCTTATATTTTCTTGTTGAAATTTGAATTCAAAATAAACTTTATTAATAGTAACAATTAGGCCACACATATATGCTTTAATAGGAGTGTTCACGGGTTGGTTTGGATCGGTTAGTAGTCAAAATCAAAACCAAATAAACTTAATCGATTTTAAAATTATCAAAACCAAACCAAACCAAATATAATATACATTTACCGGTTTGGTGGTTATCGGTTTCGGTTTGGTTTGGTTTGGTTATTCGGTTATTAACCATACACAAAAATAAAAGAAACAATTCATTCAAAATGTGAAAAAAGTGACAACAATCCATTCAAAACAAAAAATAGTTAGAATGCCTTAAATTACCGAACTTTTGATCACTGAATTTACTATCAATAAAACTTTAAAATTCACTATATTGGCCTAGAAGGAAGAGACAATAACATTTTCAGTCCCACAAAGAATTGTCATAAACACTCATATTATATGAAATCGATAAGATAAATGTTTTCGCCTTTGGCATTCTTGCTTTCAATAAGTTAAGTATAAAGAAATTTTAATGAAAACATATATAAGTTCTTTAAAATTATTTATAAAAATAATATATTAAGTATGTATATTAATAAAATATATGTATATAATTCATCGGTTCGGTTCGGTTATTTCTTCAATTTTTTCGAATAAAACCATAACCAAATCAAATACTTTCGGTTTTCAAAAATCTAAAATCAAATCCAAATAAAATCAGTTTGGTTTGATTTTTCAATTTGGATTGATTTTTATCCAAACCGTGAACACCCCTATATGCTTACCTTCTATGTAGAAAAAGTTAAAAAGAACAAAAGGTACATTTTTAATAAAGGCAAAAAAAAAAAAAAAAAAAGAGTAAAAAAACAAGTGGAATATTCTTTTTCCCAAGTTGAAGTCTATTACAAGCAAAAAAAAAACAACACATCAAACTTGAAGTCCATTAAAGGCAATAGGTATAAATTGAATCAATTATTTTTTATTTTTTTTTCATTCAATTTCATATTGAAGCCTCAAATTAAATTTGGATTGCCATTAGGGAACCCATTTGGGGGTGAGGCTCCCAAAAGAATTTTTTCCATAATATATCAAGAGTTTGAACTCGAAATCTCTTATTAAGGGTGAAAGTAATCTCACCGCTACACCACGATCCAGGTTTACGGAGTAATATTTAAGGGGCATTATTGGACTAAAAAAACTAAACAATGGGCATTTTTGTTCTATTTTCAATAGTTTCGGACTGTCTTTGACCCTTTTGCCCTCTCTTTTATTTATCAAAATCTCATTCACTTTACTCCATTGCTTCTCAGCCCATCTTCCAACAAAAAGCAGTGGCGACTTTTGCATAAACCAAACTTGGAATCAAATTGGAAGAGAGAAAAAAAAAATGGTGGACTTGGCTAGGGTTCAAAAGGAGCTCCATGAATGCAACAGAGATGTTCAGGTTTCTGGAATTAATGTTACCCTTAAAGGTGACAGTCTCACTCACTTGATTGGTACAATCCCTGGTCCTGTTGGTACTCCTTATGAAGGCGGTACTTTCAAGATCGATATCACTCTTACTGGTAAACCCTCGCCAATCGCTTCTTAATCTATTTTTTAAAATCGTTTTACAATTATAGGATGCATATAAAAGGGGATTTTTATTCTTATACGAATTTTGAAGGTGTGTTTTGTGTTTTTTTTGGGGTTCTAGGGTTTTGAATTTGGATTAGTGTATCAATAAATGGGGGTGTGTTATTGAGTCTTTATTAGGTAAAAAATGAATCTTTTTCAGTTAGTGTGGCATATGAAAGAATTACGGATAGATTTTGTTTATTTGTTTAATTTGTTGTGTATGGGAAGGGTTTCAATGTCATTGTCACAGTGAACAGCCATTTTAACTCAAATGTACTTTCAATTATACCCATAATGGCACAATATTTAAGAAGAAGAAATCAAATCTGCTTTTATTTAAAACTATATACCTTGTATTTATTGTTTTCCTTAATGGGCGAAAAAAGAGCTTAAATGAGTATATAGACCTGAATGGAGATGGGTTGGAGCACTGTTTATTGTTATTATTTTGACATATTAATTGTATACCTCTGGTGTTTTCTTAATTTACAACAGTTTTTGTATGGGTTATTTCTGCTGTTTTGATAATGTCAAGTGTTGATCCTCGTATTTCAAAGCTGTTCTTTGTTATCAAATATGCATAACCCAAAGGGTCTTCTGACTGTTGGTACTGAAATATTTACCTCCTATTACTGGCTTCCTTGCATGAATCATTTTGAAAACAAACTTGTATAGGTATTGAATACTAGGTGAAAGTCCGCTTACTCACATTGTTGGTGACATCTGAAAATCATCTTGAGTGCTTGATGGTAGGTAAAAAACATGACAAGGTAAAAGGGCCGAGGTTTCCTCGTGTCTGTAGAAAAGAAAATGTACTTTCTGGAGGAGCTCAATCTTATTTTGATAAGGAAGATAGTCTAGGCAGAAAATTCCAGCACTATCGTTATGTTGTTTATGAATACAACTATTACCATTTTTGAAAAAGGCTATTTTCACCCCTTAACTTGTCATGAATTTTCAGTCAGACACTTGAAATGGGGAGCCCCCTAAAGTTTGTTAGCAGTAACTCTGTTTTTATGTATGCCTCCTAAATCAAGAAGCTTTGTCTTTGCAGATGGTTACCCATTTGAGCCTCCAAAAATGAAATTCGCCACAAAAGTTTGGTATGAGAAAACATACATGCTCTGTCATCTGTTTCTATTCTTTCTTCTCCTTTGTGGTAACTGAAGCAATACCTGTACAACATTTCATACATTGAACTGCTAACTTAGATTGTAATAGGAAGGAATAAACAAGTTGCAGATAACCTGCTGAATTGTTAATGATTGCAACTATGGTACCGTCTCTTGTATAATATTGACAACTAATAATTTCCTTACTTTACACTTTTCTATAGTAGACTCAAGTGATGTAGTCAGACATCAAGAGCATTTACATTACTTGATAATTTAGAATCATCCAGTATAAATTTAAGTTGTGGGAGGTTGGTGAGCGGGGGGTGATGAAAGGATTCTAGAACCAAAATATTCCTTCTATAAACTGAGGTTTATAATCATTTCTTAAATGCTCAAAAGTTATTTAACGGGAGTTCCATTTTTGAGTTCTAAACTCGTTATGCATCTGTGTCTGCAAAGTATAATTGTGTCTCTCAGCTTAAACAGTGTAAAATGGACTTCCTCCGCAATTTGATTAAGTCTAGCATACTCTTTATTCTTTTCTTTTTTACCAAGAAATCCTTCTGGTGCCAACCCCTAGGATCAACCGTAGCCTTCAAAACACGGGAACAATAGGCCCGCTTGTCTATCCTTCTCCACTTAAAGACCAAGCTTAGTTATTATGGTGAAAGGCTCGAACTTGTAACCAAAGTCACATTTCACCCTTTGCACTTGACCTAGCCCTATCCTTTTATTCTAACCTCCGGTGTACTCTTTAACTTTAAGCTTAGATTCTTCACACTATTGTTACTTGTTCTATACGTATAATTGAAGAAGTTTTCCTGTTTAACATCAGCAAGTTGTCCTACCTTCCCACCCCACCCCACCCAAATAAATAAATAAATGAAATCTTTACTTGAATATGCTCTGATGAAAACATGTTTAATGTTAGGCTAGCTTCCTCTAGGTGGGCTTGAGTATGCCACTTAACCAAGTTTTCAATTTCATCAAATAGGTTCAATAGGTAATCTTTTCACTGTTAAACTGTAATTTAATCACAAGACTTAAGTCAATCTTTAGCATCACCACTCATCAGAGCTGAGAAACCCACTTGCACGTACTTGGCACTGCCTTGGTATGTTCAGTGTTGCTACTGTTACATCCTAAAATAGTTTCTCAAGGAACCACAAGCATGACATTATCGTCATCTCTTATGTTTTTTAAGTGCCCCACACATTCTCCACGCATATGCAATTAATAGCTAGTTTCAGATGGCCACCTAATATATCATAGGAACTCCTCTATTTTACTTCCTTAATGTTAAAGACACTAACAGAGCACTGAGATCATCATGGTCATTTCACTGGAGCTTAAACATAAAACTTTCTCACATCTATCATTCAACCTGTATTTTCACCATAGAATTGATAGCCACAGATACCCCATCACACTGTACACAGCCTCTGCTCCCCGGACGTACACACCAACCACCAAAATCACGAGCAATTTGCCACCCGAGGTTGTGGCTAGTGGTCAATGAAGTGGGTTGACAACCATGAGATCTCAGGTTCAAATCCCGTGAAATTAACCGAGGTGTCAAGCTGGCTATGACACCACAGTTATCACACCAAAAGAGAGTACGAGCAATGTAAAACATCCTTAAGAGTGATATTTTTATAGCAAGATATTTACTACCAAACAACTGTCTCTTACATAGGCCTTGAACACACCACACTGTATCCAATTGAAGTGTCAAAGCAGCCCCTTTAATGTATATGATAAAGGTCTTTTTTCCTGTTCCCTTTTAGTGAAATTATGATTCAAGTGCTTTTATGTATTAAATTCCCTTTGAAGGCATCCCAACATAAGTAGTCAAAGTGGAGCAATATGCCTAGACATCCTGAAGGACCAGTGGAGCCCAGCACTAACTCTCAAGACAGCTCTCCTTTCTATACAAGCATTACTTTCTGCTCCTGAACCTGATGATCCACAAGATGCAGTTGTTGCACAACAGGTGCTTCATACATACAGTATTATCCCCCCCCCCCCCCTCCCTCCCCTCCCTTTGAATCTTGACCTTATTTGTGTCCTGCATCCCTTCTTCCTTCACAAACTTTCTTTTCTGCTGATCACTCTACTTCTTGCTGTTGCAGTATCTTAGAGACCATCAGACCTTTGTCGGCACAGCTCGTTACTGGACTGAAACTTTTGCTAAAACATCCACACTTGCCGCAGATGAGAAGGTGTGCAATTCTTACATGCTTTTGTTTCCTCTTTTAGTTTTAGTTTCTGCTGGCTACTTACAGTAGACAGAAAATTTTTGTTAAGTCGTGGGTAGATATTGTATTTTCTGCGGTTCTTTCAAGATCTATTTACAGCGTCCAAATATGCCTACTGAATGAGTGCAATTAATCCCCCAGATACAAAAGCTTGTGGAAATGGGCTTTCCTGAAGCTCAAGTGAGGAGTACTTTGGAAGCAAATGGTTGGGATGAAAACATGGCTCTTGAAAAGCTGTTGTCCAGCTAGAACCCTTTTACTGCAACTCATATGTTGATAAGACAATTATAGCCTTCCAGCAAAACCTGATGACCAGAATAGAGTCACTCGGTTATACTGTTGCTTGGCAATCTTGTTTCCGTCTCCTTTATGGTTTGCTGTTGACATCGCTTCACATCCTGTGAAGATTCTGATGTCATTTTTACAATATCAAGCAAATTGCATATGAACCATGGGGAGGAAGTGGACTTTCCGGGTGAAATGTTATTTAAATAGTTCAGCCGAAACTTCCCTAATGCTGTCTTCTTTTGTAAATTTATTCTGCTAAATTACTGTATTACATTCTTGCTCATAACCTCTTATTCTCTGAAACTTAGAACTGCATTACATACTCCTTAAATTCTACTATCTATCATCTTGAATCACCTTTGACTGCTTGTATTTTAGGAGCTGGCTCCCTCTCAAGGTGAAGAAATCAAGTTAATGTACCCTAAGCTAATTTTTCAAAGAGATATTTCCCACTAAACTTTCATTAAACATAACTTGAAAAGCCTAGAATGTGTGAAAATTCTAAGTATACAATTTCATTATGAGCCCGTTTGGATTGACTTAAAAAAGATAGCTTTTAAGTCAAACTGAAATAACTTTTAAGTCGAAAAATAAAAGTAGGGGGAGACCTACTTTTGGTTTCCGACTTATTTTAAGTAATTTTTTACCTTGTCAAATACTTCGTAACTTATTTTAAGTCATTTTTGACATATTTTAAGTTATTTTTTATATTTGCCAAACACTTTCAGAAGTTAAAAACTGATTTAAAAGTAGGTTTGACTAACTTTTAAGTCAATTCAAACGGGCTCTTAGTCTCTGGAAGAACTAACCTTGTTTGGTAAATTGTTACAGTGTTTAGTTAGATTGAATTAGCAGTAGTGGAAGAAAATACTTAAGTTACTTTACATGGTTCAAAGTAAGTAATTTCAACAGATTTTAAAACTTTAAACTAGAAAGTATAATAATTTAAAATAGAAGTACTAAACTACTTTAAGAAGATATATTGCATATCACTTGTCTAAAAAGTGAATAAATAGGAGCCATGTTGCTTATCCACCTAGAGTTGGTGTTCCCTTGAACATTTTATAGCAACAACTGCAGTTACGAGATAATTGGACGAAGAAGAAACTTTAATCATTGGCACAACAGTTTGATAATTCCCTGAACGCATGTATTCTCTTGTAACAACATTTTCTTGAACGTATCACCAAAAAAGGAAAGAAGCTGTAAATATTATTTTCTACAAGAACTATTTCCTCGTGTGGCTGAAGAATCTGGCAGCAGATTTCATTCGTTAGTTGGTTTTACAGTCAATTAAACTTTCCAGAAGGCGGATAAAGAATTGATATCCACAAAAAGAAGTTAAGTGCTTTGGATCAATCAAGACCTTGTTGGACCAAGTCTAAGCAGCTGCAGCCATTGGAACTGATTTATTTACTTGATCGGTAACAAACCCTCTTGACTGCACGAACAATGTCTTCTACCTGTATCAGAAAATTCAAACACATCATGAATGTGTTCATATGAAGGAAAACATGGAACATCTAGTTTCAAATGCAATTCAACAATAAAATATGGGAAGAAGTATTCTCCATTGTTCTATTCAGGTATTACCTCTTTATACCTTCAAGTTTCATGCACATTATTTGTGTATTTGCATGGACATGATATATGACTTTAAGATAATCATACTAAAACTCCGGTAACTTGTTCCAACTACTCTCCAATTTTTTTCTCCTAGACTGATATACCGGAGACACATTGCACTATTCCATTGGTCAATCAATTAATCAACAATGTCTCAATTTCCAAAGTTAGTTAAGATCAAGAATACAAACATTTGTATTCATTCAGCTCTATGCTGATCAATTTCATACCAATACTAAATAATGTCTTCTAAAGTAAAGAGGTTCTTTAAATCTAACTATTGTCCCTGCACGAACAGACAAGTCTGTACCCAAACTAAGAAAAATCCTGGCAAACACTGACCCAGTTTAAGCATAATAAAAACAAGAAAATTTCATTTCCAATGATCTGCCTTATATGGATCTTTTGATTCCATTATATTCTTAACCAAATCCATATTTATTCTAAGAAATTATGTCTTTTGACATAACTTCCTCCATATGATTTTAAGTTTACCTCTTCTTCTTTCTATAACTGTCAATCATTGGAGTACCTCACCTACAGACGGGTACACATATTAGAGGTCCAAGTAGGACAAGATCAAACTATCTCAGGCGTTCTCTCTTTTTTCTTTTAATCAAGTAAAGTGAGGTGTGCTTCATTAATTTACATCCATGGGATGCTGATAATACCAGCAGCTGAGCAAAAATACCAGCTCCTGTTCATGGTTTGTTTGATGACTTGATCTCTAAATATAATCAAGTGGCTAACAAAATAAATGAAGTTTAGACCAACAGAAAGGTCACTAAACATCTATCCTCGGGCATTCCCTCATTTTATCCTGTGTGTGTGATACTTGCACCCTATGTAGGATGTCATCATTTTTTATCATGTCCAATCTTGTATAACCACCTATTCATCTTATCATCTGCATTTCTACAACACTATCTCGTGGATATGCTGTGCCTATACATTTACTCTCATATAACATGGTTCATGGACAACCTTTTTGTAGAACTTGCACAATTCATTATTCAGCAAATAGTCAGAATTTACCCAGACCTTGGACCACTGAATACTTGCCTATCCAAGAGATGTCATTCTTGGATGTTCAGACCCTAATTCAACATGATATAATCATCTACAGACACCGGAGAGCTCCAAGCTCAACGACATGTGGATCATTTTTTCTCATCCAGTTAATTTCTATACATACCATTTTATCACAACAACCATACTTATGTTACATGGACTTATTTATGATAGGTCTCCGCTATATGTGTGTAAATATCTGGCCCTGATACCATTCTCAAAAAAAAAAATCTGGCCCTGATATGACCGGTTCTTTTTTCTAATTTTTAGTGTATTTTCAAGATTCTTGAAATACCCATGCAATACATGCGTTTGAGTTTCAACACAAGTACATCAAGACAGGGGAGATGAAGGATTCTACAAAATATAAGGTCATAACTAGAATCAAACCAAAATTTATGAACTATTTTTTTTTTTGAAACAGGTAACATCTAAAATTTAAGAACTATTAAAGACATAAAAAAACTACCAGTTTATGATTAAATAAAATATAAAAGCCGAATTGCTGAGAACCAAAGAAAATCTTTGATTACAGACCTGTGGAACAGCCAGTCTTTCAAGATTTGCAGCGTATGGCATAGGAACATCAGCACCTGTTATCCTCTCAATCGGTGCATCAAGATACTCAAAGCTCTCCTCAACCACAGATGCACTAGTAAGATTAGGAAAATGCAATCCGGTAAGTTTCATTGATATCAAAGGAGCTTTACCTTGGTGAACAAACAAACAAAAACAAAATAACAAAGCAGCTCAAGTTTGTTCTAAGACTGTTAGAAGAGAGTAACCAGATTTCAGCGCCAACACCATGTTGTGGAAATCCTTCCTCAACAGTTACAAGTCTGTTGGTTTTCCTCACAGATGCATTAATAGCAGGTCTATCAAGTGGTCGGATCGAGCGCAGATTTATAACCTGATTACAGAAGAGAAATGAGAAGTGAAAAGCAGGAACTTTTTTGTGCTTACCAGTATAAAAGCAAAACTATATATGAACTCTCAGGAGTCATACCTCAGCACTAATTCCTTCCTTGGCAAGAATTTCAGCAGCCTATAAAAGTTCAGATGTCATTATGCATAGAATTACACAAGTTGTATGAGACTATTCTTTGTATATTAAGGGGTTTTGCACTAGAATTTAAGACTTCAGCAATTACGAATCAACAATCGTTTTTGAAGGAGGATCAACACTTACTAATTTAACACAATTCAATGCCCAACATGTAATTTTACTCTTCCAAAAATAGTTTTTAACACAAATCAAGACACAAAATATAAAGCTAGCTGCTAAAAGCCAGTCAAATTCGAGCCATTAATCACACTTCAAATCTGAACGTTGTCAAATAATTCATGACTTGTGATAATAGTCCTAAATCCATCAAGCAAAAAAAATAATCTTAAATTCATATAAAATTGCTATTAGGTGTAGATATCCTTCTACTGTCACGTGCTTCATTGGTTGGAAACAATTCTGTTAATTGATATACTCCGATTCAATAAACACTAATCACCCATTTTATATTTCATCTGGATTCAATAACCGTTTTGTATAAGCAGAGAAACCATCAAAAGTTTGTCACGGAGGATGATGCTGGAATTCAAGCAGAAATGGTTCAAACACTGCTAAGGAAAACTATGACAAACCTTGAGAGCATAGCCAACCATCTTTGAGAAGGCAGTGATTGTCACATCCTTCCCTTCACGTTCTATCTGTCAATGTTTGTAAAGTAAGGAATAATAGCCCATAAGATAATACAGAAAAAACAATGAAATATACATGGATGAACTTACCTTAGCTTTTCCGATGGGGAGAGAGAAACTAGAATCAAGAGCTTCAGCGGAAATAGGGAAAGACTCACCATATCTGCATCATGAAAATCAAGTCATGAGGATACATTTTAAAGAGAAATAAAGAAAACAACATTTTGAATAACTAAACCCGTAAAACTCACAGCAATTCATTTTCCAGAAACACGACAGGATCAGGATCCCTGATAGCAGCTTTGAGCAAGCCACGAGCATCTTCGGAAGAGTACGGAGCTAGTACCTTTAATCCTGGACATGCACCATACCATGCCGCATAGCACTGCAAAAATATTAAAAGAAAGGACCATGGAACTTTATCCAATAAAAAACTTGCAATACACGTGTGCGGTGTACGTACACATACACACATTGAGAGCTGGAACTTGAAGATAACATCAATGTCAACTAATAACTGACTGAAACAACCCAATAAATTTAAAAGATATGCAAATGGATGCTATTGGACTGAAACTAAAAGTTCATGAGATACATTGACAAAGACAATTTGATTCTACATTCCTCCCTCCTTTCTTTGACCTGCATTGAAATCTTCTTTTATCTCAGGTTTTTCATTAGAGCACTCCGAAAAGAAGGGGCAAAGGCGAAAAAGTTTTCCTTTCACAAAAAAGTATCAAAAGAATAAAAAAACTTTTATTATCAAAGAAGAAGTCCTTTCCTTCATCAAAATTATGTTCCCTTCCATCAACAAGATGAGCAATATTTCCACCCATAAAACAATGAACGTCATGAATAAAATTTAAAAACATGTACATTTGAAATTCTAACACTGCATAAAAATAGGAGAATTAGGCGCACAACTTAAAAACCATGCAAGACTCAAGAATCAATGCAACTGAGTTGCAAAATGCAAAAGTTAATCATAGTGACTGGCGCAAGTCTTTAGTGCAAATACTGTTTCCAATTATCTTTCACGAAATGGCCCTAATTTTCTTTTAGCCACTGCCCTGATAATTTCCCAAGAAAAAATTGACCCTTGTTATTCTTCACGGCTCTTAGAATTATTTATTCAGCCAAAGTTCATCAAACAGAAAAGATCTCGGCGGTATTCACAGACTTCTACTTATTTTATAAGTTTTTTAAAGACTAATTTTACAAGCAATGTTGCTATATCAATCACTTAGATAGATAACAACCCTAAAAATTAGCCTTTCCAGCATCGCGTACGGTACCAAACTATCTGTAGATGACTAGATATATTCAGAACGTTCAGCATGCAGCAGGAAAGTGGTCTGATCAGAATACAAAACACCCTTACTCACATCTAGTGCCACACTAGTCACCAATCCATTAGCCAAGTTAGCTTGGTAATGGTTAAAAGCCATCTCCCTGTCTACTAATATACCCATACCATGTTCCATCTATATAAGATTATTAACTAAAGCCAACAACTTAAAAGAAATCCATACAAAACCAGAAAGCAGAATATCAAAAAAATCTAGAGTAACAGTTCTGTGTAATTTTGCTATTTGGCTCCAGTTAAGAATCAACTTCATTAGTGAGTGTGGCTAGCACATCATTACTACCAACCTCAAAGAAAGACATAAGATCAAATGTAGAACTGTTAAATAATATAAACAGTGTAGCTTAATTCGACTACACTTGAAGGAAACCCAACACCAGCAAACCGCAGCACACCACATTTTCAGGTCATAAACATACCTGAGAGTGTTGGGCACCGACACCAGCTGCAGCACCATTAGGACCCCTGAAAACAATGGGCACAGATATCTGACCAGCAGACATGTAGTTTGACTTTGCAGCAGAATTGATAATATGGTCAATTGCCTGCAAAAAGTTAGGTATAATATATTATGCATGTGCACACGGTTAAAATTGCATAAAGCCTTAGCCTCAAGAAATCTTGTCAACATAACACGGTCTACATAAAACATGCTTAGTGAGAACCCACCACCAATGTGCTTGTCGCATTTGCATACAGGAGATGTCATTGTTCGCAGAAGGGGGAAGAATAGGATGCAGATGCGAAGTTGGTCAGGGAGATAACGGTTGGAGGAATATATTTTTCTATCTGCAGGGGAAACAAGCTCCGCACACAGTTGGCCTCTACATAGTTGATCAATAGCCATTTACAGTCCCCACCTATAATCTATTTCCTAGTTTACATTGAGGACAGGGGGAGTTGACACTACTTCAGAAACAAAGCACCTGTCCTACAGGCTGTTGTTAATTTTAGATCATGATTTCTAGGAGTATAACACAAATTTAAGCATGGAAGTGATCTCATCTACATTTTGTTACTTGATTTCTAGTGACTGAAGTAGAAGCTGCACCCTCCCCCCCTCCTCCGAGATCTCTTAGTATTGTGTTTGCATTTAATTCAATCAGCTCATTTCCAGAAGACAAGGAAAACATCAAGTTACTCCATGTTATAAATATTAACCAGATTCCAAAACAATCATACACGATCAAAATTGTTTGCATGTTTTTCTTAAGTCGTCATTCTTAGCACGACCTTATTAATGGGTACTCTGAACTCATTCATACATAAAATACATACGGGAATTGTTCAATGACATTGGCAGATGATATTCACATGTTCAAGGTAAGAACAAATAGATCAACAAATAGATGATCTTAGCACGACCTTATTAATGGGTACTCTGAACTCATTCATACATAAAATACATACAGGAATTGTTCAATGACATTGGCAGATGATATTCACATGTTCAAGGTAAGAACAAATAGATCAACAAATATTAAGAAGATTAGACAAGAAGTCTTCGTGAGATCAGAAGATCAACCTGCATGGAAAAGTTGAATGTCATGAATTCGATTACGGGCCTTAGACCATGGTAAGCTGCACCAACTCCAATTCCAGTAAATCCAGCCTAGGAAAGAACAAAAAATGGTTTAAGCATTTTATTATGTATGTTCAGGAAAGAAAGGAGAAGCAGCAGTTTCATGATTGGAGCACAAGGAGCAACCTCAGTAATTGGTGTATCGATAACCCTTTGCGGACCATATTTTGTCAGAAGCCCCTTTGTAATCTGAAAAAGAAAAAAAACAAAAAACTCACACACTTAAGTAAATGATTCTCATTGCAAAGAGTGCCAATAATAATGTAAGACTTGAAAAAATTGTGAAAAGAACCATTTCTAACCTTATAGGCACCCTGGTACTCACCAACCTGAGCAAACATAACAGAGATTAAGATTTTTTTCCTTTATAACTAATGTAAAATAACACAGATCAAGATTAAATGAAAAACATTAGTAGTGACAGATATCTGCAGCAACAATAACAACAAAACAGCCACCTTAGCAACAACAACTATGCCTCAATCCCAAACTAGTTACGGTTGCTACTATTTGCAACAACAACACATTACAACAGGACAACCATGCCTCAAACCAAACTATCATGGTTGACAATATGAATCCTCTATCATTATCTGGGCCTTTTTTACAGGTAAAATTGCACTTTTACAATTTTAAACAAAAACTTTGATTGTACCTCTTCCCCCATAACGAAGACCTTAGGATCCGCAGACATTTCTTCATCTAGAGCTGAATTTAGTGCGTCACGCACTGTCATCTACAAAGAGATCAAATTACTCCACTATCAACATCAGTAAACATCAACCAAATATATAGACCAACAAAGTCAGATAGGAAAAACAAAAAAATCACCTCTTTAACTGCGGAAGAGTAAGTTCTAGATGCAAATACTCTACTTCCCACCAAGAACTTGTTCTGTAATCGTAAATCCAAATTCACCATTTAAATACACAAAATCCACCTCAAAAATAAATAAATTAAAAAACTGTAACTTATTCTCACCAAATCAGAAATCCTTCTATTGGCCATTGTTCGACCTATAATTCCAGACATGTCTGGTCCTTGTTAGCTAAAATTCAAAATCCTAATAATAAACACAAAATATATAAGTCAAATCTGCTTGAGGAAAAGCAGATGCAACATACATTGATCAATGAATACATCTACAGTTAATAGAAGTAGATACCAATAATCTCAACAGATCACGAAAACTCGATCTGGAAATTAACTATTACTGCTAATTATTACAGTTGTTGTTAGGTGTTTGGTGGTGGCAGACTCTGAGAAAAGTGGAGAAAGTTCTATTTTCCTGTTTACCTTGTTAATGGCGGACGATTATGGGACTCCGAGAGCAAAAGCTGTACTCCGACCCCTCTCTCCCTTTGAAGGACAAAATTGCCCGATAATATTGTCCACGGAATATATATGTCTGCTACCAATGAATATGAATATTTAATCAATTAACACTTTGTTTGGTCTTTGGATCATGTTAAATATTGTTTCATAATGTATTCTATCATTTTATAATGGTAATGTTTGTATAAATTAGTTTATAAATATTATTTTTCATTGCTATATAATATCATCTATTAATAATTTGAAGAATATTATACTACAAGAAGAGTTAGTGTGTCAGTAGGCTACTAAAATAAAATGTAGGATAAGAGATAAAATGAAAATATTAAAATAAATAAAGATAAAATGAGAAAGTTATTGACGTAATTACTACATAAAATGAAATGTTTCATCTCTATCTAACAGATGAATTTGATAATACAATATAATAAAATTTAAATAACAATTCGAATAAATATTGTATTTAAACTAACAATATAAATACTTTCTAATCTAGTGGAAAAATATGTAACAATTTTCTTAAACTTGAACTATGAACCACTTAATATGGACTAGAGAAAGCATGTAACAACAATTCAATCAAGTTATTAATAGTTTAACTGATTCACTTTCATCTTATTGACGAAGATTTTATTCCCCACCTTATAATCCTCTCTCTTTATGTTTAATTATTTTTATTTATTTATTTTTAAGAGAAAGAAGAATATTTAACCATTATCCTCTTATTAAAGTCCCTTTTCATATTCCTTTTTTTTTCCTTCTGGTTTTAGGGCTCTTGGGACTTCTGAAGGGTTACCATTGGACATGTATATATGTAGCATTGACTTATAAATCTAATTTCTCTTTCCTATTATGTTATTACATTATTTTCAAATCCATTTTTTTTTAAAAAGTGACCAAGATAACACACTATTACTAGTATAGTCAAATACCCCTATCTTCTTCTCATGAAAAAACGAAGAAACATAATTTCTACAACTTTCTAGCTGGCAATGATTAATCCAAACATTTTCTATTTGTACCACTAATCTTAAGGTAAAACACTTATTTGTATCGTATGTTTATATTAAAATAATATAATTTACTATAATTAAGTGATTTAGTGAAGTAAAAATATATATTATTAATCATGGTTTAATGAAATATTTGCAAGTTGGGTGATAACATGGGCAATGACAAATCATTGCAAAAACCTTAAGAAGACATAAATATAGGTGGAATAATTATAGTACAATATATTTGAGTGATCATATATATATATATATACGTAAAACAATTTTGTATATTTGGAATAGCTTAGATATAGTCCTACATAATACTATATGATAGGTGGCCGAGAAGTCCAATGGTACGTCCATGAATAAAATTGTAGCGTTATACGATTTAAGTATAAATATTCATACATATACATTATATGAATTTTGTATATTTGGTTTAGCTTAGATAGCCCTACGTACATAAATTATATGAAAAAATATTATGCATACATCGAACGTTCTAGCTAAACAACAAGTAGAAATATATATACATCAATAAAATGTATTGAAGAACATTTAATTTACAAATAAATTCAATAATATGTTCTATTGAACGTTGTTACACTTATATATACATATCTCAAATTCACGATACATGAAGCCTTAAAGAACCTTCTATTATAATTATTTCATATAGAGTCAAAAGAGGAGAAATAGAATGCACAAGAGAACAAACAAAACAAAGCAATGTGTAGAGGTGTTTTAATAATTCCCCTTCGCATGCCATATAATATATGATCAAGATTCAAGAAGCTACTTTATGATGATAATGATGATCAGTGGATCGAGTTGAAGAGTTAGATGATGATCGAACATTCAACAAGTTCTTTGGTAGCACTTTTCTAAAAGTACTTCTCTTTCGTATTTCTTTCTTCTCCTCCTTTCCTACCGACGACTCCGACTCCGACTCTGATTCCTGTACCAAATTGTCAATCTTATAAGTTCAATATTATACTCCGTTCAAATGTACGTGACACCATTCTAATTTTCAAAATTTTATTTGACCGTATATTCATTTTAAATATTTTGGATTGTTCAGTATTATACTTCTAGTATTTTTTACGTGATTTCAAAATTTATAAGAAGTTTCACTCTAAAAAATTGAACGATGCAATATAGATGGAAACAAAAACGATGTATAAATGGATAGACGTTGCTACCACTTCTAATTAATAAGCAATTTTAACGTCTCTACATAACATATAGTAATAACAAGTCATGCAAGAAAGTATTCAAAACGAGAAAGGTAATTTGATAGATTTGTGTATATATAATTTCTCCATTTTAATCTTTATCAATGCACCATCTTATGATGGAAAGATAAAAATGTTTTACATCTTTTGAAGAAAAAAAGAATTGGCAAAAAAATAAAGAAGGAAAAGAATATTCATAATTGATAATCTTATTGAACAAAGAAAATTTATACATATCCATTCCCTTTTTAGCTATGAATTTCTTGGCTAATTAGCTTTTCTTTTTATCTAAAAGAAAAAAGAAACAATGCAAAAGAACATAACTAATTGTGAAAATCACATGCATACCTTTGTTGATGATATGGTAGTTGCAACTGGGGTAACGTCCTTCAAGCCCACCTTATTATAACCTTCACACATTATAACACAATTATTATGTTATCGATCAAGAGCCATCATAAAATTAGTCAATTTTTTATTGGTACATACACATACCGTCATTAATCTTCTTTGTTTCAACATCCTTATTGGTAAAATAAACCCTAAAACTCGGTGAACCAGGGAAAGCATTACCATCCTCCTCACCAACATGAACCTTTTTAATCGCCCTTTGATCATCATCGTCATGACCATCCTCCTCCTCCTCCGCCTCCTCTTCATGTAGTAGTCTACCCTTTTCATCATTTTTTTCCGCTTCCTCAACCATTGTCCTTATTTTCGCGACCCTTTTTTCATCATTTTCTTCTTTATATGCCTTGGGTGCGACATAGTTCAAATCAACATCACATTTTAGAGCAGAAATGGAAAGTCTATCATCATTTTCATGCATTAACAACATTGGTTGTGTTTTTGGAGGGATATTGCATTTGTTTGATTGTTTCTTTCTAGTAGGGAAATTTGGGAGAATTGATCTATTAGGTGTGGCGACGCCATTGGCATCTATCTTGGAAACGCCACAACCCATTCTAAGAAGTGTGTAAAATGGCATTTCAATTCCTTCCAAAAATAAGGAATTGAAAGGCAAGGCCTAAATGAATGGGAAAACAAAGAATCTAATAAAGGTGAAAGTAAAATTTAAATTATCCCTCTCCATTGAATATACAACCAACATTTTCATAACATGTGTAATTTTATTCTATACATATAGTTAAATTAGTTATGTTAGGATATATATGCATTTTTTTATAATATGACTCAATTGTAGATATATATCCTTCTTTGCTTGATAAGAGGAGTATATTATTTACTTTGCTATGTGATTTTAATTTTTATATGCCGACAATATATATTCTGCCTATATTGTTTTAATGAATATAGTGTTTCATGAATAGATTGTATTGTTCTCCGTCTTTACATAATGTTACATATTCATAATTTGAATAATAAACCCTCACAAGAAAAGTAGGATACAAAGTAGAGGTATTATGAAAAAGTAAGGTAATTGATAAAATATAATTATTAAATAATAAGTAAAGACAACATAAAAAGAAAATATTAAGGTAATCACATCAAATCGATCGTTACATAAAATGAGTATTTTCGTCGTTACCTAATAATAAATTTAAACAATATAATATAATTTAAGTAACAATTAAAATAAATATTGTATTCAAACTAACAATATAATACAATACAATAGGTAACAACCAAAATCAATTTTGTCAAAATATACTTTTTAAATGACTTCTTTCTTATTTGACATGGGACTCGAGATGGGCCATCAACTTACGGACTTAATGGGCTTAGAAGTCTAAAACTTGTTAAACTTATGGGCCGATCCAATACAACTATTTAACTATTTAATATTAGTTCATCTTCTAGTTTAGGGTTTATGCAAAAAGTTCAAATCGATAAAACTTCCGTCTAATCGGAAAAAGTCACTAGATTTGCTCCGTCAAAGTTTCTATGGATCCTTCAGCTCTTAAGTCACCAGAATTGCAGCATTTTCTCAATGTGAGTTTTTCAGATTCGATAGATTGTATTTTTCTGTTTATACACACTCATGCAAGCACATTTTACTAATCCATTCGGCATTCGATTTTGTTCTGGACGATTACTTGAGCTGCTTTAGTCAAATAGTTTAAAATGGAACAGTGCTCAATAATGCTTCATTTGAATTTCTGTTATTATTGATCTGGTTAGTTGAGAAACTGGTTCCTATTGTTTTTCTCCTTGGCTTAGATTCATAAAGTCTAATTTTTGTGAGAGAAGATAAGGCAATCACCTGGAATAACCCTCCAACACGAGGTAGTACTATAGAATAAAGGGGAACCAAAATTTGACACAGTTAAGTTTGTGATTTTGATCCCACTTTTGCTTTTGAGTAAAGCATTAAGGAGACTGGAAAAACTGTATATGCTGCAAATTCCTATAAGGAATGAAACTAGAATCACTTAAAAGTTTCTATGAAGCTGTTTGAATAAATTTGCAGCTTATAAAACTAGTAAAAAGTTAAATTTTTTTGGGTTCAATTATGTTATGAAGCTCCTTGAATGAATTTACAGCTCTTAAACTAGTGAGAAGATAACTTTTGAGCTCATTTATCTTTATCACTGTTTGAACTTACTCAAGCTACATGAAAAGTGTAGTATTTGCTAGTTACCTTTTTGCTTGCGGGATGGCTGATTATGTCCTAAGTCTTGTGCCATCAATCTACCAGGAAGGCATTCAGTGAAGGTCATCTACAAGAAACTTGGATACCATCTTGGAAAAATCATGATTCGTTAAAGTTGATCTTAACTCATTATTTTTGGATTTTACTTTAAATGCTTAATGAAGTAGTAAAATAGGATCTTAGTCATGTATTACCTCAAGAATTAGTTTTTTTTCTCCGAATAACAGTTTATTTCAAAGCTTCTCCAGTTACTTCTAAACATTTTTTCCTCATAACTTCAGTAAATATGTTAATGAAATTCACAGATATCTGTCAACCATTCCCTGCCTCTTCACAAAAATACATATTTGTGAGGATCATTCTGATCTTGTTCATTGCCTTCTCCTTTTTTGCCATATTAGACTAAGAGGTTCAGAGTGCTTTGGAATCTTAAGCTACTTGAGTGCAGAATCTTGTATCCCTTGTAGTATTAGAATGGATATTACATGACTTGGAATTGCGTGCTGACTTGATTTGATTAAGTTGCCCCCCCCCCCCGGTGTTGAGCAATTTATAGAACATCAGTTCTCCAGTTAACTGTTGTGTTTTACTTTTCTTAGGGTTCTGATATTGTCAAGTGTCTTCATCTCACTAATTTTTGCTCCGCAATTCTTGATTTTCTACAGCAAGAGAAGGAAAGGGCAATGATCAATGAAATGGTTGGAAAGCTTACAAGTGCTTGCTGGGATAAATGTATCACTGGCACACCTGGAAGCAAGTTCAGCTCCAGTGAATCTAATTGTCTATCTAACTGTGCACAACGCTATATGGAAATGAGCCTCATGATTGTCAAACGATTTCAGAGCATGCAGTGAAGAACAATTAGCTGCATAATATGCACACTTCCCATTCCTTTGTGCCAATGAAAACTAAAATGCACACTGTTGATTACTTGGTAGCAATTACAATTCGCACCAAGGTCTGTTCTCAATACATTTATTGATGTTAGCAGATGGTTAATTTACTTGCCGCAGATGGATGCTATCTCTCATTTGGGATTTTTGTAATGTAGATCAATAAATTGATTAGTTATGTATTTTTTTTTGGCATGAAATGTCCAAAACATGAATGGAGAATCTTGAATTTGGGACATCTCTTGTAGAATTGAATCACTTCTATAGAACTTTCCTGCAAATCAGTTAAATTTTGTCACAAAAGTACTCATCTTTATTTAAATTTAATTAACCTATCTTTGATCTTTATTCCTCTGAATATGATCTAAAACATCGTAGTCCCCCTTCATCCTATCCAATGACCAAACAACCGTTACAAATGGAGGGCATTCAAAGTTAACGGAAAGACGTAAAAGGATACCTAATATTGCCTTCATGTTTATAAATTGCCTTGAAGATTCTCTTTCAGTGTTATTGTGAACCATTTTCACCTTTGCAAAAAACTGTGCGTCTCCAGAAAACTTTTCAAGTCGAGGAGCGTGCACATCTTAAGTAAAATGGGGTTACCAAGAGTGGCTATAGATTCCCATATGTGATAACTTGAGGCAATTACCCAAAAAGAGAAGAGAAGTGATGAAGTAGAATAGAATTTGTATCTTCACAATATATCACATATAACAGTTGGAAGCCATTTCTGGTAAGAATTTTTTCCTCTTTGCAGATTAAGCACATTTCAAAGAGCTTTCAACAAAAGAAAACTAAACATAGAAGAAAATAGAATTATACACACAACAGCACACCTCCTCAAGGATAACCTGATCCCATCCTCTGACGGGACAGGATCTCCTTTGACTTTGTCAGTTGTTCTACAATAATTTAAACAACATACTATTGCTGGTTGTCAATCCGGTAAGCACTATCACTGACAGTCGTCCGATTAGACTCTCCAATTTCAGATGCCATGGCAATTACGTCAGGCGGTATATTCAAAGTTCCACTTCTTCTTCCCCAACTAGAGCGCCTAGGATGTAGGATACTACGCCCTTCAGCCAAGGTGGTGTTGCTTAGCTCTGGGGATGCAGCCAAGAGCTCTTCATCCTTATCTAACTGATTATCATTTCTAGGTTGTTCTTCAAAATCATCAGTTCCTGTTGCAGTCTCATGCCAACCTGGCTTCCTTCCCATTTCTAAGTCGCTCATTGTTTTCTCCAAGTTCGGACTAACAAAACCACCAGCCACTTCACGAGCTGGTATCCCAGGTTCTCTCTGCACTCTCTCCCTGAATTTGTTCCTGGAAGGAGGAATACTGGTGCAGAATATCTCTAAGAAGTTATGGATTACACCTTTGTCAAAAGGATTGACCCGCCGATCATATCGATATCTAAAATTCTCATATGTAGACTGCAAGCAAATAGAAGACTCAAGTGTCAAAAACATCAAGTAATTTAATCCTATAAATCCAAAGGAATTCAAACAAAGAAAAAGGGAAAACATCTGAAACACTGCAGTTGTCAAGAAGAATATATTACCTGGTTTGTGCCAATGAGATAAAGATGGAAGACAGACAAGCCACCAACAAACCAGACTGATATGAATGTATAACCGATCAACACAATGGAGGCAGGAGTCTTGGCCATTGCTTTCCAGATGTTGGTTTGCTCACCATCCATGATCCTTCTAATATAGACCCAGCAGAAGCCATGGACGTATAAGCAAAGAAGGGTTGTTGAGAATACAAACATGAAGAAGAAGCGGTAATTCCTCTGCACCACCAAACAGAATGTAGTTCAATGTAACGGCGGAAACATTTCACTTAGAAATTTTGTATGAAGGTGCTTACAAAAATAGAAGCTATGAATATGATCAGACTAGGAAAATCTTTTCCAACTTAGAGACCTAGATGCCCTTTATCACAAAAAGGGAGATGACCAAGATGTTCTACCAGGATTAAGCGAGGAGAAGATGTGCAGATAACATTGCAAATATCGCTAGAAAAAAATAAAAGAACAGAAAACAAGAGGAGTCGTCCCCCACTCAAATCACTCAATCTTTAATCTTAAATATTTAGCAAGTAGACAATTTTTAAGTTGATATACTTGATCAGTTCTAGGCTTCCTGTTTGACAGGAAAACTATCAAGTATCTTTTTTGCCAATACCCCAAAAAAGAGGATCGTATACTTTAGAAGTTAGAACTAACTTGACTATGAACTGGCTGGAGTTGTTAACCAAAAGAGTGCATGGATGGGAAAAGTTTATGACAGACTAACAGTCGTTCAAGTGCCATTCTAGCTCTAAAACCTTTGAAGAGAAGAATTTAATTACCCAAAACATGTTCTTGAGGAGGCTTTATGGATTCAGGCTAAACAAAGAGGAGAAATGATAACTGACTGAAATCCTTTTGGGACGACAGGCAAACCCAGCAATGCAGGACCGCTGCTACTCATGAACATAAAATAAACTGTGTATGTTTTAACATGCAGATATCAAATCACTCAGAACACAGAATCCAAGGCATCTTTCAGGCAACAATCAAAGTATGATCCACAAAGGGAAGAATCACAAAATCAATTGATCACAAATCAAATAATGAATAATCATCACAAATTATTGATACATACAGAACTGCCAACAATTGGAGTAACAAAAAATTTCCAAATACTGCCTCCTGAGATATTAAAGAAGTTACGAAAGTAATAAAAATAGGAATATTAAGAGCATGTGTTACTAACAAATTAAGAAAAAATGAGGAAAACCATCTATGCTATGCAAAGATACGTTTTTTGAGAGGAATAAAAACTGAAAAGAGATTAACATATTGTAGTGTCCAACGGCAAAACGTATAAGATTTTTTAGAGATTAGAACTCACCAATCCAATACATTGCCCAACCCAGGGACAGTGATGGTCAAATCGTTCCACGCAGTTATTGCAAATTGAACAGTGAGAACACCGCGGAGGCCTATATAGCATGCAGGTATCACAATATTTGACTTTTACAGTTATTCCATTGACGTTCACGTCCTTGATGCGGGGCAAACGTAATTGTGGAGTTTGACCAGGTCCAGTTTGAATACTTCCTTCAAAGTTCTCTAGCTCTGGAGGATGAGGATTGCGAGGAATAATACCAGGATCTCTTGCAGATGTCAGTAGAAGCAGGACTAAAACCTTTCAAAGAAAAACACATTTATTACGTTCTATTTTGACTCATGAATCTATAATCCCTCTTGGCCATAAAATTGAAGTTCAGGAAACAATCTAATTAATAGTTCCTTTATGTTATAGAAATTAGCAAGAAACATCAAAAATCCTTTACGCACAAAGAATTCTTTTTTCAAACGAAGACACAAGGTCACCTGTATTAACATGATAATAAGGGAAAACCAGAAAGTAAGCTATCCACTTTCGTGTGATATCCAAGAAATGAAAATAAAACTGCAAGAAACCAGACACAATCTCTAGTGCAGCGAAAAATAAAGGAATATACAAACTTACATCATCACATCGCTCACTATCATATGTCCCAAATAACAGCACTCTTATATTTTCCATCCCCACACCACCCCCACACAACAAGCTTTTTCATCACCATTATATGTTATATCATGGTTAGAGATTTCCTTTTTTCGTTGAAATGAACCATGATTAGAAATTTCTGTTCTTTAAAATTACGTAAATCCACCAACAGTCCAACACAATTACAATTAAGGCAAGTTAAAATCTGGCAAATTAGCAACAATTTTCTGTCTTTATTTTATTACTCTATTGAGAATAGATGACATACAAAGACTTTCACTTTTGTTTCTAAAGTAGACTGCAGCGCATCTTCCACTCAATATTAGCCTTACTTAGTGCAGTCGATTTAAAAAGTTGATCCAGAATGCATTAATTTATGAAACAATATTCATGCTATGCCTTTTTTTCTTCATAATAGTGGTTTATGGGATGCTCTGACCATTTTATATGTTTGACATAATTATTCATGCAATCCACATATCTTATTATAAGTATGTATTCAATCCATATCGCCTGAAATTAGTAAGATAATTACAAGGAGAATTCTTGTTAAAAAGAGTTTGTGCATTAATGGATATGGAGTATCTAGGAAAGGGTTAGGTTGGTTGAGCAATGGACTGCCAAACTGAGTCGATTACCAGAGGCATCTAAACAAACTAGAACTAGCATGTAAACTTAAGCCATTAGGCATGCTCCAGACCACCTACTGATGTTTTACAATGTAAAGAGTAGATACTAGTCAAAAGAACAACATTCCTAGAAGTTTCTCATCGGATGAAGTTGTGGATTTATCATATTAATCAAGCTACAATGTTAAGCAACGACAAAAGATTTCTCGCAGTTGGATCACAATTAATAAATCATAACAAGCCAGTCTATTTGACAAATTATCAACATTTACAATTAATGTGCAAATGAAACTTGTTTTTGTTCATTATTCACCAAACATACTTTAATTGCCCAACCTGAATGCAAATGCAAGAAAGAAAATGAACAGCTATGTAAACAACACAGTATTTACATAATTAGAAAGAATGTATAGTCAAGTGAGCAGGAGAAACTACTCGTAGAATTCCATTATCCGAAAATGATCAAAAGGCACAATACTTGCTTTGATTCCACCAGCTAAGACAGCCAATATAACCCTAAAATATTTGAAATCATGCTTACAGAATAAAATCTTAGTTGCCAACAAAAAAATATAAGCACTTACATATAGTGTAAAAACAACAGCTACGACCATGATAGACCACCCCCAATGACCAGCAAAGTCATCTACAAGTTTCCTCGCAACAAATACGCAAAACACAGCAACTGGGGCAACTATAAGGAAGATAGTCATAAAGAGTGATCTCACATCAGGCCCAAATATGAACCTTCCTTGAAGACAAAATTTCTGCATAATCAAAAGGAAATACTTAAATTAAAAGAGAATAAGCAAAAATCACGAGATGTGCTGAATAAGACAGCCAAAAATGCAAAAAGAAAAATAATGTCAAATTTAGCAACAAACAACAATATAGCTAACTGGGATAACATGCTAACTATACATGTTAGTCTTTATGGCAAAAGGCAATGTCCGTAAAGTTCCAATGTTCCATTAGCAGTAAAATTTTGACTTAATGTATTTGTAGCCTGTAGGTAACTATTTAGTTTTGCAGAAAATTCTGGAAATAGATAGTATAGAACTTCCCTTTATTGGGGTAGCTTATGGTTTTTTCCCCTTCTTTGATAACTTGGGGTAGCTTATGGTTTTTCTTCCTTTATTTCCCTCCATTCTTTAACAACTTGGGGTAGATTAGTCTCCAAAAGAAAAAACCTGAGGTAGCTTCCATCAAGTCATTCATTTTTTATTTTTTTTATGAGTGTGGTGGCCGCGCCAGCTTTCGCGTACCTTGACTAAATCCACAGGATACCTGCCACCTCACACCCGCAACAAGTACTAGGTAATTTTGTCCACCAGGGGTTGACTGCTAGGGCACACCCTTGGGTGCTTTAATTTTGTTTAGTAGTAATTCTTCTAGATGAGGAGAAGATTTTGGGGTCAACAAGTACTGCCTCAGTGTTTATTCTTTTTTCCTCCATAGAGAGTCGGAAGAATACAGAATCTTGCAGCAATTCTGCTTTTCGGACTCTCGTATTTACTTCTGATCCACAGAGAGATTCCTAAGGTTACTGGAACAACTCGTACAACTTTTATTCATTTTACTTTTGATCTTCGGGTTATGGAGACCTCAATTACTACATTAGATACCTGCTACCTACCAACATAGGTATGAGGAAACTTTGTCCACCAAATCTTAGGCAAATGAAAAGAAATCACAAATCATTTTGTCTCTACAGTCTACTTGCATTTGCACCTTAAGTCTAAACATACATGGTTTTTAGACCACTAGAGGCTAGACTACATAATTGGATGCAATTAGAATCATATACTAACACTTACTGACGTTGAAACCTTAACACTCAATAATTTGCTACCCTAGCTGCAGGGAATCTTTCCTCAACTAATGCACAACCTAGCAAGATCACCTTCCATCGAATAATGATTTTAAGTTTCTTATTTCCATTTCTCAATGAGCTTAATTAGCTCAAACAGACTCTTATCAAAAATCCAAATGGCATGTCATCATAAACCACTGATGAACCTCATTCCACCACCAAAAAAATTGAAAAAAGGAAACAAAATACTATCTCCTGACTAGTGTATTCTTTCTTACAGGACAAAACTTGAAAAGGTAGATAATAGATATTTAGTAAATGGATTAGCTGTCAGGTGGCACCACCTGAACTTACAGTCTAATGGTGCCAGTTTAAGTATCCAACACAATAAGTATGTGCTCAATTGTCATTGTCCCTTTCCCGTTGCTTAATCTCCTAAGTGACAAAAGAGAATCTAAAAGATGCCAATTGCTTAATGCTTGTGGTTTCCACAGAAATGGTAGAAAATAAAAGGTTAAGAACAGATTACAATACATCAAAAACTTATTTTTTAAAAGCTAAAACCTACCACGTGAATTACAAAACTAATTCAAAAATATGGACTATGAACAACTAATTCAACAGCCTATTCAACTAATCTGAAAACGATGCAGATAATGAAATCAAAAGTCTGGTAAATCCAACAATCTCGAGCAATTTAGAGATCAAAATTACAAATCGTTTCCAGTAAAACCGAGAATTCAATCATCAAACTCCTACAATAAATTGAGAACAATTTAAGCAGAAAAAAACACAATACCACACTCATAATCATTATAAAACCTAAAATATGCTTAAAAGTAGGATGAGCAAAGGAAATCAAATCGAGTACTTACATTACTGCCTTTCCAGGTCTGATACATCCGGAGAAACGGCGTATTTTCAACTGCGTCACCATCGGAACCCGTACTCCTCGGCGGAGCGACTCCATTCATGTCTTTTTTCTCTCTGTAACAGGAAAAAATTGGGGAAGAAAAAAGCTGTACAAAATGAATCGGGAAAAGGTCAAATGAAAAGAAAGCAAAAAAGGAAAATGAAAAAAAGGCGGCTTTTTATTTGTTTATTTTTTTCTCTCTAACTTTTATTATTACTACTGCTTCACTATTTCTTCTATTTTGGATTCTTTGCAGGGCAGCGGGGTTTGACTGAAAATCTGGCAAATGGCAAAACGTTGACTGCGTCAGCCACGTCAGATCACGGCGACTCTCCAGTGTATAAAAGCAGATGGACGGTGGTGGCGTTAATGTACAAAAATTTCAATGGAATATTTTATCCTACATACAACCTTTTGTTAATTTGAAAAAATAAATCAAAATATTGTTTGATTGTATATTACTTATTTTTTCACTTTAATTTTAAATTAAATTGTTCTAATCACTTTTTTTTCTGTGCTATACATGAATATTTCAGAGTTTTTGGATAAACAAATTGCCTTGTTATCATCTCATTTGGTAGTTATGGATAGTTTGAAATGACATTTTTCTTCGCTTTTGGTAAACTCCAAATTAGAGAAACATAAAAATAAAAATATACCACTACTTGTCAAAATTATATTAAACACATTCTCTTTTTAAAACAAAAGGCATCTTCCCTGCTTTGTCCATGCTTGAAATATTTTTATCTTTTTTGAATTAATATATTTTTAGAGTCCATGCTTGAATATATTTTCAAATAAAATGTATATTTAAATGATTGATTTCAAATATCATCTTTAACTAAATTTAAAATATTATTCAAAAATTATACCTAATTGGTGCCCTAATATCAACAAAAAATTGAGCATGAGGAGTGAGTGGCAATTGAAATGATTGAAGGCAAGTATTTTTAAATTGTGGAATTAAGTGGGGGACAAATTGTGGAATTGCCGACTTTTTCTCTTTCTGTGGTGTGGCATTGGTGAAAGTTAGACCAATTAAGATTACTTTTTATGAGGAAGTCATAATTAAATAATTGTCACATCATAAACATATGAAAAAAATGGAATCATGAATTTAACCAATATCACAGTAGAATTCGAAGTCCTCCAATTTCAGTTTTATGGTAACACTAATTTGTCACAATTCTAATGTACAAGTACTAATAATAAGATTAAACTTAGAGATTATCAATTTCTTTGAAATAAGTTGAGTTTTCTTCCAAATATGAATTTTAGATATGCCATATCCCTAAAGAGACAGAAAAACAAAGAGATGCGTCACTAATCACTTTGAGTAAATTAATGTTCTTGTTAAGTTATATATCCATCAACTTCAAAATATGAAAATAGATAGTAAAATATCTCATATTTGAATGTGATTTTGAATATGTAAATGAAAATCAAATTTAAAAACACAAACTTTGAATTTAATTATAAATCAGACGGTCAGAAACATCAAAAAAGATTCAAGAGTTGGTTGTAAAAGAGTTGATGTTAACAAACTTTATATCCTTAAAACCAATAAGTAAAAGCTTTTAAGAATTCATTAAAAACCATTTATGATTCAATAATGCTTAAAAACAATTGCCACCGTTAATGGCATCAACTATGCTCTAACAAATTAAGTTAATTTTTTTTAATCCAAGATAAATTATTCATAATTAAATATTAAAGGTCCAAAATCTTATGACTCGGAATCTAATTAACATAATATAGTTAGATAAATGCAAAAAATAGTTATTGTCGCAATCTCTTGGGGTTTCTGTTTATGAATACATATATTTGTAGCCTAAATTTGGGAATTTTCAATATTGCCATCCATTTGAAGATATAAGTAGTTTACCAACTAATTGGGTATTTGAGTTGACCCAAAATCATATAGGTGTCCCAAGAAAAATTAGAATATTATTAAACAGCACATTTTGTATTAATCAATTAATTTGAATTGTTATAATAGATATTAATGTGTGATGCCAACTGCCAACAACCAACGTCAAGTGCCATGCCAACTATACAATTGTGTTTTACTTATTCGTTGTTTCTTATTTTTATTTTTATTTGAAAAATAAAGTGAAGATCCTAAATTGATACATGTAGGAATGTGTGTCATTTACGAATATTTTCTAAGAAAGATAATGCTACTAAAAGTAAAGAATCTATTTTCGATAGATCTTTGGCTCAAGAAAATAACTTAAAGCAACAAACAGTAACAAATTGTAATACAATGAAAAGTACAACAAACCAACAAGTAATAACAAAAATTGAAAGTCAAGAAACTATAAGATTAATACTATAACTATTAATATGAACAGACAACGAGACAAAACATTGCCAGTTTGCCACCTACATGTATCTTTCTTAAATTTATTTTCTTTTCATGTTTGAAAGCTGAGTCTATCTTTTTTGTTTTTTTGATAACTTGAACCCACAATCAAGGTGAAAGACGTGGTCTTCGGGTTTTCTTGCCAAATGATTTAACGATGAAGAATAAGCTCATGCCAATCCCCATACCAATCAAGTTTATTGGCCCAACTAGGCGCTGGACTCTTTGGGCCTGGGCTTATCTAAAATAATTTGGGGTTAAGAAGGTCAAAGAGAGAATACAATCACAAAAAAAAAGGTCCTACCGGGAGTCGAACCCAGGTCGCTGGATTCAAAGTCCAGAGTGCTAACCACTACACCATAGAACCCGACATGTTGCTGTATTGTATTAGTCGGATCTAGTACTAATACAAACCAAGTAGCTCCCAAGTTACGAGTTGAGTTGGATTGGCAGCGGCGCAGCTACATAGACCTAAGAATGATCACTTGAACACCTTTATCGAAATATTATATAGTGCAGATAAAACATAACATGGTACATATACGTCAAAATAAAAACAACTTTTTTAGAAATCTAAAATAAAATTTTGAACACCCTTAATTCATAGCATCGTCATCGATATTGAGACCCTTTCTGCTAATAAAACACCACTTAGATATTTTTCTAATTGAAATTAATAAATAAAAAAATTAATTTAAGTTGTAATTACTAAATTGTACTTTCAATTCTCATCGAAAGTCGGGGAAAAAAAAAATTCACTATGATATAACTTCTGGAATCATGTTAGTTAGAGCGGATAACCATTTTCTTTACTCAAACATGTCAAAGAAAAAGAGAACTTAAGAAAGGAAAAAAGAGATGATAGAAATAATATATATGTGCATAATAATTCACTAATGTTATGTAAAATAAACCTCTGTGATTCAAACCCTTCCTTAAACCCTCACATATAACAAAAGCTTAATATATCGAACCACAGTGTTATTCATTTCGGTTGGGAGTGAGGAATAAATTAGCCACGTTGTCCTGCATGGCTTCAAAGATAATAGGAAAAAATAACATAATTTCGAAGGCATGTATGTAGTGGCTGCTGAAATATATTGAGAGGACACTAGCCATCCACAAAATCCTAAATTAAAGCTTCGTCCTCTTGTTGTCTCCCATTATTTTTCCTTTTCTAAATGTGAAAAGGTGGATATATACAGGATTAATCTTATCCAAAAAAACATGAAGAAAAGCCAACATGATATAAGATATAGTTCAAGATTTTGATCAATTCATAAAAGGTAGCAAAGTTGTTAAAAATAAAATTAATTTCTCCACATATATCAATTATATCTCAAAGAAACATACGTCTCTTCCTTCATCCCTAATATGATTAATTTGGAATTGCCCAAAATGATAGTTTTGATCTCTGTTCTAAATAATCAATTTTGGGCAAAATATGCACCATCTCATATCAAAGTATTGTTACAGAACGCTATATATACTACAAGAAAATAGGGAATTTATCGATAATTTCTAGATAATTCATCACCAAAAAGCTCCTAGCTAGTTCATTTTTTCTTATATACCATCACTAAATCAAGTTAGCATAAGATTTCGGTTATTTAGTTTGAAAATTTTGTCTGTCATTAATTTTTTAATTTTCTAATAGTTAAAATATATACACAAAACACCATAAATTTATTTGAAAACTCATATATATCGCGAAAGATCAAGGAAACAACGATAACATTCTTTATAACATATAGTATAAAACCACGAAATTAGATTCATTTAATCATATTACGTACTACACAGATTATTGAAGCAACGTAACCCACCTACAAGACAAGATAAGCCTACTAATAAAGCTTCCAAAGCAAATCATACTCTAGTGATAATTTTCATCACCTACATACAGTACTGTAGTAAATATATTGTCCTTAAAAATATATATATATATATTAAGGCAATAGGACTATATATAATCCGATTATATAAATTATTATTGCCAAATGGCAAACATTAATTGGTCCTTCCATCATTCCTGGATTGATTTTTTGCTGATTAGGAACACATTTTGTTTTGAGAAACAAGGCATTTCTATATTCAATAACAATTTAACTTTAAAATATTTTTAGATATTTGTAAAATAAGTTATAACCACACAAATATCTATGACTTAATTCAAAAAACATATTTTAATGATTTTTTTTCTTTTTAAAACTTATTATCAAGTTAAATAACATTACATAAATTGAAATGAAGGGAGCAGTTAATCACTGGCAAGCTTAGTGCCCCTTTAGATTGAAAGATGAGTCGATGACATAATAAAAGCGTTACATAGGGCCCTTTGTAAAGATATAATTATTGAACACACCTCATTAAAAAGTGCTTTTATTTGTTTTTTATTTTAAAGAAATTGAAAGAGAAATACAGTATAGATCATAAATAGAAGTTCTCCACTAATGTCACTTACTATATAAACATGTCAAATGAGCCATCTTCATTCATTGACAAGTAGAACTACTAAAATATTTGCAAGTATAAGAGAGCTAAGGCAAAATATTTCTTTCTTTAGTAAAAAAAAATGGCTGGATTTTCTGACCACTGGACCTTTGCATTTGGTGTCCTTGGTAATATTTCTTCGTTTCAATTTATGTGTCTTACATTCTTTTTTAATTTCTGATACACAAAAAAAATTAATTATCAAATGATTGCATAGAATATTCTAATTTATAATTTACGTACATATTTTGCAGGAAACATAATCTCATTTTTCGTTTTCCTTTCTCCACTGTATGTCTCTTGTTCCTTAAATTCATTTTTATCCTCCTTCAAAGTGTTATTATATAGTATTTTTTTATTTTTTTTTGTCAATCAATTAATTAATTTGCATAATCAACAGAAGGTTATCAATCAATTCCATACGTGGTTGCTTTATTCAGTGCAATGCTTTGGATTTACTATGCATTTCTCAAGACCAACACCACACTTCTCGTCACTATTAACACTTTTGGATGCTTCATTGAAACTTTATACGTTGGCTTCTACATTTTCTATGCACCAAAGAAAGCCAGGGTAAGGTTTTCGATATACTAGTACTTTCAGAATATCAGATCACCTAAAAGATAATTATATGTAATTGTTCAAAATTAATTTTTGACTTTGCAAATGCAGGTCCAAACTATAAAGCTACTTCTTTTATTAGTAGTTGGTGGTTTTGGAGCTATTGTCCTCGTCACTCAATTTCTATTCAAAGGAGCAATTCGTGCACAAATTGTTGGATGGATTTGCCTTGTGTTTTCCTTATGTGTTTTTGTAGCACCATTATGCATAGTGGTAAGTTTATACACACACATATTGTTGAAAGATTTTAACTTATTGTATAGATTTTTCACACTATCAGATCACTTAAAAGATAATTACAGGTAACTATACGTCTACTATAAGTAGAATTGGTTATCTGCAAAATAAGTCAGCAAACTTGTTACAATATGTTAAATTATGTACATCGATAATATAACTGGAAAATGATGTTGAATTTCTTATTTAATGCAGAGACAAGTAATCAAAACAAAGAGTGTGGAATACATGCCGTTTCTCCTCTCTGTTTTCCTCACTTTAAGTGCTGTTATGTGGTTTTTCTATGGTCTTCTATTAAAAGACTTCAACATTGCTGTAAGTTCTCTTTAAACTTTCATTTCCTACTTACAACATATACGATCTCTGTTTTAATTTGTTTGTCTTGATTTTTTTTAGTCCATTTCAATTGTTTTTTAGCAACTCTTTAATTTCAATTTTTCACATGACCTATTCAAGACCACAAGATTAAAGGACATTTTGAGTATATTCTACATATCTATGATTTAAGATCATAAGATTTGAAAAGTCTTTTTTACTTTCATAATAGTCCGTATCAAGTCAAAATCAAACAAATAAATTTAAACAGAGAGAGCATAATTATTTGAACTCTAGAATTAATATATATTTTTTCTTTCTAATTTTTTGGTTGAATAGATTCTAAATGTGTTGGGTTTCATCTTTGGTATCCTGCAAATGATACTCTATGTGATGTACAACAAAAAAGAGGAAGTTGTTATAAAGGAGCAGAATCTTCCAGAGCTAAAAGACCATGTTATAATCTTAGAGGATGACAAGAAGAAGCTTCCAGAACTAAGTGAAGAGCAAATTATTAACATAATGAAACTTGGTTCACTTGTTTATTCAGAGAAGAATTATGGAAATTTAAATGAGGTTGCTAAAAATGACAAGGTTGTTTCCAAGCTGCAAACTGTGGAAGCTTGACACTTTGTAAATTTGTTTGGTAATTTGTAAATTTGCAAGCATCTTTATATTAAGCCAAATACAAGGGTTATTGGCTTATTTTGATTTGTATTGTATTTACATAGTTAGTGCTTAATTATCAACTGTAAATTATGTTTGCCCATTAATATTTCAAGCTCTAATTGTAGTCACTTTCTCATGATCTCTTTTATAACTCTAGTGCTTTCTTGCTACACTTTTCTATAACAATATTTCATTATAACGACTTAATTTAAAAGATATTTAATTGTTTCTATTGAGAATAAATAATTTGTTACTATACTTTGTACGATTAGCACACTGAACATTATTAGATCATAATCTCATGTCATGATTTCTAAACGGAAGATTATTAATATATTTCGAATCAACTAATCAAGATGGAAAGGAAACTAGAGGGGAATAATAATGGATATATATTACTTAATACTCTTACTAACAAGGGAAAATTTATTTATTTTTTAAAATATGTTTAACTAGCCTCGAGTAATAAGTAATTCATTTTTTTGGGTAGTCAAAGCTGTTTTACAATATCTTGCATTTAAAGGTTTTTCAAAATAAACAAATTTTAACAGTTTTGGCACAAATAAACTAGTCAATTCACGAAACGTATATTAAGAGGCTCCTTTCCAGTGATGATCTCTCCTATTTTCCCAGTGCTACCTTGTATAGTTGGCATGTGTTCATTTAATTTTTAATGGACCAGATTAATTTTTTTGATCAAATATCATTAATCATGGTTATTAGTAATTCTCTCTCCTCTCATTCCTTTCTCAATCAGCAAAGAAACACTTCTTCCCCTCCAAAACTCTCCGAAAAACAGAGCAATCAAATATCATTTGTATTTAAATTACATCAATATTTGAATGTTTTTACATTTACATATGAACAACTAGGGAGTGTCTCAAAAGAGAAAGACTGAAATGGAGTGATTAGCCCCAATTAAAGATTACAGTTATAAACACCACAAGAAAGAAGAAATCCAAAAAATAAATGGAGAATTTCACCAGAAAAAAAAGTATGTGAGAAAATATTTTCCCACCCATTTTCCGTGCCCTCTCCAGATCCTTTAGTTGGCTTTTGTAGAAACTCCAAATTGAAAAAATTAATATTACGAAGAAGATGACAAAGTTTTGTGGATCACCATTGTGACCAAACCAAGCTTCAAAGAAGTTGCCTCATGGGTTAGATTTTTAAAATTTTATAAACCAAGTTCGTCCTTTGAATCTTATCTTCTTTTATCACAGTGTGAAAAGAATGGAAAGAAAATGTGATTTGTTGTTAACAAAGCAAATTCTTTGCTGATTGAGAAAAGGTTTGTTGCAAAATTAAGCTGACTGAGAAAGAAAGAGATAAGAGAGGAGAGTGAAAGAGAATTAGTAATAAACATGGTTAATGATATTTGATCAAGAAAATTAATCTGATCCATTAAAAATTAAATGAACATATATCAACTATACAAGCTAGGGTAGCACTGGGGGAAACATGAGAGATTATCAATGGAGAGGAGCCTCTTCCCTAAATATACTTTATGGATACGGCTTTTTTCCATTTCCCTTCTCTCCATTTTCCCCAAGTTTTTACTTTAATTGAAGACATTTGGCATATGGAAAAATTAGTGGCTAAAATTTAATTAATTAAATCGATTAAATCAAGGTCTAACCATAATTTAGATAATTAAGATTTCATAAGCAAATTAATAATGTCATAATTATAACAATATATTATCTTGTTCGTAAATACATAATAAACCTTTCTTTACTTTCCTACTTTTTTTTCCCAACGAGTATCTATCTTTCTACCCTCTTTTTTTCCCCAATTAAGTTAATATTTGATTGAAATTTTCTGTGGATCTTTCTCTTTAAAATTAGCTATCGTAGAGAATTGTATTGACAAACAATTTAACTTATGATTCTTTCTTTAAAAAAAATGGAAGATAAATGAGGCTTAGGAAAAAAATTAGGAAGAGAGAAAAGTTTATAATATTTTCATGAATAACATAATATATTGATATAATTGTGGCATTATTAATTATTTGATGAAATATCAATTACCTAAATCATGATTAAAATCTTGATTTAATGAATTAAATCATAGTCATTAATTTTTTCATATGTCATGTGTCTTCAATCAAAGCAAGAACTTGAAGAGAAGAAAAATGGAGAGCAGCAGATCCATATTTTATTATAGTAAGACTTTATGAAGAGTAAGTTCGAGCCTTTAGTAGAAAAATATTTTAATGCTTCTTCTTTGCATGCAATTTAAAATTATGGACGTGATATGTACAGATAGATTATAATAGCAACATGAATAAAGCTAAAACCCCCAATTGTGCCAGACTTTTTAAATTCAACTTTCTTTAGATCATATATTTGCAGCCTGTCCTCTTTGTTCGAACTACATATTGGAGTTTTGATTAAATCTAGATCGCGCACTGCAGAGTCCATTCGAGGGTGTGACGCTCCCAACAAGATTTTTTTCATACCCAGAGCTCGAATTCCAGCCTCTGGTTAAGGGTGAAGTAATCCACCAATGCACCACAACCCATATATATATATATATATATATATATATGATGTAGAATGTATAAAGAAAAATAGAGAAACCTAAATAATAGAATACTAGTATTTTTTTTAAAAAAGAATTAGATGATGAAAATTTATGTATATATTTTGTGATTGGAGATTAAGGATACAATTGTATGCGCCACGTCCTTTGTTTCAATCGTGATTTGGAAAGTATATAGAAAGTTGGACTGAAGATAAATCTTGTCCAGAAGAATTGAAGGGAAAGCTAGAAAGATTATTCAAGACTTTTTTTTTTAGTATCCCCTCCCCTCACTCCTTAATAAAAAGCCTATATATAATAAAATAAAGTCGATAAGATTAGTATAATTTTATAAGTGAAATTTATGAAGTGTAGATAGATCTTAAGAAAATTATGAGACAAATATAATAGTCGAATAAAGTATTTAAAAAAAGTATATCATATATTGGGTATTTATTTTTTCTCTATTGCAAGGAAATTATCTCCCTCATCACCCTCATATGAATTAGGATAGATAAAATGAATTTTTTTATGAATTGATAAGGCAAGAAATTAAAGGTTTGTTTTAGATGAGGGTTTGCTTTTATTTTATTTTTTTTCTTTCTATCACATGTTTATCTAGTAAAAGACAATTCAAAAGTAATATGAACTTTTAATTAGAGATTTATTTTAATTGAGAGACTTCTTATTTACATACATAGTTGGGACATCATATCTCGAGTCTAGTTAGTGAAGTAGGGTAAAAAATTGGTCAATCAATTCTTCACATTTAATTATCAGCATTTCCAAACTTGTAAATTAAACAACGAAATTGGTTCCATCTATATATACACCATACGGATAAATTGCATGTTATGTATAACGTCAATATTTTATCTATGAAAAAAAAACTTGCATGTGGTATGGCCAATAAGAAGGTGGTGGTGGGTCGATTAAAATCATGATCAAATTTAACACTTAACTTTTTGGTAAATAAGTATTTTATTACCAAATAGAAGTTTACAACTCAAAAAATAAAACATAAACAAACTATTCCGACTAGATCGAACACAACTAATAACCTTTTATCTCCTAACCATCTATCAACTAATTTAACTTGGATAGTAGTTCAACATGTCTTTTTTTTTTTTGGTTTTGCACCCGGTGTCCGAAGCCCACATTGGAGCTCTGACTAAATTCAAATCGCGCACTGCAGGGCTATTCGAGGATGGTCACTGATCTCCATCACTTTATGATCCATTCTTTTTGCTGACTAAAAGCACAATTCGTACAGTAAATAAAAGGGAATCTAATTACGTACAGTTTAGTGTGTGTTCACTATTAAAAAAATGTTTTTCAATTTTTTTAACAATTTTTTTATTTACGAAAACAGGCTTCTTAAAATAAGTGAAATGACTTATATAATAAAAATAGAAGAAAAACAAGCTCCATTAGCTTAATTGTGTCTTCCCCGTCCTCTAATATATCTTATCATCACTCTACTTTCTAAAACCCTCATCCTCACCGGTCCAGATTCACCTCTCATGATATTTATTTAAATTATATTTAAATATTTTTAAGATAATATCTTTATAAATATTTTTGAAGAAACATTATCCGCGGTATTGAACACCCCCTTGATGCATGAATTTTAAGCTTAGTGCGGTATGGATTGGTAGATGACATAACAAAAGTTCCATATGGGCCCTGTTTCTTTTAAGATATGAAACCCTGCCACTTGCACCCCCAAAAGAAAAGTTAGCTATAGACAAGGTTGAAAGGTTCTTTATTATTTATAAAGAAATAACGCTTCGCTTGGTTCGTGGGATAAAGTGAGGTATCTCAGAATTAAGTTTGAGATTAAATTTATATTTCATTTGATTGAAGGTATTATTAATCTGGAAATAAATTTTATACCTTAAACCAAATAGAGTATAAATTTAATCCTAACATATCCTACGTAAGAGATGGAATAAATCAATTCAAAAATTATAATTTCGAGATAATTTAGTCCACGAACCAAAAGATCCTGACAATAAAATAAAGAGAAGATCTCCACTAATAGCACCTACTTTCCTACCCTTGCTATATAAACATGTACTTATCAAGCCACCTTCATTCATTGTCCAATAGAACTACCAATTTATTGGAATTATATCACTGACTAATACAGCAAGCCAAGGCATTTTTTATTTGGAAAAAAAAAATAATGGCTGATTTTTCTGTCCACTGGGTTTTTGCATTTGGTGTGCTAGGTAAAATATCATTTTATTTTTTTTAATGTTTTCTTCCTATTATTCATTATAACTTCACAAATAATGATTGTTTTACCTTCTTTTATTATATTTTGCAGGAAACATTGTTTCCTTTTTCGTTTTCCTTTCTCCACTGTATGTCTCTTGATCCTTATGTTCCTCTTCTTCTTTTTAAGTGTACATATAACTTGCGCGATCGATCAATTAATAATTTAATATCATACTTATATATGGTCTTGCAGGCCAACATTTTATAAGATGTACAAAAAAAAATCAACAGAAGGCTATCAATCAATTCCATGCGTTGTTGCCTTATTCAGTGCAATGCTTTGGATTTACTATGCATTTCTCAAGACCAACACTACACTTCTCATCACTATTAACACTTTTGGATGCTTTGTCGAAATTATATACGTTGGCTTCTACCTTTTCTATGCATCAAAGGAAGCCAGGGTAAGTTTTTCGATACAATAAAAATGTAAACGAAGTACTTTTAAAATATTAGATCACCTAAAATATAACTTAATTTTTGACTTGGCTAGTGTAATTAATGCAGGTCCAAACTATAAAGTTACTGCTTTTATTAGTAGTTGGTGGCTTTGGAGCTATTGTCCTAGTGAGCCAATTTCTATTTGAAGGAGCAGTTCGTGTACAAGTGGTTGGGTGGATTTGCCTTGTTTGTTCCTTATGTGTTTTTGTAGCACCTTTATGCATAGTGGTAAGTTTACACATATATATTGTTGAAACATTTTAACTTACTATAAGTAATTGTTTACAATAGGTAGGATTAATTATCTACCAAATTAAATAAGTCAGCAAACTTGTTAATTACGACATGTTAAATTACATCGATATCGTAAAAAAATATTTGTACTATAAATACAGGAAAATGATGTTGACGTTCTTATTTAATGCAGAAACAAGTAATCAAAACAAAGAGCGTGGAATACATGCCATTTCTCCTCTCTGTTTTCCTCACTCTAAGTGCAGTTATGTGGTTCTTCTATGGCCTTCTATTAAAAGACTTCAACATTGCTGTAAGTTTTTTTCTTCTTTTTTTAACTTAATTAGTTGATTTCTCAGATAGTCACTCAACTAATAGTTATTATCTCATAACGTCTCTTTCTTTATTGAAAAAAAATTAGAATTGGAAAAAATAGTGACTTTCTGAGATAATAACTATTAGTTACTAAAAATGGTTAATGAACCCTTCATTTCGTATTCTCGACTTTCATGCATCTATATTATATATATTTATTGAAATATGATACTAATATGTTCCCTTAATTTCTTTTTAATTAATAGATTCCAAATGTATTGGGATTCATATTTGGCATCCTCCAAATGGTGCTCTATGTGATGTACTACAACAAGAAAGAGGAAGAGTTTGTAAAGGAGCAGAATCTTCCAGAGCTAAAAAACCATGTGATAATCTTACACAATGAAAAGAAATTTCCAGAACTAAGTGAAGAGCAAATTATTGAAATTGTGAAACTTGGTTCACTGATTTCATGTACACAAAAGTTTGATTTGGCCTTATGTCTGCATGAAAATATAGCTGAAGATCATAAAAGGCTGCGGAAAACACTGGAAATATGAGACTATACTATAGTAAATTGTTTGATAATTGGGCATGTCAAAAATGCACATAGATTTAAATTATATACACTGACGTGTACGTGTATGCAAACTACTGTATTTATGATGATGATGATGATTCTTTAAGTACCAAATGTAATTATATTTCTCCGATAATTCAAGCTTTGTAGTCCGATCATCTCCTACTATTGTACACAATTTCATGTGTTAATTTTGTGTCACCTCTAATTTTACTATTGTTTTGCTTTTACTAATTAGAAGCATGCCAATTATGGAGAACTTAAATCCAACATTGGGCTAATTTAAGAGCTGTCAAAAATGGGCTGTAAACCACAAGGGTCATTTCCGCTTTTGTCCCTATTTTGTGCTAGTTGCTATTTTTATTTTCTGCTACAATAACTTTTTTGTAGATATAAATTTATATTTTTTCATCATAATCTATTATTTTTTGCTACAATAACTTTTTTCGTAGATATAAATACTTGAATCCATTTTTTTAAAATATAAGTGATTAGTCATTACCAAGAGTAGTTATTTAAAATAAATAATCATTTCCATTAATGACTAAGCTGATGACTGGCCATTAGCTCAAATAGTTGATTCTATTTTCCAATCTAATTAACTACCAATAATCCATGGTTATATAGATTATAGGGAAATATAAACTTACACCAAATTCTGAATAAACCAGTTGAAGTGATCCAAATCAAACATTATATCAGTTATTAATCAAGCCATATGCTTACTATGGATCTAAATTTGTTATAAGTTCAAAATGTATTAATATTACTTTCGGATACTTAATAAACTCTAAGGTAATGTATGTATGTTCTTATTTCTTATGATGTCAATCGACTCTATATGCCTTGATTCTAAATTAGTCTGCGTAAATAATTTTTATCATTGAATAATTTTATATATTCTTATGTTGACAGAGTTTTCCATAGTAGATTACCTTATAAAGCATCATTTCTTTTACCCGCAGCTATTACAATTTCTGTCATTGCTTTTGCCTTTCGGATGAGCACTCTGTAGTGAGCACTTTATGTGCACTGGGTAAACCCATTGTGTATTTGATGTGTGCACTCTCGTAAAAAAGAAATCACCTTTCATTAATCTTAATCTACTAAAATTTGAATCTGATTTCTATAATATCCCCCACTTCATTAATCGTTAGGCCATATCATCAAATGTGACTAGTGCAACTATATACCTTAAGTGCGACTAGTACAAATAGTGAAAATGTTGCATTTCAATTTCACGAACGTAGAATGGGTCAAAGATTAAGTGCGATGCGACTATGACTTGTTAATAATTGGGTTGATGTATAAGTTATGATCGGTATATCATGAATCATGTAATATTATAAAAAAGTTGAAAACATTTAAATATTCCAAACCCCTTCACGGTGATGGAATATTCTTACTAAAACATATATACTATATCAATATGATTCGTTCAAGTTTGGGTGGGTTATTAACTCAACATTTCGACCTGCCTGATTCAGTTTATGTTAAAGTTGGGAAATGATTAGAACGAATATGGTATTAATTGATTCATGAGAATTATCGATAAACTTACATAAAGTCACCAATTTATTAACTCAACATATCGATATGCCTAATTCGGCTTATGTAAAAGTTGGGGAGTGGATTAGGAATTATGGCTGAATATCTAGTATTAATTCATTCATGAGAAATTTCGTAAAAATAATTTTTTTAAAAATATTTGAAATACATATAAAGTCATAATAAAGGAAACAAATATTAATAGGGGAATCTTAATTACTCTATTGATTAACTATCAGAATTTTCACCTAATTCTTGGATGAATATATTAATCAATCAATAGTATAGATAAACACAAATTTATTTCAACTTAGAGCTGTTTTCTACTCTAAACTTAATATTACATGCTTATTTGGAGCCGTCACGATTTCAAAAATGGTCCACTGAGTACATATTATTATGAGTTAAAAGTTATTAAAGCAAACAATATGCTTCCATGTGTGGCTTTATGATCATCAGTTATTTTCATATGTTTTAGTATTCAAGTTTTCCACGCAAATTTATTTGGATGATGTAACAAACAAATCACAAATATATAGCTGTATAATATATACTAACTTTTTAGAAACGCGCTAAGGTCCTTTTTCCAATAATAATGTTTTTCTTCACCTTTTCCATGAAATAATCATAACCAAACAAATATTGTTCAATTAGCATACGACGTACCAATATTAAAGCACGAAAGCTTTTCAAAGTGGCACCAATATCTATACCTTTATTGTAAATATTCACCGTCTATTTATATCATCGAGCAACGTATTTGCTTTCATGATATGGGTGTTAAATAAGCGAATCAAATCAAATCTGAAAGGATCAAAATGACTAATAAATTAATAAGAGCCAAATTAAATATATAAGAAAATATATACTATTTTATATATAAAAAAATGCATATTTTATGTATAATATATATTACTATAAAAAATATAGATTTCTCGACTAATATTTAATAAGTGGACGACTATTTATGTTTGTTTTCTCAATTAATAGGTATTAATAAGCCACTCAAAGATTGATTGACCAAAATATGTCAAGTTAAATATAACTTAAACAATGAATCATCGCTCAATCCATATACTTCAATTATTAAGTAATTCTTATTTTATTATCATATATAACATATTAAACAAAAAAATATTATGGCAAAGTTTCTCATTAACTAATTATTTGGACTACATGTTAATCTATATCAACCAACTTTTAAATGAATTGAATCGAATGTATCAAAATAATTTGAGTTAATAAATATACGAAACAAATATGCTTTCTTGGCTAATTTTCCCACCCGTATTCCATGATAGTGATGCATTATATTCAACTTGTCCAATAAAAGGGAAAAAGAGAATGTGGTACGAAACATCTTTGAACGTTCAATCATTGGAACATGCATAATTCATAATTCATAATTCATGAAACAACAGTATCCACAAATCCCTAAAGGCAAAAGAAATTAATCTTATCCAATGATTAAAAGGGGAGAAAAAAGTGAAGACTAAAAAGAAACATTTCTACTGTTTTGTGCTGCCATCTGTATTAATTTATGTATAGAAAAAAAAAATCTCTATTTAGCTGCCATCTGTATAATTTAGTTTAAATTCTGATATTATACTCCGTCTTATATTAACTGTCTATTTTATAATTAATTTTTTAAAAAAAAATACAATAAGTTTGTAAAGTTATAGAAAAATAAGGAATGAAGTCTACTTTCTTATTTATAATTTTTTTAAAAGAATATATAAAGAAAGAAATTAAGTGAGCAATTAATATAAAACGGGAAAAGCAAGTAATTACAACGTAAAATAGCAAAGTACGCAAACAATTAATCTCCTGATCATTAATACTTAATAGCTTTATCGAGCCAAACAATCTTAGGTGGATATCTTGTTGATTGTGAGTTGGGCAACTATAATAATTGAAGCCTAATCATTACTCCCTCGGTCTAATAATATTTGTCCATTAATTTTGTATACTTTTTAAGAAACTATAAATAAAATGTCAATTTTACTATATCAACCTTTAAATATATACAATGTCTTGATTTCATAAAGTGCATAAGTATTATTGGACATTCTAAAATAGTATAGTGGACAACTATTATTGAACGGAGGGAGTAATACTTAATATTTTTATATTTTTTAAATTTGTATAATTTAGAGTCAAACTAATTTAAGAAACATTGAAATTGATGTAGTAGAGAATGTATGACATAACCCACCCAGATCGACAAGATAAGCCAAATAAAGCAACGCAATGCGAAGCATATCATCCTTGTGATTTTTCATTTAGGCCATTTTAGAAAATTGAACACAGCAATATAGCAAAAAAGAGTGGCCCCACTCTATTATTTTTGCCAAATGGCAGGCAATTATTGGTTCCAATATCATTTCTGGATTGTTATTTTGGTGATTTGGAACTCATGCTGAACAGAAAATAAGCACTCATCTGGTCATGAGATTTTTTCGGACTTTTCTCACTTTATTCTAAAATCAATGTTTGGTATAAATATTTCAAATATAAGAACTTATTTTACATATTTTTTTAAAAAAATTATTTTCGTAAAATAATTATATTTAAATTCTAAATATTTATAACGAAAATATAAATAAATACAATTCTAACAAAAAAAAATAGTTATATTTTTATGATCATACTCCCGCTAATTTTTTTTTGAGATCCCTCCAATATTAAAGAACTTTAGTGCCCATACGATTGGAGGATGACATAATGAAAGTGTAACTTGGGACCCATTAATTTTAGGATATTATCATTTCATTCCTCAAACAACAGCAAATTTGAGTTTGAGGAACTTTAATGTATATACATCGATATTGTAACGGAATTATACACAATCACGTCACATAAAAAATAAATATAAGCAAATTTAGGTAAGATGAGTAATCGTTGCGATCAATCTTTACTTGGGTAACCGGACGATTTATTAGTTACTTTTTCTAGTTGATATATATAAATTGTACTATACAAAATATATATTTATACGCAACTATATATACACATATGATATATTTGCAAACAATATTTAGTACAATTGGATAATCGACTATACTTCAACTAGTTCTTCATAAATAATTATTTGATATAATTATATCTATTAAAATATACAGATAAATAATGTACTCCCTTAGTTCATTTTTATTTGTTCATTATACTATTTTGGAATGTTTAACAATACTTGTTCATTTTATAAAAGCAATGAATAATTTACCATGTTGTGTCTATTTTACTCTTGCTATTAAATATTACTATTCATTTTTCAATGTTTGAATGACTTATATTTAATTCATGCGTCATGTCAATAATGAATAACGGACATAAAAGGAGTATAAGAATTCTCTATAATGTTAGTGTATCTAAATTGATTTCCCATTTGCAAGGGTTTCTTTTTTCTTAATACATGTGTCCAAATACATCAGAAAACAAAAGACCTTTTTGTTGTTCCACCTACTTTAATTTTGCCTATATATATGTCAATCAATTAGCTCTCATAATTCCATTGCCAAGTAAAACTTGCAACTCTTGAAGCTCTTTGTGATAAAAAACAAATTGAGCTAGAGATTTGCATATATATATTCTTTGTTCAGGAAAAAGAAATTAAAAACCATGGTTGGCATTAGTGACATTTTTCTTAGTATTTGTAAGTTATTCCTATAATTATATTTCATGGATGTGACATTTCATCGTACTAGCATATATCCAATAATGTTTTACGTTAACATTTTTTTAATAAGTAGTACGCGCTCTTTTCGAAAAACTTCATAAGTTCATATCTCACTTATTTCCTTTCTCAATTTTCAGGCATGGCCGTCTCGTTCATTGTGTTCCTTGCACCATTGTGAGTCTCTCATTGCTTGAATCTTCATTTGTTTTAGTGCGATTAATGATGATTAAAATAAATTAGTACCTACTAATTACATATATATGTACACATTTTTCAGGCCAACATTTTATAATATTTACAAGAAGAAATCAACAGAAGGCTATCAATCAATTCCATATGTGGTTGCTCTATGCAGTGCAATGATTTTGATATACTATGTACTTCTTAAAGGACACATGGTTGGCGTTATCATAATAAACGCCATTGGTGTCTTTATTGAAACAATTTACATTGTTTTCTACATTTTCTATGCACCAAAGAAAGCCAAGGTAAGTTTTTTGTATACACTAATAAACGTAAACTAACAAAGTTGTACTTTTAAAGTATCTGATCACCTAAAAGATAATTTTTGACGTTGCACGTGCAGGTCCAAACTATAAAGCTACTTCTTTTATTTGTGGTGGTTGGCTATGGAGGAGTTTTTCTCGTCGCTCAATTTCTATTAAAAGGAGCAATTCGTACCCAAATTGTTGGATGGATATCTACTGCGTTTTCAGTATGTACGTTTGTAGCACCATTAGGCATAATGGTATGTCTACGAATGTAATAATTATAATAATCGTTTTAAATTATTTTAAAAATTATGTATATTCAAATTTAATTTTGTATTATTTCATATTATGCAGAGAAAAGTTATCAAAACAAAGAATGTGGAATACATGCCATTTCTCCTATCGTTTTTCCTCACACTAAGTGCTGTTCTGTGGTTCATCTATGGTTTTACTATGAAAGACTATGTCATTTATGTAAGTATTCTATTTTTAAGGTTCAGTCCCTCTCCCCAATTTTCTATTTAGGGCACGTTCTATGAGTTTAACTGAAAAATTCATCAGAAATATTATTGACTAGCCAAATTCCAATGATAATATATCAAAAGTTTCTATAAGAAATTAGCGATTTTCTGATAGTGTGAATCATATAGTATTTGTATATGCTTGGTGATTAAAATTCTGAATTCGTCTTTGTCTGAATTATAGGGACCAAACATCTTAGGATTCACTTTGGGTGTGGTCCAAATGGTGCTATATGTGGTGTACAAAAACAAGAAAGAGAGTAATGTTACAAAGGAGCAGAAACTTTCAGAGGTACTACAAAATCATGTGATAATATTAGAAGATGGGAAAGAGCTTACTCAATTAACTCAAGAACAAATTATTGACATTTGGAAGCTTGGTACACTGATTTATTCTGAGAAACTTAATGCAAGTGCAGCTGAAGTTGGCAATAATAGGCCAAATATTCAAACTAATTAAGACCTAAATTAATTAATCTAATATTGGATAATTGTCATTTTCGTAATTAATCCTTACGTGTTGTGTTTGTGTACACAAGAGAATTCTAATTAGATCTTCATGTAATAATAATTCTCTTGTTGTGCCAATGTACCTAGCTAGAACAAGAAAATGCTTGTATGTATTTTCTTTGTTATAAATAAAATTACGTTTTTTTTCGTATTATTAATATTATGTTGCACTTACATATAATCCCTTTGATTTTTATCTTAATTTCGTCCTATTGTTTAACAATTCCTAACTAATTGATTCTATTTCGATACCAATGTTATGCTCTAGCTCTCGTAAATCTATTATTTTTGCTCATTTTTAAAAAAAAATTATTATTGTTATTCTTCACATTTTATACGGCGAACTAGTAATTAAATTATGTGTAATACAGTACTTTCTCCTGTTAAAAATGAATGAAGAGTTCAAAATATGAGAAATAAATCTTTTACATGTTACATTAAAATAATTGGACACTACCTAAGCATAGTTAAAATTACACATTCGTCTTATTAATGAAGAATGTATCAATAGTATAAAATTTATTTTAAGGTTACAAATCTCACATTTTAAGAAACTTAACTATCAATAGATATTTTTTCAGTAATTTGATAGTGTAAAAAAAATCTCATGTTAACGATGGATATAATTTAAATTCATTAAAATGTGCTACTGTTTGTTTAGTTAGTCATGGACGTTCATACATAATATTTATCTACTTTCTTAGAATTAGTTTTCGTATTGATAAAAAAAAACTTTTTTAGAAAAGAACCTAGGTCCTAGGATTAATAAATATATATCTGATATCAATTCCAAAATCAAGTTGTATGGCAGTTTCATTCATATGCAGAGCTAGGTGGGGTTTATGGGTTCGGACAAATTCAGTAGTTTTTTCATAGATCTTGTATTTGTATTAGAAAATTAATTAAATATAAATGTATATTAATTTGTGAACTCCTAACAAAATTTATTGACGATTCTAAAGGAAATTTAAAACCCCTCTTTATTTTGGCTCCGCCTCTGATTTCATTGGTGACCAGGAAAAATATTGCATATAGAAGTTTGTTTTCTGACGTAAATTGCTGTCTCGTAAACATCTTTTTATACTTTTGAGAAAGCTATAAAAGTGTATAAATCTTTAAATCCTCCTTTTGTAGCCCACTCCTCTTTAATATTCATATATCTCAAAAAATAGTTACACATTTTAAAACAATTCTATCTACTTAGTGATATCAAATGAAGAAGAAGAAGACACAAATTTGACCGCTTAAAAAAATAACTATAGTATAGTGTCCACTAACCAATACACATATATTATACGCTAAGTATATACATATTATATAGAAAATTGTACAAAGTATATATATTATATATAGGTTAAAATTTACTTTTCATACATATATATTAAATCTTAAACACCCTTAACAAAAATTATTGCTTCACCACTAGATAATATGGCTCAAAAGAAAGATTCACACAGACCATATCCCTTTTCTCCAATCATATATATGTGTAAGATCGATTTAACAAATTAAAATTATTTTGGATTTTGGATGATTATAAATATCAACAGATCATAAAGCAAGAGACTCGTGGATTTCCATTTCAACTTTTTTTTGTGCCTTTTTGAAGTAATCATGAAAACAAAGAACTGGGAGTGGAAGACAAAATTAACCAAGAATGATCTCAACTAATTGTGTTTTATATATTAATTACATGACCCCCTCGTTACGAAATCTTCCACTTTCATGGTAGTATACGTCCTTTAGATAACATGCATTATATTGAACTTTAGTTACTTTTTATATGAAATGAGTTCATGCCAATCTCTTACTATAGTACTAGAATATGTTTCATGGTTATTTATAATATAAAAATCGTTTTTTCCTGAATTATCTGATCTTATTATATGTGTCTTGTCTAAGGATATTTATTGATTATAAGTTGAATGGATAAGTTAGAAAATTTTAATTTGTCAAACACAGGGTGTACTGTGAAGGGTACCTTTTACCAAATACCAATTAGACATAGAAAAACATAAAAGTAAAGCTTGTTATTTTGCTAATTGTTGTGTATGAACCATTCAGCGTGTACTTAAGTTAATTTTACGAGCTATCTATTATGTCCCATCAATATAAGTACTACAAGTAACTGCATTTGTACATCTAAACTTGGACAAATAGGAGATTCACCTAATATATGTTTTTATCGTGACATTTAAACCTTAAGACTTCATGGCAACTTCATTATTGACCACTAAAATACATCCTTAGAATACCTAGTTTTGAAATTCTTTTTAAGCGATTCAGTTATTGGAAAGAAAAAAAGGTTCTAAAGCTTTGATTAAAAGACCTCTAGAGTATAAATCGTTGTAACCACTATACTATCTTGGAAATAATAATAATAATAATAATATAATGACTTTTTCACTTTCATATCGCTCACGATTAATTATCTTACGTACGTATGATCAAACACATATGATGTAACTTTAACAATATGTGATGCACCCAATATATTTGTGTATCCATGAATTAGACTTTCATTGGTTGCAGTTAAATCAATGCCTCTTTTGGAGTCACTAATGGTGATGATGAAACTTCGAAATCAAATTGCTTTCTTAAGGATGATCCTCATAATCCAAATGATTATTAACAAAAAGAGAGTAGCATCTACATTAAAATGAAACAATAGGGTCATTTGCGCACTTTTGCCCTTTCCTAGGGTGGTCTTTAATTTTTGTCCTCGAATAAAATAAATTTATGTGCATAACTTCATATTTTTGTATCATAATATCTTATTCCATGTCTTTAAAAATTCTATTTCCTGCTAGGCATAAGTTCAAACAATTCGATGGGTAAAACATGCAATTAAATACTAAAAATATGATTTCAACATTCATATTAATGGGTATGGGGTCATTTCTCAATGTTTTTTCTTATAGAGATAAACTTACTCCCAAATTCAATTTTTATTTTTTTAAAACTAACTACTCCTGACTCATCACCAAAATCAGTCCTATTGATATTTGTAAATTATATTGATTTATTCTCACCAACTTGCACTGAAATAATTATTTACATGAAGACAGTTAAAACCTACCTTTAATAAAACAAAAGGTGAGATAGGTGCAATCGACCCAATTTTGTTATCTTTAGTTGCAGATCTAATTCACTCTAATTTTGGATTGGGTCCAGAATCCAACTTTAGTGTATCAGGAGAGAAATTAAATCGAACTTAATTCTTCGTTTTTTGGCAAAAAAATACTTTACATCACTTGCAGCTGAGATTAATTACAATATGTTTGATTTATTTTTGTGTTGGAATAACCATTTATTGGAGAAAAGAGAACGACATAATTAATGGTTATAGAAAAATAAAGATGACCAATTTTTTTATTAAGAGGAGAGTGTATCATTCAAATTTCTATACATATGATATCATTAATGAGGTAATAGCTATCTTAAACTTCAATTATTAAAAAAAAAAAAGATAGGAATTAAAGAAATGTATTATCAATTTTAGTACTCCAAACTCCAAAGTTTTACAAGACAGTCTCCGATTAATTAATGTTATTATTAATATATTTAATATAAACTCATTAACCAACCAAATTATTAAAAAAAATCTTCAAAAATAAGTTCTTTTAGATATTGTATATACACAGTCTAACAATAAGTTACCCGCCACCAAATAATATGGTATAGTGGATGAAGTTGTTTATCGCTTTACCAAAGGTCTCATGTTTGAGTTTTAGATAACAGTTGATAGAGAGTGCGTCCCTCCAAATGAGGCTCTTTACGATGCGAATCTGATATACCCATACTCCAATACGAGTACATATGCTCTTGCAAAATATTGCTACACAAAAGGAACGTTCCCAAATCCCAATGGACCAAAAAAGTGGGTTGGGCCGGTCTGATTTTGGAATCAATGGGCTGGATCATCAAGTAGGGAAAATTAAGGGTGTGTTTGGTATGAAGGAAAACATTTTCCGGAAAATGTTTTCCAATTTTTTCATGTTTGGTTGGGTTAAATGTTTTGGAAAATGTTTTCCAAATCAACTCATTTTCCTCAAATTTAAGGAAAATGACTTCCTTTCAAAACTTAAGGAAAACATTTTCCAAAACTCTCTTCCAACTTCCAATTAAAAAAAAAATTGTTGAAAAAATCAATTTATTTTGTCCCTACCCTCAAACCAGCCCCCAACCAACCCCCACACACACCCACCCCTACCCCCCCAAAAAAAAATTTTAAGTATGTTTTTAAAAAATATTTTCAACTTCAAAATTTCATTTTTTCACCTTACCTTGACCCCCCCCTCACGCACCTCCTACCCAGCCCCCACCCCTACCAGCCCCCCCCCCCACCCAAAAAAATAAAATTTAAGTTTGTTTTTTAAAAATATTTTCAACTTCAAAATTTCATTTTTTCACCCTACCCTTGACCCCCTCAGCCCCCCACCCCCAAAAAAAAAATTAAGTTTGTTTTTAAAAATATTTTCAATTTCAAAATTTCATTTTTTCACCCCTACCCTCGACCCCCACCCACCCACGCCCTACCAGCCCCCCTCCCCCCCCCAAAAAAAATAAAAAAATTAAGTTTGTTTTTAAAAAGTATTTTCAATTTCAAAATTTCATTTTTTCACCCCTACCCCTACCCCTACCCCTCTACCAGCTCCCATCCCCCAAAAAAAAATTAAGTTTGTTTTTAAAAAATATTTTCAACTTCAAAAATTCAATTTTTCACCCCTACCACCCCCCAACCCCACCCCCAAAAAAATTTAAGTTTGTTTTTAAAAAAATATTTTCAATTTCAAAAATTATTTTCTACCCTAGTAAAAATAAAAGATATTTCTCAAAAAAAAAAAAATCATTCATAAATCAAACACTAAAAATCTTTTCCGAAAATATTTTCTACTCACCAACCAAACATGAGAAAATAAGTCAAAAATCAACTTGTTTTCCAGGAAAACATTTTCCTTCATACCAAACACACCCTAAGCAGAAATTTCGCAGAAAACTGCTTCATAAATAAGGGTGGGCATAAATACAGAAAAACCGAACCGAACCGAATCGAACTAATACAATTCTTCAGTTTTTCGGTTTGGTGTCATTGTTATTTTTTCAAAAGTTCGGTTCTTCAGTTTGGTGTAAGGGACTCAAAACTTCGATGCACCGAAGAACCAAACTTTTATTTTAAAAAATTAATTTTTTTTATATATATATTTAAAGTATGGGTATTCCCTTAACTAAAAATTAAAAATTCAACTAACAATTAAATCATTCATGAACGTAGCAACAAATTTACAATTCAATAGATACCTTCAAATATTAATTTTCAAGAGAAACTCAAACATATTTCTACCGATGTACACTATGTAAAGGAACCGTCTTCGTACTTATTTTTATTGAGAAGTAGTTGGAGGCACAAGTTCTTGATAATGACAAATATAGTCTTTTAGTTAGCACAATAAGTGTTCCACGGTGAGATGCATCATTCCTTAACATAGTTTTAAATTTTTAAGTATCTTATACTTTGTACTTATTTTATTTTTCATTCACACCGAAAAACCAATTTAAAAACACCGAACTAAACCGAATCGAAGTACAAAAAATCGAACCGAACTGAATTAGTTTGATTTGATATACGGTGCACACTTTTCTAAAATAAAAATCGAATCGAAATTTGATAAAACCGAACCGAAGAACCAAACGCCCACTCCAATCATAAACGACTCTTTTTAAAAAAACATTTCTTTCAACTTACAAAATTTTTAGATAGTGATCTAAACTTTTCCTTTAATAGAACTAAAAATCTCATGACAAATATCAAGTTTACTTTCTAATATTGATATAAATTATTGTAAACATTAAATAATCTAATATTTTATTTGTAAAATTGAGCAAACGAATGCAACGTTTCGGAAGGACAATTTCCCAAAAGTTAATACTATTTGCACACCTTCACAAAATTTAACTGGCGGCTTAATGAAAGGCAATTTGCGTAGTTAAGACCTGAAAGTTTCCCTGAGAAAAGCTGGTTGACTTTTTGTAAGATTCTAATCTAATCCAACTAGCAAATAATTAAACACGAATTTATCATATTTTTATTATTTAATTATATATTTTTAGGTAAATCAAATGTGCCAAAATTCTTCTGGATAATACATGACAATGAGACTCAATATTAAAACTTATTATCTGGTGTGATTAGTTTCACCCATTCTTATCAAACCACTCCCAAAATATGAAATCAAGCTTAATACATGTTGGGGTATGTAATTACATAATCAACTACCACTTGTTTTCTTAATAAAAGGTGGGCTCTCATTGTCTAATCCTTAGGTAATCAACTATTTATTTTTCTTCTCAAAACAAGCAAGATGTTACACTCTATCTTCCCGAAAACTCGAATAAGATTTGATCAAATTCAATAACTTTTGCCTTAAAAATAAATTTTAGGACTCGTTAAATTGAAATCATGGTTCGGCATAACTTAAAACAAATTGCAAATTAAACCTACTCTATAATACGCCGCCGTGACTAGATCTCAATAAAACCAACAAAAACTGTCATGCTTTCATCAATTTCATTCGTGCATATTTTTTTATATATATTTCTTTTTAATTATAAACGTGAAGAAAAGATATATAATGGCCAAAACAAGAATAAACTAAAATTGTGACTATTACGTGTCAACTCCGTCTGAGTTTTCAAAATTGAATATTGTAATATACTTTAGAATAGCAACTTGATAATGTAGATTCAATTTGTATACACTAAGAAAATTAAAGAATTTTATTATATCATGTTTTACAAGATTTTTTAACACCGTGAATGTATAGAAGTTAACATGAAATATACAACAACAACAATATATTCAGTGTAATTTCATATATGAATTCAAAAAGATAGGAAACCTTATCTCTATTTTTACAGGGTAGAGAAGTCGTTTGCAATGGACCCTCAACACAAAAATGTATAAGAAAAAGAGACGTAATATAATAGTTCACAATAATCAAGCCTAGATTTTATATAGAACTTTGTAGAATTAAAACTTGAAAAAATAATAATGGACTTCTTGTAATGGGACCAAAATTCAAATGGATGCATGAATAATTGAACTAAAATAATGCGAGTAGTAATTAATTAGCTGAGGTAATCTTTTTAGATCAACATTAAGTTAAAGTCTGGAAAATAATAAAACGTCCAAAAATTAATGCTACTCAAATCAGACACGTTCTTTTACGCTGCCGTCTCAACAACTACGTACTCCATTTATGGAGTAGTCAAAACAATAAAAAATGAAAGTGAATGACATAACAAAAAATGTTGGTTTATGGAAAATAATTTAATATTTGATCAATCATTTGTCATTTACTCCTATGATGTTGAATACACTGAAATTGGCCATCTCTTTTGTCCCCATTAGAATTTAATAAACAATGCTCATCCTTTTTTTCCTTTTATTTTTTGATGCCCTGCATGTATGGCAGAGCTCGATTAATTTGAATTTGCTTAGTATAGCGTTCACTTGAAATAATCAAAATATTTTTTATCAAGAACTTTATATATATATGCTCGAATTCTGAATTTTTGATTTAAAAAAATAGTGGTCCTGTCCATTTCGTCATGTATCCTTTTGTTGATAACAATGCCGTTGACTATTGCAAGTGTATAATATAATAATAAATAGTAAGTAGTAGTATCTATTTGGGTATGGCTTTATGTAACTTAAGTGACCTTTCATATATATAAATTGGTCTCTTAGTAACCTATAACTCACAACTCTCTTTTCCTTTTCTTTTCATGCCTTCTTCACCACAAGTTCTCAAGAATTCTTTTCTCTTATTTGGATACTCAAAACTATGAGTAATCCAACTAGAATAAAATCTAGGTTTATGCTAAATTTAGCTTATGATAGAGGATAAATCCACAACTACATATCCAAACAATTATAACCGAAAAACTTTTTTATTATTATTTTTTGTTTCTTTTTTTGTTTGCTCCTTTCATTTGAGTTCTTGAGAAAGTGAATGGATATGGAAATGGTTAAGGGGAAGAAGAATTCAAACTCGTCGATACTCAAGAAATTGGAGGGATATTTATTGATGAAGAAAGGAAGTCGAACAATGATGTTGTCCAAGAGCAAATCATGGCATAGTAGTAGCAAAGCAAAGAGTCCAGTAGTACTAGCACCGCAAGGCTGTTTTTGTGTATATGTTGGGCCAGAGAAAGAGAAGTTTACAATCAAGGCCAAACATGCAAACCATCCATTGTTCAAGATGTTGCTTGAAGATGCTGAAATGGAATATGGTTATTGTAGCCAAGGACCAATTTTGCTACCTTGTGATGTTAATCTATTTCACAAAATATTGGGTCAGATGGATAGTGAGAAAGAGATTAATAGGCCTGGGTGTGGGCTTGCCTCATGCAGCCCATTTAGTCCAGCTAGGGTGTTGGGGCATGGAGAAATGGGCAAGGGTTATGGCTCTTATGGGCTTCTCACTACACCAAGAATGCTCAAGCTCAATAGTTCTAATTAACTATCTATGAGAAGTATGTGTCTATTTAAATATGTATGTAGTGCTAGTAAATTGCACAAAATTGTGGGTTACTATTTAGTTGCAGTGAATAATATGTTGTGTTCTTATGTAGTCTTTTTCTAATAGCTAGATAAGGGTAGTGCTTCATCTAGACAAGTTATGACCTCAAAGGTTTGTGGTAGATTAAAAAGATTCATACAAACTTAATCAAGGTCTCAGTGTTCAATGTTTGAGTCTTGAGAATGAAAAAAAAAAAATCTTAATAGGGGATTATACGATGTTGCCACATTTTGTTGAATACAATTATACAACTGAAAATATCAACATTAAGCATCTGCAGATTCACATATTAAGCAAAGAGAAGTGCAGCAACATAAATACAAGAAATTGATAACTATGATATTCAGCATCAGATGGTATACTGTTGCTATAAAAGAAATGCAGAGACTAACTCTAGAACAAGCAAAGGCAAAACAAATGCCTTATATACGAACCCATCGGGGTCACCATCTTAATCCAGCTAATATAAATAAAAACTACAAACAAGATGTATAAAACCTTAAACCTATCCTTCTACTAGACTCATAAATTAAGTATCACTATCATCACCTTCATCATTCTCAGCCTTGGGGTCATCCCCTTCATTTTTTTCTTCATCATTCTCAGTCTCAGGGTCATCACCTTCTTCGTCGTCACTCATGTTATTTATTACATCAGTGATGATAGCCTTCACCTCTATTTTCCTATGCATCAAATCTACACCGAAATGGCTACCTGTAATGAACACCAGATACACGGTTAATCACCAAATGAGAGAGCAGTACTATCAAACTTCTTTAAGAACAAGCAATACAAGAGTCTCCTTAGGTCATACCTAGATTTCGGATGATATCAGATAAAGTTGCCTGCATTTTGAAGAGTACAACAAACCTGATTAGTAAATAAAGTTCATGTTCTTGTGTATTTAACACACCAAGATATCACTTACAGAGTTAAAATCCACTTCTTTCAGAATATTTACAACTGCTGCATGAATTTCTTCATTGCTGGGCTCTGCCTTGGCCTTCTTGCCACTTTTTTCTTTTCCTATTCCAGAAGATTTTGAAAAACTTTTCAAATGATAGATATATAAGACTAATAAGAGATTCAGAGTTGTGATTACCTTGTATATTAATCCCTAAATAAATATTATATGTGAGAATAAGATATTGGATTATCACCAAGATATTAAAAGAGGCTGAATGGAATGGTGCATCATTTTAGTTGATTCAAAATACTGAAAGGATCACTCCATATTGTATGATGAAACACCATCTCAAACAAATACCTCAAAAATAGAACATAAAATATAGGTTTTTTACCTCAATAAAAGATGAATAAAAGGGCATATATTGAATCACCAATGAATAAACAGAAAGTTACTCACCTTCCTTTTCAGAAACCTTAGCAGGAGTCTTGGTTGATTTTTTCTTGTTTGAAGCATTTTCCTTCACTGACTCATTTTCTTCTTTTTGACTTTTCTTTTCAATTTTTTGTTTCTTAGGTGTAACTAGTGAATCAGCACCAGAAGCACCTCTTTTGGAAGCTGTACTTGAAGACACTTTGGTAGATTTAGTCATGCTTTTAGGGGATTTAGCAGGGTTATCCTTTTTCACAACCTTGGGTTTCTCTGTTACTTTGTTTCCAGAATCCTTCTTTGAAGAAACATTCCCATTGGACTTCTTTTTCTTTGGTTTCTCTTCCTCTGCCTCTTCCTCTTGCTCTTCATTTTTTTCTTCCTCTTTTTCTGAACCACTCTCTTCGTGATCACTTCCTACTTCATTGGCTTCCTCATCATCATTGTCAGCACCAGATTCATCTCTGGTACTTGATGGCTCCTCATCAGTTTCATCTTCCTCTAGTTTTGGTTTCTGATGCTTCTGCTTTGAATTGAACGTAAGAGAAGAATTACTTTTTCAGTAAGATATATGACAGGCATTTGCAGGAAAAACAACAGCTTAAATTTGAAAATGTGCCCAACTATTTATGGCTGATTACAGACTCAACTTGTGAAAACAATGTTTAAAGCAAAGGAAACAAGTATAATTTTCTCTCAATGAACATTATAATCACGCAATCTGCAACTGGCAAAATTAAAAAGACATATGTATCAACTTACTCTATATGCATTAGATTACATACTATTATTAGTAGCTGTTAATTCCAATATGCATTGAAGAAGTACATACAAATTTCAAAATAATAAAGGTATCTTAAGACAGTGATACCGCCACTAAATAGTCTTAAAACCCTAATAATTATTGTACCACTTCAGATGTAAACTGATGTCATTCTTTTGGTTATATACCTATACGGGGACCATAAGATCATTTATGTTGGGTAAAGGCAGCCTTTACTGATAATCAATTTTCCTGGTAGTCATTGACTCTAAACTCTTCTTCCCTTTTCTTTATCACTTCCCACAAGTAGCAGGAGCATCACTTGGAGTAGTGAGCATGTCTGTTATCTCTCCATGAAAGTGTTCCTGAGAAGAATGTTGAGGAAAGGGCCCAAAAAAAGGGAAGAACAATGAAGAACAAGAAAATGGGAGTCTCTATTCCTATGGCTATAATCATGTCTGCAAAGAAACTTATCAGTTCTTTTTCTTCTTTTGGGACAATAGCAATTTAAAAGTTCTCAATTTGTTTTTTTGGACAACAGTGGTGGCCACACTTTTGCACATACTCCAACTATTGCAACAAATACTTGCATCCTCCTGCAATACAAATTTGGAGCAACTCTACCCCCAAGACTTAAAGAAAATGAGAAGAAATGATGTAATTGCTAATTCTTTTGCCTTTTATGGGAATTGATTGGCATGCAACACCATTTGGTGCCAAAAAATAAGTATACATAAACCATTACTTTGAAGTTAGGAGTAATAACATTATAAACTGCAAATTTGTTACAGTATCAGGCTTTCAAAGAGAATGAAGATGTTAAAAGAGAGCTAACCTTTGCAGACTTTCCTGCAGCTTTGTCCAAGGAACCTGTGCTTTTGGAAGTTTTTCCCTTTGTTTTTCGCTTCTTACTCTTCTGAGATCAAAATGAACATAATAAAAGGAATAACTACATTACAATAAACATATGGTTTAAGTGTACCAAAGTCATAACAAAAAGTGGCACTGTGAAAAAGAGGAAGCAGCAAATGCAGGATCAGCTGTACCTGTTCCTTCTCAGCAAGCAAAGAATCAGTTGTACTGTGAGGAGATTCCAGGAAGTCTAATAACTTCACAGAGAGCTCATCCTGCAAATTGAAATATGCAACAATAATAATTAGCAGAACATATATTTTCTTAATAGAGCACACAACAAACACATTGATAATACATGCCTTCTTTGTTGCAGATTTACTAACTGGGATATTGAGTATATCACAAAAAAACAGTAGCTTTTCTTTGACACACTTGTCAAGCTTCTCTTTGATTTTTACCCTCTGTCTTTCCTGCTTGAGAAAGAGAGAAACATTACACAAAATACATGTCATTCACATATCATAAAGTCACTCGATGTTAAAACTTGCATATTCCATGCACATATGTCACATCACCAAGGAATCAACAAGATATAGCAAAGCAGAGAGACTAACTACCTCATTTTCAACCCAAACATATCCAGAAAACAGTCCTATGTTTTTCTTCAAATTATGTGCCTGCAAATGGAAGGACGTTATTTAAGACTTGCATGATTAAGAAGCAATACTACCATAACCCAAACAATACAGTTGTGGGTTGAAATAGAATGTTTTAGGGCATAATAGAATGCAAGAGTGAAGAAGAATATGACCTTTGTCTTCTTGCCAAAAAGAATGCTATGCAGCATCTGCAGGTTGTCATCCGGTTTTCTCTTGGACAACTTATATGCCACTGAAATATTACACAATACAATAGTTGTCAGTGGAATTATCATTGCACAATGCATTTCCCCAAATTTACTCGACCAAAAGATCAAACATATATAAAGCAGCCACAAAAATTAAATTTCACAAGCACAACAAAAAAAAATGCTTCAAAATTTGCTAGTACATAAAAATGTTGGCATCAAATATGAAAATTATGCAGCCAACAATCAGTCAATCTGAGTATTAGCTGGTAACCAATCTGTGTTGCCAGATATGCAAAAATAAACTTTTACAAAACCATACCTCTTTATTTTTTGCTAACAAAGATGATACCTCTTATAGGGAACGAAAAAAAAACACAGCCGTAGTTCAGCTAGGTAGTTCATTGTTCCAATGTATCAAATGGAATTCATTAGGCACACCTATTTTACAACAACGTATATATACTCACCTATGCTCATATGGCTATTAAAAAAAGTGAAGGGTACAGCAGAAGAATTTAAATGCTTAAACAGAATCATAAGATCCAACCCCTCCTCTTCTAAAGAAATAAACATAAACCAGATAAATGAAACAAAGCAATTACCTAGCAATGTTCATTATTCATGTTAGAAACACAGGCAGCTACTGCAAAATATAATTAGCAACCAGCACAAACTGACAATACAACAATCAAAACACAAGGATTTTGTTGGCACAAGAAGCATGTTGTTATGTTACACACTCAGTGAATATTTGTTAACTGGTATAACTAAACCTAATTAATTTCTCTAAGATAACCTTGATAATATACATAAAAACAAAAAGAAGAAAAGGCTGACACCAATAAAGGGAAAAAGTGGCTGAATAAATAAAAGAAAATGTACCATTTGGGATGTCCTTCAGCTGTGTACCTTGACCCTGCATTTAATCACCAGAATAATAAGAGGGGATCCCCAGAAATATGACAAATGCTAGTAACATTTCTGGTAAAAATTGAAACAAGACATTTCAATAGCGCTTGTCCAATAGACAGAACCAAGAAACATGCAAGAGAATAACAAATGGGGTATGCGTGATTATAAGGGAATGTGCAATAATGTTGGTGCATAACTATTTTTCCTTGATTTCCTTAGTCACATGGGATATCAGTGATTATACTTTTCATATGACCAGATCTTACTGTATATTTTGCGATCTACCTCAATAAACCAACAAAAATCAAACTTTAACCAAAAGATTAAACGAATCGCAAAAACCCGAAACGGAACAGAGGCAGATGGCTAAACTTAGCAATAACATTACTAGTTTGGCAGGTTTTTCCTTTATTTAATCAGTTTTACACTTGGATTTAGCAATCATAGCTAGTTTGTTTGAGATTGCATAATTGATCAAATAAAACCGGATAAAAAAACTTGCCTCACATTAATTAGTACTAGCATAAAGATGAATAGCAAATAAAGATCACTCTTTTATCTCTATGAAAACGAAGCATGTGAATTTTCAAAATCAGAAAATTTAGAATTATACCTTCCCAATGGACAAGGGTTTGGTCGCAGAACCTCTAGCAACCAAAGACTCAAAATACCTCTCCACTGTTTTCCTTTCCCTCGTCGGCCTGGAACCTGGTGTTTTGGGCGAAACCGCATCATCACTTTTCCCTTCCTCCTCTTTCTCTACACCTCCATCTTCTACCTTCTTCACAACTTCTTCCTTCACCTTCTCATCTTCTTTGTCTACGTCCATTTCCTCTGCACCCTCTTTTTCTTCTTCGCTACTCTTTTTCGCCTTCTCCTCTTTCTCAATTGATTCCTTTTCGTGCTTCTTCTCTTCTAGGGTTTCTTTCACGGACGCCATGGAAGTTATCAGTAGGTTTTGTTTGTGCTTTGAAGAGAGAGAAATTTTGTGAACGAAAACAGTTGAATAAAGAGTGGTGTGGTGTAATGTTATGAATGGGCCTAGACCAGTATTGACAAAGCAGCCCAAAATAAGATTAAGTGGGGGCTAATAAATAGAGACTTGGGAGTTGGGACAGCAAAATAGAAAAATGCAAATTGTTGAAAAAAAAGGTCTAGACCTCTTATCCCCTTCTATGAGTTCTACTTCTCATTCCCTTTCTTTTACTTGCCTTCTTTAATTTTCATTTAATTCTTAAATTTCTATGTAATTTCAATAACGAGTTAATGAAATAGATTCGTCGGTTATTTGAATTTGAATTGAGTTGGTCTTGTTATTGGGTTTGTTACATGCTATGGACCATATTAGTCAGATTCGAAAAATACAACTGCAAAATTTTGCGGGAAAATTCTTTTGGAAAAGCGCGGGTAGATCTGGAGCGAAAAATAAAAAAGGGGAATTTTTTCAAATGAATTTCAAAAAAATTGCAGATAAACATGAATTTTTACCCGCCAATGCCACGTTTTGTTTCACGGTCAGCACTATTAACCTGCCCGTTTGATATGTGGATTTACGTGGAGAAAAATTATCAAACTGGTCCTTTAGTGTACATGGGTTAGACTAATTTGGTCCCTAATATATACTAGGCTTACATTTGAAGTCATGACATTGTATAAAAAAGATTTATGATTTTAATTTTTTGACAAAAAAATTCATACTCGACGGGAAGAAGAGATTGTGCATATTATTATATACAAAAATAAATAGTTATTGCTATAATTGAGTAATGATCTCAATAAAATGATGTGTATTTAAGAGTTTGTGATTGTAAATATTTATTTATGAAAAAATATATATAAATATGTGATTTATCAACGCAATATTTTAAGATATTTCAATATTTTATTTATAAACTATTACTCAAAATACTTTATCCGTTTCAATTTGTTTATTTTCTTCTTCTTTTTTGTTAATTTTTAAATTTATTTTTTTATATGATACATTTAAGACTAAAAAACTAAACATATTTTATACATTTAAAATTTAAAATTATCTATATAATTAAATAAAATCAAAATCAAACAAATTAATTGAAATGGCCCATTAATTTTTGGATTTAAGATGAGAAATCCAATTACTCAAAATACGTCTTCTTCACATTTTATTACCAAAAAAAAATACTTGTTCTTTTCAAACTCATATATCCACTTCCACTCCTTATATATAGAAGTGGATAATCACGTGACGGTCAACATGTCTACTTCATCTGTGTGATTTTAACACTTGGATATACATTTTCTTATCTTTTTTCCACTATTTATATATAAGTGTGGACAACCAACCGTTTGCTTCACCTGTGTTGTTCCACAACATATACATTTCTCTATTTTTTTCGTCTGTTTTAATTTGTTTGTCTTATTTTTTATTTTTTTTATATATCTAAAAATTACTTAAAAAATAGTATAAATCATGATAATTGACAACTTAAAATATTTAAAAAAAAACATAAAAAAAATAGTTTGCTTATTAAAAAAAATCGATTGATTCATAAAATTAATCTTTCTATTTCACAAAATGAAATAAAAGAGGTAACATGTATTATTTAATTGGAAACTACGTAAAAACATATTGTTATTAACAACATATTGACTCTTGAAATTCTATTTGTGTTAGCATATATTTGGGGCGCCTATATTGTGACAAGGAAAATAATATATATTATTTTTAAAATGTAAAAAATATTATAAATTACAATAATTAACCACTTAAAGTATATGTTATTGGACCCGTGCTAACACGACTATCATAGATAGCGATCCCAGGTATTACCCAGCCCCAGGAGAGTTTACAAACAAACACAGCTCTTTGTTCTTATCCTCGTGTCTAGTATATATATATCCAAAATATTCATGTCATGTTAATCTAACTTTATAAATTGATGTATATTATTAATAAGACCACAACTAGTTGTATTGTCCTTGTAAAGAGTAATTGCAAAGGCCACTCTTCAATTGTTGGGACCTTGATAACATCGTGTCCTTTCAGTTGATTTTCAGAGAACAAACACACTGTATGATTTAATGAAACATCCTCAATTTTATTCAGTCACAATACAAAGGTCTTTCTAATTGAAACTCATGTTTGTAGGAAACAGGAGACAACACAACTCATGAAACTACAACCTCTTTTACATCAGAACATTAATCAGTTTTTGTTTCTCCAGTCCTGATAGTCTCGGGATATAACACGTTTTGCGCGCCAGTATAATCCACTACTTTCTTGCTAAGTGCATCCTCTGGTGAAGTTCCGGTGAGATGCATCAGCCTATACATCCATTCTAACACCTCGGGGGCAAACACCTTCCACAAGTAGCTAACCCGAAACCAAGCTGGTATTGTAACATATCTTTCGCCTCGGCAAGCACTATTGACGATTGTCTTGGCACATGATTCAACTTTAGCCACTGGAGTCGCGCCTATGAATACCTAGTTCACACAAAAATGTCCACTTTCTTGCTCAAAATGAATAATGTACGTAATTCTTTTCTTTGTAGAAGCAAATGATGAAACATTAGCCTGAACCGATCAAGTTATCAAACCAATAGAAGAAACATAGTCCCTCGGTGCTAAAATCGAGTAAACATTCTTTACAAAGACGATGTGTAAAGACTGTTTACTCAATCAACAACTTTTTACTTGTTATAGTGGCTATCTACAAATTCGTATGTTACATAAATACATTTTCTACACAATGTACCTGTTATTTTAAGTCACCTTAGCATGATGCAACAAGCCACTATCTATACAGTGTCATTTTTCAGACATAAGTTAATTCCAATTCCAATTTTCTGTGTATTTAAGCTTGGTTTCCATAAGTATATTCTTAAAGCATTGTTCGTGGAAAGGAACCAAATTTTGAGTAACTTGTCAAAATATCAAGCTAGTTGCCATCTATAGCCAGATGAAGATTAAATGCAGAAACTAGTAGCAAAGAGGAAAACTTACATCCCTCATTCCTTGATCAACCTCTACATCGCCACCCTTACCGATGTATTTGCCTTGCGTCAGTTCAGATTCAACAAAGCCAGGCGTCACCAGGGTTATCTTGATGTCCTGCCCCAACTCAATTCTTAACGTCTCGAAGAATTGAGATACTGCTGCTTTGCTTGCCTGCCATGACAAAATTTTCAATAGAGTCATCAAGATAAAATGTTACCGTTTCCAATGGAAGAATAAAAGCAGTTAAGTTTATACTTAGCTACTTACATTGTAAAAGCTTGATCTTGGAACAGGCAGCCAAGAAGCAGATGAAGAAAGCACAATGATCCTTCCCCCACTATACCTAAGATATGGAATCGCAAAGCGGGTCATGTAAACAGAACCCCAGAAGTTGATGTCCTGCGAAATACAAAAACATGTAAATAACAATTACTATAACTTTAGTCCACGAGTAGTGCACACACATTTTATCTGCATCAAGTTAAAAATCACATATAACACTAGGTAAATGCGAGTCAATACCTAAAAACTCAACATATAGCCGATTAATATACATCGGTTGAGTCATCAACTATGAAAATGACTAAGAACGACAAACTATATCAGATGGCCAACTCAATCTCTTGTTAGCATTCATCCAGGTTTAAATTCGGTATTCCACGGGTAGTCCAGACCCAAATTAAAGCTTCTGTTCTAGCTCAACACAATGAAAGTACATAGCACTAGTAAACTTATTTGTCACCGGTATCATTAACATTTGCCAAAGGTAAGTTATCATAAAATTTATTTATTTATGGTTTTATTGTGATAAAACTTCAAATCAAAATCAATTTCCACTTTACCATGACAGATTTAAAATCAGTGACATCATCTGTATCTTCGAATAGAGCAATCGCGTGCACTCCAGCATTATTAACCAGATGGTCCACTGCATTAATAACACAACAAAAAGAGTTACATGCATAAAACATGATTAAAAAAATTTAAATCAAACGAATTAAAACTGACATCGGCCAAAGTGACTCATGGTTTGATCAACAATCATTCTACAGTCTTCGGCTTTCGAAACATCAGCTTGAATTGTTATAACATCTGGTGAGCCTAGTTCACGTGCCCCTTCGGCCACTTCATTCAAACTCCTATCTCTTCTGGCTGCAAGGGTTAAACATGCTCCTCTTTTGGCGTACTCATATGCCACATACTGCAAATTAATTGTCGCCACAATTATAAATCGGATTCAAATGTAGCAATTTTTAGCCCCTTCACTAGAGTTTTTTCGTTTATGTAAAAAAGAAGATTACTCACATTTCCATTTCTAGAAAACTCAGCTAAAGTTAGGTGATCCTAACATAAAAATAATCCATGTATTATTACTCACATTTCCATTTCCATGTATTTTTTTTGAAATCAAAATACATTAAAACGAGTAAAATGGTTGAAAATAACGAACCTCGCCAATGCCAGATGAAGCCCCAGTGATGATGACGACCTTTCCAGCAACATCTTCACTAAAAAGTGTGCCCAAAATTGAGAGAACGCACTTGAAAAATTGAAAAGGTGGTAAGAAAAGAAGCAAGCTGAAGAAGGAAACCGGAGGAGCGACTAAGTTGAGAAATTTGTGAATTAGTTCAACCAACATTGTCTCTGATGATTTGGACTCTTTTAATAATAATGGTATGAGAAAACAAAAGAGTTATTGTTATCCACTTATATCGTTGATAAAATAAAAGCAAAACAGAAAGATAGAGATGAAGAGGGGAAGCGGTGTTGTATTTACTACAACTGTTGGCACCACTGCATGGAAGCAACATGACACGTTTTCGATCTCAGTCAAAGCGGTCGTCATGTGTCTTTTTGTATGGAAGACAGATCAGATCGATATAGGCATCATCGATTCCTATTTATATATATTGTTGTGCTTACACACAATTTTATTTTATTTTCATTTTTCACTCGATAGCTACAACTAAAATCAACTCATCTATTACGTATACGATCAATTGAATAGTGAATTTTATAGATGAAAAAAAAAATGGTCCATGGTTTAGATTTGTCTCTCATCAATGGATAAAAAGGGTCAAATATTTGACACTGCGAGTCCATACTAAAACTCATGTCTTGTTTAATAGTACAAGGGAGTTGTTGATGAAATTACAGAGATACAATAGGTTATCCATCACTTGTAGGAAATTAAAGTGATGGATGATTACAAATCCATGATCTAGCGTGTTAGAATGGTAGGACGGAGGATTACAAAAACTCTACTTACTTTGAGAACACTACAATTAACAGACACTAATTCCATACATATGCATATCAAACTAAAAGAATTAACAACTCTCATCGATAAGCAAACGATTATTAGTATTACATATTTTTTGAAGTGGCGATATAACATTCACATTAAGATCTTCACCAATTCCTATTCTGTTAGTATTATTACAGATAATAGTGTTCTTTCGCTGATTAGAACGCAACGCTTTCACATAAATCCGCCTCCTCAATCAGTCCGATCTTCACTGGGTTTCACGCTCACCTGTCCCAAAAAACATTCAAATAAATTACTACACACTTCCTGGGGATAATATATTCTCTCAAAAAAATGGCACATGAAATCGCGATACAATGTATTCTTTGGCATTTGAGAGTTGCAATATTTAAAAAAATCTCCATTGTGTGTTGGCATCAGATAAAATCTATTCATTTCAAGTTTGTGACCTACATTAACTATAAACAAATCAACATATATAGGTGGGCATGATATATAAATCAATAACTAATAGACCAATAACTGGCCATGATCGGTTCAATTAACAAAAGAGATGATTAAATCACCTTGGGAGGAGAAGATTTGTCTCTGAAATATCGAGCTCCATATTTGGTGATGAGTTTTTCCCTAACAAACTTCTCATAAATAAAAGCAGCTCCCCTGAACTGGGGAAGAACCAGCCATGCTACCATTGCTAGCTTCAAATCATACCAAATAGGTATCCTACAAACCAAGTACATTAAAATTGAATTAAGATTTTATACACTTTTCGAAAACTAATTGAAGATCATATTCTCTCCATCCCTTCCCAGGGTCTACTCGATTCTATGGGGAACAACATATTAGTTATTGTTGGACTACACTGGGTATGTTATTGTTGTTGTTTGTCTTTCTATTAGGGTATGTTTGGAAATTATTCTGTAACTGCTACCCATTATACGTGAACAAATTAATAGTTTTTTTTGGAACCTTAGAATAACCCGCAGCCGCTACAATTTCTGCCACAGCGGCCTTCAGGTGAGCACCCTGTGTGGTTTGCAGGTTATTACACGGGGAGGTAAACCGCGCTAGCCAAGCCCTAAATACAATCATTTCCTGTGCAACTTCTTTTTTTCTCATCTGTGTAATTATTTAGCTGTGTAAAGTCGCAATGTAACTTACATTGCCAAATAATTACAGAGTAGTTTCCATTACAATAACCTGTTTGTTTGTTTGTCAAAATGAAATTGTAGTGTGATGTTTATTAGAAATGAAAAAAGAAAAAAATTGAATTCGTCTGATAGTTACACCATGTAATTGAATACAGAGTAACAAGTGCTATAAATTATACTTCAATTCATGCTGATCAACTACTTCCTTGGCAAATGGATACACAAACACACATTTTAAAAAAAAAACTATATGTAACTAACTCAAGTCCAATTACAAGGTGGCCGTTAACTAGTTCCTTTTGTTAGCTATCTTAAGAAAAAAGGGCAGGTGAATTCAGAAAGGGATGTTACTTACCATTGAAGCATGGGTTGAAGGAGCATCTCCATAAGAGTGAGAAAAGAATAGAGAATCCAGTAAGCAAGCCATTGCTCATCATCCAACTTAGATGTGCTCTCTATAGCCACTACTGATGCATATCTTTCATCATCACAAAAACAAAATATCAAACATTTCACGGAAAACTGAAATAATTAAGGTGGTTTAAATGCATTACTCCCTCTACCCGTCCCAATTTCTATGGCACAGTTCAGATTCCGAGAGTCAAACTAAGAAATTTTGTCCATAAATTTGAACATACAATCTTATAAGGTTTGGTTTTTGAAGGTAAAAGATTTTTCTCTCGAAATTCAAAAAACAAATTAAGTATAAAGTAATATAAATACTTACAGAGGATAGAGCAACATCACGGATGGCCTGCATATGATATTAAATCAGAAGGATATTTAAGTGAGAAAGAGGAAATGCAAATAAAAAGTAAAATATTTACCCGGCAAGAGTATGAAGGTGAGTCATGACAGTCAAAAATTTACCCATGATTATATATTCTTCTGCTGCTGAAAAAACTAAAGGTTTGTGCCTGCAACTAAAGAACAATACCGATCCTTAATTCTTCTGTCGATTGCAGTTTTATTAGAATTGTTTAAAACAGAGATAGATAGTGACAACACATTCATAACACCAACACACGTGGAGGCTGCTAAAGTTAGCTACTGCCTACTAGGCATCTCATTCCCTCCAGCCTGCGTAAGCACTACCACAAATAGTAATGCATTAGTGTTCCAGATTTTTTCGGGTCGGGTCGAAATGAACTGATCCTAAAATATTCGACTCATCACTAATTAAAAATGAGTTAAATAGTTTAAATATATACTCCTTCCATTTTTATTTATTTATCTACCTGCAAGTTAATTACATGGAGAAAGTTTGTACCAAAAGTATCCTAGTGATTCTAACGGCATTTTATATTTTGTGACCAGGACAAAAAAGGTGCTCTTGACATTATAGTCAATGTCGTTGTACTGAATAAACATTTAATCAATTTCTATTCATATGATGTATACAACTCTGGTGGATGGTTAGCTTTAGTTCGCTAGACCTGGTTGAATTAACAATTTTTTAGACTAGTTTGATAGTCTTAGTTTCCTCTTTCTTTCTGATATTGTTCTTGATCCAATCTGAAGACCACGTATATCGTATGTTATTCCATTCATGATTCGTTTAGGTATAATTAATTTACGAGAGGTTGGAGTAAGCAGAGTGACCAGAATAATCTATTTATTAGTAGTATTTAGTAGTACGTAGCATCGATTCCATCCCATTACCAAAGATTGGTTGGGTAACACAACTGTAAAATAAAGGTAGTCAATAGAATAGGAAGAAGAAAAGAAATACATGGTTCCGTACAACAATTTTGACTCTGTTGATCAAGAAATCACCTAGTGCTTTTTGTTTCTATTGAATTTAAACCTGAAACCTCATGGTTTTCAACCCACTACATTGACCACTAGGCCACACGTAGGTGCTAAAACTCCCTTCACCTTGTGAGTTGTGCCTCAGGAATTCTCCATTTAAAAAAAAAAAAAAGATCATACTTGCTAGGACTCAACCAACTTGGAGAACTTGTTTCTGTCTTGACATAGTGACATCAATAACAGAAACAAATCAGTATTTTGAGAGAAGAAATGTAATGATTCCACAAATGAAAAGCAGATATAACCACACAAAAGATGGATGAAAAGCCAGCATTCTTTGGAGTGCATCCCCATTGTTAGATCAGATACTAGATATCATGTCATACAGAAAATTCTAGTATCTTGATACATTAATGTAGGCTGTAGGCAAAGACATTTCAAATAAATGGAACTGTTTTCCACAGAAAATCTTACCTTTTCTGTATGTAAGACAATAAAATTGACATAGGATGCACTAACAGAAAAATCATTTGCTGACCAAGTTTATTCAACAACTCAATAGTTCTTCAACAAAAAAGGGAAGCCACTCTGATAGGATAAAAGCACGTATGGAATGCAAGCAGCGAAATTGGTTACAATTGCTCAATGGTTGTGTGACTAATGATTTAGTTGGTCATTCAGGGTTGCATTGGAATGAATGCACCTCAGGAAATAATCAATCAGCAGCTAGTAAAAGCATCCTTTTGAACTCCATTAAAACTATTCCTCGATAAGTACTTGCTTATAACATATGGAGGCAATACTAGAACACCCAACAAAGTAGAAGATGATAGCTAAAGTTGGATAAGAGAACAAACCACTAACATATCAATCAACAGGGAAGAATAAAAGGGTTAAGAAAGAGCTCCTTCTGAGATTGTTCCATCAAATTTCAGCAATCAATGGGATTCAAAATTGATCGGCCTAAGATGCTGATGGAGCGGATGATTGGACAGAAGAAGAAGCCGGTGTTTCTCTACGAAACTCCTTAACTACAGCAGCCAAGGCCTCAGGATTGAAACCCAGTTCAGAGAGTGCAATCAGAACGGATAAACTGTGACGATCAAGCCCAGTGTCAAGAATGTTTGACATATGAAATACCAGATCGAGTGAATCCCGTGCGTTCCGTGCAGCTTCTGGATCCATTTGAGAAACTGTAAATCCACAATCATGAATAGGAAAAGGTGATAGGTACATAATTTATGATTCAATCCATGCCTTGTACAGCAGAACTCATTAAAGTGAACAGAATAAGAACTGAATACTAATTTTCTGAAATGGAAATATTTACCAGTATAATGAACTGGATCAGTTTTTTTTCCTTTCCTACATCAACTTTAAACCATTCGCTTACTGAAGATTTGAAAAATAGGCACAAAACACTCCATACACTATATTACTGTTCCATCTTCATTCTTATACTTCTCTTTTAAAATAAAAAAGGCACAGAAGCAAATGGAATGCATATTGATTTCTTTTTTCAAATAAAAAATGACAGTAATGCTTCAACCAACTTGTGCGTCTGTAATAGTCCACAAGCACAATGCAGGCAAAATCTATTCACCAAGGTTAGGGAAAATGGGATCACCCTAAGTAGTGTAACTTTGATTTGAACCTAAGATCACCAGGTTACCACTACTTACTACTCCTATTCCTCAACCATTCAACCATACTCTTGAGATCACCAAAATGTATATTAACTTGTAAGAAACACAAAGACCAATACAAATTATTGCACATTATATATAATACTCCCTCCGTTTCATAAAGAATGACCTGGTTTGACTTGGCACGGAGTTTAAGTAAATAAAGAAGACTTTTGAATCTTGTGGTCCTAAATTAAAGTTACGTCAAATGTACAAAATTGCCCTTAATCTTGTGGTCTTAAACATGCCACGTGGAAAGCAAAAAGTAAAATGTTACCAAAAAAGGAAAGAGGTCATTCTTTTTGAACTGACTAAAAAGGAAAGGAGGTCATTCTTTGTGAAACGGAGGGAGTAATAATAAAGAGATCAATGATAAAGTTTTCCAAGCAATTCAATTACTATTAGATTTGAGCCGGTCAAGACGTGAATTGTGGTTGAAAAAGATCAAAAATGCGCATCCAAAGGTGTGGCCTAGTGGTCAATGAAGTGGGTTCAGAACTATGACTCTCAATTTCAAATCCCAACGTAGTAGAGAAAAACACTAGGTGATTCCATCTATCCTAACCTTATTGTATAGATTAGTCCAGGGCACATACTTGATCATTTTTATTAGTTGAATCGGAATGCACTATACCATCCTTTCGTTTCCTTTACATCTTCCCAAAATGTGAGAAACCTACATGTATTAGTACACTATCACAACTATGGAACAATTAGTTACACGAGAAGCAAATAAAATGGATAAGAAAGAAAACAATATCCCTAATTCATACTTTTATCATTATTATCATTGGAATAAAGAGATAGAGAGAGCGGGATGTTGACTATTTGAATTTTCACATATGTAAGGTTCGATTCTCCACCTTGTAATACTCAAAAATCTAATTTCAACAATCCAAAAATAGAAAAGAAAGAGAGATAGAAAGCTTACAACTTGATCGCAAAGAACAAAGAGAGTGAAAATTCGCCGGAGGGAGAGTGAACGGGAAGAATGGTCAGAACTTGGCTGAAGAAAAAAAAATATAGCAACTTGTGCGAAATTTGAAACTAGGGCCAAAATCAATTGGATTCGGGTTGATCTCCTACTAGCCCATAATGGAAGAAGCCCAATATGATTTTTTTCCGTTACCAAAAAAGGCCCACAAAAAAAATCGCCGCTGCCGGGGATCGAACCCGGGTCACCCGCGTGACAGGCGGGAATACTTACCACTATACTACAACGACTTTGTTGATATAGAGTTGCTAAAGACGTGTAATATAAATATAATTTTGTTATTTTCTCATCAGTTATGGGAAAATCAAACATATTAGTAGTAGTTATGTAAAGTTTACTATGAACATCAAACAATGCACTACTTATGTAAGAATTACATACTCATATATGAATATATTGTGCAAGACCGTCGCTTGCAGGGGCGGATTTAGGAAGGTGGGACTTGGAAGGGGTGTCACGTGACACTGCTTTGTTGAAAAATTTACTATATAGGTATATACAGTTAAGAAACAAAAGCAGATACAACGGTTATATATTATAAGTGACACTCCTTAAACAAAGTATGCACGTAGTCTAGATGATTTTGTGTTGAAGATAGTCAAGATAGTCAAGGTTTCAGTCCTAAACCTTCACAGCCTCATTTTTTCACTTTCTATGTGTTTTTTCTTTGAACTTCATTGTTTAGTAGTAATTATTTGGTGCTTTGTAATTTTATTATATATATATATATATATATATATATATATATATATATATATATCATTTTAAAAGGTGACATCGCTTATGATAAATTATGTGTACGCCACTGGTTGCTCGGACTTTTCAAGAATATCGACGGGTGTTTGTTTGATTTCCAAACTAAGTATATTTTTAAAGAATATGATACGGATGCGACATCATTTTAAAAAAATTACATACTCATATATGAATATATTGTGCAAGATCGTTGTTCGGACTTTTCAAAAACCTGAACAGGTGTATGTTTGATTTCCATAACTAGTATATTTTTAAAGAATCTAATACGAACATGATATCATTTTTAAGGAGAGCGAGGATATTTTTTTAGTTTATTAAAAATCAAATTACATTGGATGCGAATACAAAGGGAAAAGAGGCCAGGGACAAAGCCGAGGCATCGAGATTGGTAACAAATTGTCAGCCACAGTTCAGGGTGTTAATGTTAGCTAGACTAGATTAACAAGAAACCGCCCAAGCTGAAACACTCCTCTCAAAGCATATCATCCATCTCTTAAAATAGTAATTTGTTTTTGTAATTTTTTTATTGAATAGTACTACTAAATTTGGATGACTTGAGTAATGGGAGAATGACAATTAAGCCTTGCATAATTACAAAGATAGACCTCGTGAACCATCTATATATGTATTACTAAGCAACCTTCTTGTGAAAATTCATCTCTTTGATGATTATTATGGTTTAAGAGTTAATTGTACGAGGTGAAAATTGTAACAGATTGAAAAAAGGATCATTATGTACTATTCTCATTCAAATTCACATACACTCATATATAATTCGAGTTGAAGACAGTGAGCATAATCACATCAAACGCATCAAATGCGTTGTAACTAGAGGCGGAACCAAGGTTAACTAGGAGTTTGAGGGTTCTAAATCAATTTTGTTTGGAGGTTCACATGTTAATACACATATGTTTATTTAATTTTCTAATACAAATATAGAGTCTACGAAAAAACTAATGAGTTCGTCCAAACCTCACATAGCTCTGCCTCTGGCTGTAACTGGACTTCTCTTCACATAAGACCAAATTTATTTCAAAGATTATTACATGTCATCTTAAACACTACTTTATATTATTATTTTTCTCGGTGCCTAATGAGGGCAAGTAATTTCCACTAATTAGCTAAAGGGACCTAATTAGCTGATGTAAGCTTTGATCAAATTAAATCAAAGATAAGAACGAAAATAAATAGAGCAGATATAAGTGAAGTACGTAACAATATTATCTCAAAATTTACAAATTAGTCGGCTCTGTACATAACTTTTCTCAAAGTGCTTTCACAAATTTAATCATATCGAGTGCAACTGTAGATTACAAGAGAGACAAAAGACAATTATTCATTTTGGTGTCCATCAACGACTCCACTCATATAATCGTGATAAGAAATATACAACCCCACCACAGGCTGGGGGTGTAGCATATATAATTTGCGATCAAGGTAACAATATAATTGAGCTTATAAATAAATATTTAGGAACTTTTTAAATATATAAATATTCAAGCAACTGAATTCATATGAACTCATATATTTTGTATTTAGACCTCTCCCAGTCTCCCGATCATCCACACTAAGAGAAAACATAAAATTAGCTATGTAATAAATCAGTAATTCCTAGCTAATTCGTCACTAAATAACTCTTACCTAATTGAATTTTCATATAATCCATAACTAATTTACTTGATCTGTCTTATAGCTATGTGTAGAGTTTTGCCCTGATTTTCTTACCATATTTGAGTTTTAATTTCCCCTCGAAGAAAAATTAAAGCATTACCATAATTGCTTTTACTTTTTCGGAAAGGAAAATATAGTTCTCTTCGTATTTGGTTTTTCTCTATAAATTGAAGATCCATATTCTCATAGCAAAACACAATAAAATCCACAATGTAGTCGTTTAGAGAGTCTTGTTTATGGGGAGATTTTACTCTCAACAGTTTTTATGTATTTTATTAGTTTTTAAATACGTGGGTCAATTGGCAAAATCATATAATAAAATTTTTATTTTTAGTATCAATTTTTGTCATCTTATTTATCAACCATATGATATGCAATTAGTTGTAAGCTTCCACATAACTCCACCATATAGTTTAAAAGTTATTAGTATAAGTTTTGGAGTTAGTGTAATGTTGGATTTAATATTTTTTAAGATAAAATTAACATAATTTAATACATTATTCAACTACCGAGAAGTGGAATTTTACAAACAAATACGAAAGGGACCAGCAAAAATGAGAATTTAAAACATGTGCACATATTAATTATCTGCATTGCCCGTAATGTACTTTGAGATAATAACCACAGGTTCATAGCCGTGAATATTGTACTTCGTCATCAAAAGTTATAGGATAATTATTTCATCAAAGGCACCATTTTTTATTTTATTTGCATTTGGTGAGATATGAGGCACTTCAAAGGTATTAACAGTATATATATATATATATATCCCTTTATAATAATCAGAAACTAATTAATGAGTAATTCCATGAGATCAAGGCATGGATTTTTTGGTTCCCAATGGCTATTTGGAGTCCACATTGAAGTATCAATTAAATCTAAATCGCGTACTGTAGGGCTCATTCGGGATTGGCACTCCTAGCAGGAATTTTTCCATACCTAAGGCTCAAACACGAGACCTCTAATTATGGATGAAGTAGTCCCACCACCCTCGGTGGTGCTTAACATGCTCTTTTCCTATTTGCTTGATTGAGGTCGAAACAAAAAGTGGTTAAGGGGTTGTTTGGTGTGAGGGATTAAAAATAATAGTGATGGGATAAAGAAATAGTGATGGAATAATATTTTTTTATCTTGTTTGGTTGCCATGTTTGGGGTAACTTATCTCACCATTTATATCATAGTGATGGGATAAGTTATAGCATATACATAGTGGGATAAGTTATCCCACGATCTCTAATCCCATGATAACTTGTTCCCAACCAAACGACCTTTGGGCTCGTTTGGTGTGAGGGATAAGCATAAATGGTCGTGGGATAAAATTTAGGTGTCTTGTTTGGTTGACATGTTTGGAATAGCTTATCCCACCATTTATAGCATAGTGATGGGATAAGTTATCCCATATACATGGTGGGATAAGTTATCCCAGGATAACTAATTAACCCCAGGATAATTAATCCTGGGATAACTAGTTCTCAACCAAACGATTTAGAGTTAAAGTTTGAGTGTTTTGATTCATTCGTTTTTTAACATGAAATTTATATATTTTATTATTATTATTTTTGAAAATTTGTGAGTGAACATCATTACACCTATATCTCTAGACTAGAAATACTTCTCAAACAAATGTCTCCCTATTTCATCAGCTTCACTATTTACAAATATTAATGGTGACTAAACCAATATTTTTGCAGCATTTACCAATCATATAGAAACATTATTTTTTGGACAAACAAAAGAATAAGTTTTGGCCTTTTAGGGTTGTTGTTTTTTTATATATATACTTATCGATTATCCAAAATTTATTAGTTCTGATTCATATCGTTCACAAATTATTTCAATTTTCATTCCTAAAATTTGAACTTAAAGGTGGAACTAATTTTAGGTTATAATTCAACTTAAGTGTCTTTTCATATCACAGTTTAGTGGACCATATCGTAGCTAGCTCAAAAGAAATTATTTTGATGAATGAAGAGGGAAACATTATCTGTACTAAAGAGATTGGTGGATTTATGTCAGTTGTCATATTTTTGAGTAACGATATAAAGTTTTGCCACCCCCCACCCCACCACAGTGCATTCCCAATTGCAATATAAGAACAAAATAAGCAATCGCACTCCGATCATTCCCTATTTATGTATAGTTTTGATATCCACTTACTTTTACAACTTGATATGTCCATTATAAAGATATGGTCATAAAGTTGGATATTATCACTCCTACAATATACTTGTGGTTAACATAATTTGTTGGGATTGATTTAGATTTAAAATTGATTTTCTATATATTATAGTCATACTCATCTCAATCCTCAAATTTTGGTTTTCGATATTGATCAATGAAATTATGTTGTTCACGCTTTAGTTTGCTTGGTTGAGTGTGTAGAAGTATAAAATTATCTCATATTGATGGTATGTGGATTTCTCGGTATATTTATATGAAATAACAACAATATATATTAGCCCAATCCTATATAATGTGTGAGAAGAGTGGTGTATAGAGACTTTGTTTCTATTTTGTGTGGATAGAAAAGTTTTTTTCAATAGATTATTACTCACAAAAAGTATTTTCAAAATAAGAAAATATTGTAGAAAGTAAAAGTACATAAAAAAATACTAATAATGATAATTAGAAGAGGGGAGCAGACAAGATGCTCTAAACTAGAATCTTGTTGGAAAGAGAAAATCGTTCAAGATGCTTTTAAGTCTAAACTAGAACCAAGTTGGAAAGAGAAAATCGTTTAGTTATCTACTAATCTTTTATCCTAAAACTCATTTTTCATACCTTTTTATCTTAAATTATATCATGACTAATCACATCTTTAGAATAATTATCACCTCATATGCCAACTTTTGGAGTTAAATCAGAATCTAAGGTTCACCGTCCATTATAATTTTTTATATTAAAAAATAAAACCACTAGATAATTTTTGTTATAACAAGCTAAACATTTAACAATACAATATTTTGGTTTGTTTACACAAGAAAATAGTTATTTGCAAATCATGATTTATAAGACAATATCACATATTTATCATTACAAAGGAAAAGCTTACATCGTGAATGAACATTCCTGTCTTAACCAACACGCCATTATATTCTTACCCAACTGTTAGTTTTCCGTTGGCAATAAAAGGATCGAAAGAATATCACTCACGCATTATAATATTCAACAACCAAAGAAGAGACCGTTTAACAACACCTAATCTAACCATACAAAGAGTAAAACTATATTCACGTCAGACTCCACTTGTGAAATTACACGACAGATTGTTGTTATATTACTCCATATTTTTAAGAAGAGAGAGGACCAAGCAGGGTGAAGATTAAACAACTATGAAGTTCCAAGTACGATATTTAAAATTTTCATATAGTACTGTTTATTGTATCATACATATAGGGAGTATATAACAACATAAAGAAAACAAAAACAAATAAAAAAAGTACAAAGGGCTCACAAAATTCTACAGTATTTGTCTAGCAGATCACTTGTAACTTAGCGAGTCCCAAGACAAAGCCTCACATGAAGAGAACCACGCAGCACAAGAGGGGTTGGACGTACATTTCCCTTTTTACCCCTCACGTCCCTCCAAATTTACATCACGGAACATGCATTCGGATTTTCATCACTGAAAATCTGCGGAGGTGGAGGGTACGCAAACATTTCATGTGCAAGCCTCTGTGGATTATTATACAGCTGATGATTCTGAGGATGGTGATAGTAGTAAAACTCATTCTTCTTCACATCTACTATTGGATCGACGTCGTTTTGTACAGCTTCTTCCTTAGCTGCTACTACGGCTTCTTCCTTAGCTGGTGCGGCTGCTTCTTCCTTCTTCTCCTCTTTGTTGTCACCTTCTTCAACTTTCTTCGCTTCGGTTTTCTTCTCTTCCTTTTGATCTTCTTTGGGCTTAGCCGCCTCCTTCGCTTTCTGTTCAGGTTCTACTTTCACAATAACTGCCCGTTTTCCAGTCCTTTTGCTTACATATTCCACCAGTTTTGTTGCCTCAAACACACCTTTCACTGTCACTTGTGAGTTTTTCAAGTCCGGTTCTGCATTCTCCACACCTAAATTAATTCAAGAAAAGTTAACATCAAAGGCGGATTCTGAATCCAAACTCCATAAGTCTAAACTTCAAGGTTTTTAGCATTGGATACTAAAAAGAAGATGTCATTAAGTAAAAAGGAATATCAAAAATTTGACGGGAAGCTGAAGCAGCTACTGTCGAAGTAGCAGACACAAAAACAATGACTTGCAAAAAAGTATTTATTTAGTACTCTTAACTTATTTCTTGCAATTTTAACAGATTTCTATACCATCCGGAGCCCTAAGGCTAGCTTGATGGTATCAATTTCCCAAGTTACTTGCAACTTTTGATGATACCTAACAGTCAATACTAGTTATTGATTTCAAAGATTCAAATTAATAGTTTATCAAGTGAATATATTTAGTAAGTGGAAGACATGTGATTTGAATTAATTAAACTCAAAAATTGAAGAATTTTAAGAGAATCATATTAAGAATTGAATATTCTATTCCCTACTGATATAAAGAATGTAAGATAGTGAAAGGTGGTATAGAATCCTTTTAAGTATCCAATGCTATTTTAGAGATCCAAAAAGGAAGAAAAAAAAACTTTCTTTAACAAATACAGCTGAAAAGTGTAACAAAAACACAAGCAAAAGAGATGAAAATAATTAAAATTTTAAATAATCTTGCCTTTCATTTTCTGTATACGTCTTTTGATTTCTTGTGCACAAGCCTCACAATGCATGTGAACTCTCAGAACTACTGTAATCACCTGAGGCTGCACAAACAAATACAGAAAACCATTTGCATATATGACTTTTACATTAAAAACAAATAAAGAGAGAGAAATAAATACTAAATAAGTACTGAATAAAATAAATAAATATACCTCCTCTTTTTTCTCTTCGGCTTTAACGGCTTCTTTTTCCTCCGGTTTCTTGGGCTCTTCGGCCGCCGCCGCCGGTGGTTTTGGGATTGGAGAGAGAAGCTCAACTTGACGATGACTCTTTTTCTGTATTCTCTCCAATACCTTCAACGGATCTGCTTTTTCCCCTTTCACTACAACCTTGTGAGTTTTGCAATCCGTCAACACATCTTCAACTCCTATAAAAAAAATAAAAAAAATCATTCAATTTATTTATATATCAATCATCCAAATAAATAAAAAAATCATTAGTACCTTGGAATCCTTTGAGCGATTTGCGGACTTTACGAGCACAACCTTCACAATGCATGAAAACTCTCAAAACAATTTCCGGCGGTGGAGGTGGAGGTTCTGGTTTCGCCTCTTTTGACTCTTCCTCCGCCTTTTTTTCCTCTTTCTTCTCTTCACCACCACCGCCGTCGCTTGGCTTTTCATCTTTCGGTGCCTCCTCTTTCTTCACTTCTTCTACCTTCTTCTCTTCCTGAATAATAAATTTATTAATAAGCACAAAGCCAAATCAATCAATCAAAAATCACAACCATCAAAAGAAAAAAAAAAGAATGAAGAGAAAGCAAATCGACCTCTCCCATTGTTAAACAGAAATGGAAATGTAGCTGTTACAGGTTTGGTTTTTTCTCTCTCTTCTCTTTTTATGGAGAAAAGAAAAAGTGTGGGGAAGTAGGCTAGTGATGGAGCATCAGATCTAAGGGAGAAAGAGCACTCACTCAGTTGCACAGTATGATAGCGGCGTTATAAGCGTGGCTGTTATATATAGGTGGCACGTGCGAGGGAAATACAGTCATCATACTTCTGGCACTCTTAAAAAAATGCTATTAAGGGGTAGTGGGATTATGGTCAGTAGTTAGGCAAAGATTAGTGACTAGGCAAGTTATTAGTATTTGGGAGATGAACTATACATTAATCATGATTACTGATGAAAGAATTTTTAGATGAATCATTATTTATATTTTTAAACTCGTTCTAAAATAAATAAATGAATATAATTACAAATATAATCTGATTTTATGTCCTAAATAAAACCCATGGAGAACTATTTTTAGCTACGATTTTCACTACTACAAAAAAAATTAATTTAAACAACTTTTTTGGGTTATAATATTTTGATTTTATTTTTAGTACCAAATACTCATAAATAAAATTAACTATAATTTTGTCAAACTATATTCTACCAAGTACCAATTATGAATCTTATTTTTTTTAATCACCAATAACTGGGCAATAAATATTTCTCAATCAGAAGTGTAGAACATAATTTTTTGGAGTTATTTTTTCGAACTAACTATAGCTAACTAGATCACGTTACACTTTTGTTATTTCTAATTTCACTTCTAAATCTAAGCAAATAATTTCTTAACAACTTAGAAGTGATGTTATTCAACAAAAAATTAATTTGTAATGTTTTTCAAGTAATGCAAAATACAACTACATCTTCAATCGAGAGCACTTCAATTAGCACCACTTAAACTATTATTGAACAAGTAGATAATGAAAAAACTATTAACGACTCTTAAATCATAGATACAATATAGGAGAAAAGAATAAAAAAAAAATATAAAATTATGCTCACATTATTAATTAAATAATATCATATTTTTATATGTTTCGTAATTACAATACGAAAAATATATTGCAGACAACAATAAGTACTATACAATATTTTATCGCGGAATAAAATACTTTTTTAAGTGTTGCATTTATAAAGAAATGAAATTTTCTTATCACTCAAATCAAATGACTTCAAACAATTAGTGTTAGGGATGTGTATCCATCAGTTTACTTCAATTTTGAAGTTTATCGACTTGATTTATCAATAATTGGTGATTAATTGTTATTGATTTGGTTATCAATTTTACAATTAAGATTTGACACAAGAAGTAACTCATTAGAAATCACTTAGAAGCAAAGTGACAAATCAAATAAACCATGCACATGAGATGATAAATTGCATCTTGTGCAAAAGTAAACACTGACATATTGTAGAAAAATTGAGAGTTTGAGGCAATCAGAAACAAAAGTATGAAACTAAGCCTTAAGTCAAGGACTTCATGTACCAAAGCAACCAAATGGTATAAATACTATAATTTATTAATTTACTATCGGATTATTGATTAACCCGTTAAGAAAAAACTCAAACCATTAAATATCAATATCCCAATAAAAAGTAATTAAAATTATTACTAAAATCTTTAAATCAATAACCCACTATCAATATATCAATAACTTTTTTTCGATCCTAATTATAGATCTCAATTCGACTACTTACAATGATATTTTTGATTGCGTGCTATTTCATCTATTCCTATTGAATTTTTATTTCACTTCTCGTCCCATGACTATTGATTACACCGTACATTCGTACTAATCTCACGGGTTGTTTGGTTGGGAACAAGTTATCTCAGGAATAGTTATTCTGAGATTAGCTATCTTGGTATAACTTATCCCACCATGTATATGAGATAACCAATTACATCACTAAGATATAAATAGTGGAATAAGTTATCCCAAACATAACAACCAAATAAGATACAAAAAATTTATCTCATCACTATTTATCTTTATTCCTCACACTAAAACGACCCCTTAAAGTTCAAACGGAAAAGGATCATATTTGCCCCTGTACTCTTAGAAATGGGTCATATTTACCCTTCGTTATACTTTTTTGATATATTTGCCCTTGTCATCCAACATTGAGGACATATTTACCCTTCATCCGTTAAATCTCCTTATTCCCACTTAAATTTACCTATGTGGCACCTACGTGTAGTTCATTTTCTCCTAATTAAATATAAACATTATTTAAATTGTTTTAACTCAACCCACACGATTAAATCCTTTCCACTGACCAAAATAAATCCAACTTTGATTCCTCTGCTTAATTTTTCTCCATGGGAGTTTTATACAACAAACATAGAAAATTATATATATCCTTTTTCACATCATACAACAATTTGATTAAGAACTAATACAAATTTTAACATTTAATCCAATATTTTTTATTAAGTACAACCAACTTTCATCTTTAATCTCGAGGTGATTAAAAAATAGGTAGAATTTTTACAAACAATCTACACGTGCTCTTTTTTTTTATTGTTTCAGACGGTGGAGAAGGTGAGGTGAAGTTCACCAATGGAGATGAAGGATTCAAGTTGGTTTCTGGTGGCTACATGATTGTTACGCGGTGGTTATTGATGGAGAAACGGGGATGAGATGAGACTAAATTCGACACAACTACTAGAAAACTTCTATATATCTAGATTATTTAATGTTGTTCATAAATATATTTATTTGGTGGATATGATTTGATTGTTCAAGGGTGGTGTTTCAGTTTTTCGGTGGTGGTGAAGATCTTACGAATTAACAGTGGTTTAAGGTTTTTTTTTGCGATAATCGGACCTATTTGGTGGCGGATGTTAAAGAATGAGAAAAAGTCCCACATCGATGATTAATGAAATGGGTGGACTCCTATACTTATAAGGTTTGGGCAATCCTCCCTTTAAGCTAGCTTTTGGGGGTGTGAATTAGGCCTAAAACCTAATTTAACAAGAGACGAAACAGATTGTCATCTCTAAACTTCTATGTTCTCTAGTATTCCTCTCCAAACTTCCAAATTAATCAATGGAAGTTTAACAAAATTGTGGGCAGTTAAAATTTAAATAATGTTTTAGATTTCTTTAGGAGGAAATAAAATCCATGTAGACATAGGTAATTTATGTGGAAATATGAAGATTTAACGGATGAAGGGTAAATATGGCCTCAAAGTTGAATGGCAAAGGTAAATATATCAAAAAAATATAACGAAGAATAAATATAATCTTTTTCTAAAAATATAGAGGCAAATATGACCCTTTTCCAAAGTTCAAATAATTCTTTTAAATTACTACAGATAAAACATAGGTGGATAGACATGAAATTCAATTGATTCCAATGAAGTCAAAATTTCTGAGTGTAGATAGTTTTGGATCCACCTCATACATACATCCTAATAAGGTTATTAAGCTATCTTGATTTTTTAAAACTATATTTCTCTCTCAATTAAGTACTAATTACATAAAAAAAAATATATATCTCACAAATTAGTGAATTCAAATACTACACTTTTCAGTTCACCAAATAATCATTTTTTCTTATACATCTTTAAAATTGCTAACTTGATTTCAAAACACAAATTTTCATTTGAGTAGTAATTATGATACCATTGTCCTACCCAAAATAAATGTTACAGTAGTCCTCATTTTGCTACTGAATCACAACAGTGATTTATACAAAAAAGGCAAAAATTTGAGACATGGCATTATTTCGATTTACAGAATTCTGGTACACTTCTGAATCCCCGCATTAAATGGTAGTAACAATATTATACTGTACCAAGCAAAAATAATTAATTAGACATATTTTAACAAGACAACTAATAAATGCCCTGATAGTACTATATATATATATATATATATATATATATATATATATATATACTTCCTTCATTCACTTTTTTTTGTCACAATTTGACTTGACACACTCATTAAGTAAGTACGTATCAACTCAAGTAATAACGATGAAATAGAAATGTTTCAATTTATCACATAATTATTTTTACTATATAAATGTGATTTAAAAATTAAGTTAAATTTAAATTGGTGACAGGGACTGTAGAAGCGATGTGATATTGAAACTTGTTGCCCTGAGGAAATGTCAGTGGTTGCAGGAGAGGAATCTTTATAATTGCATAATATGGTAGTGCTGTGCTCATCAGATTGCCGTTTCATAATTATAATACTAAATTTAATGCCTTACCCTCCCCATTTGGAAAAATATAAATGCGAATAATCCATCAAATATTTTGTGCAAATTTTATTAATATATTGTATCTATCTTATTTGGTTGTGGCATTAGGCATGTGATGACCTGATGTGATCTTTTTGACTTTTACCAATTTAAATTCCCTCTAAATTATTCCCTCCCGACGTTTTAGTTTTCCATGATAATAATAATAATAATATAAGAGTGACATTAAAATGATCATGATAAACAGGAAGTTATGAAGGTCAAGTATTAAAATTGATCGAAGGGTAGTAAACTAGTAGGTAGCCGAAGGCGAGTTAGGGATAGTAAGAGCCCGTTTGGATTACTGGTAATTGGTGACCTACTATTATAAATTACTCCATATTTACTAGTACTAATTAGTAGTATAAAAAAATTATATATATATTGATTGTGAGCAGGGACGGAACTAGAGATCGAAGTATGAATTCATGAATTGAAATCAATACTTTAATCTAAATACTATATTTGTCTTTAAAAATACATTTATTAATTTAGAATTCACTAACTTAAATTTGCTAAAGTTTTGAGCGCATAAACTTTAAATTTTTTTAGTAATGAAAAAGGGGAATGCTTATTACTGTTGGTAGTGATAAGTCTTATTGAATGGTATATGTCTTTGCTGCAATCATTTGTGAGCAAATTAGGTTCAATGGTTCACAAAAAAAAAGTACTCCCTCGGTCCCTAATTATTTATCTATATTTCCTTTTTTAGTTATTTCTAATTACTTGTCTATATTTCATTTTTTAGTTATTCCTAATTACTTGTCCATTTTGACAAATCAAGAAAGGACAATTTTTTCCCCCTATTATACCCTCTATTAATTACTTTGAAATATGTAGAACTTCTTGAAAATATTAAGTTTTTAATTCATCCACTTCATAATTAATAGGGGTAAAATGGTAAACTCACTACGTTAATTATTAATTTCTTAATAAGTGTGTCAATTTAAAAGTGGACAAATAATTAGAGACAGAGCAAGTACTCTAGAAAGTAAACAATCAATTAAAACAGGAGATTGCACAAATATGATGGCTAAAATAACAGTATTTTAGGTGGTGAAATTAATGCTTTAAGTGAAAGTAATTAACGGAGGAAACACATTAATTAGTCTATTGTCTTTTTTCTTTTGGATTGTCATAAGAGTCAGGTTTGTTCGTACATATATATAGTTAGCTGTTTTTTTTCTCTCACAGTAGAACTTCTCAGTAAATAGACATATGATGTTGTGGTAAAGTAAATTTGAGTAAAATTATCATTAAATGTTGCACCGTATAGCACCAAATATTGACAAGGAAGGAGAGGAGTTATATTTTAAAAGAATAAAGTAGAGCATGTGGTCAATGTCAATGATCAAAATTTAAAATTTATGAATTTTCATACGTCTAACAAAAATATGTATTACACTTTCTGTTCAATAATAATTATTCACTATTGACTTGACACATGAATTAAGAAATAGTAAATAGATATGTAATTTTATCAAAACACCCTATTAAATATAAATCATCTAAACATAGAAAATAAATACAATATTTAATAGGAAGGGTAAAATAGACATAACATAATAAATTATTCATTGATTGTATAAACTGAACAAATATTTTTGGACATCCCAAAATAATATAGTTGACAAGTAAAAATAGACTGAGAGAGTAGTAATATTTAGAGAGATTGATAATATAAGCTACAACAATCTCATTAACCTACTTAATGCCAGTATAAATTTGTTTTGATTAGTGAGTTTCAAATTCTAAATAATTAAATCTAAAAAATATATCAATGATTTGACTCACTTTGCTTATGGTTCAAAGCATGTAAACTGTTGGTAACATTGTCTGGTTGATGTGAAAAGCCATTTGCATTTAAATATCCGTAGATAAGAATGCCTAGCTATATTAAGATAGAATAGGCAGTACCTTGTACGATGTTATTTTATCATGTGTAGCTTTCTTTCACTCCTATAATAATCAATAATATGCCCTAATTTATGAAAATGAAACTTGCTAAGATCATCTCCAATCCACTTTTATTTTACGATCTATTTTCTATATTTAGAGACTAAAATAGAGAATGGGCTCTCCAACCCCTCTTCATATTACTCTCTATCCACCATTTATAGAGAGGTGAATAGTAGTTCTCCAAATTTGGAGAACTATTATTCACCTCTCTATTTCACTTTTTGATTATTTTAATATTATTCTATTGTATCACTAATTAAATCTTTATTATTTGTAATTAATTTTCTAATATAATATAACATCTAAAAACATATTATTGACAAGTTACTATTTTTATCCAAATTCATAATTTTTTATTTTATTTTCTAAAAAATCGTCACTTTGAATATGTAATTTCAAATTATTTTAATATTATTTATATTATATGAGACTATTAATTAAGTCTTTAATAGTTGAATTATTTTCTAAGTAATATAACATCTATAAAAACATATTATTTATTTTCATCCCGAATTAACAATATTTCTAATTTTTTTTAAAAAATTGTCACTTTAAATATTTAATTTAAAATTACAATTATTTTTCACAATGAAGAATACACAAAATCTACATGATAATTCAAACAATCTACTTTTATGTTATAGTGATAAATTATTAAACTACACTTTTTAATGAGCATGAAAATATTTTTTACAATAGTTCAAAATGGAATAGGGAAAGTAATATAGTACACGAAATAATTGGATACAAGATGAAATTGTTAATTTAAACAATTTTTAGCTACACATAAAAAAAATATGGACAAAAAATTACTCATTTAAAATTTTGTAATGCATTAATAGAGCATTATGGGAGTAACGTAATAGTCTTGAAAGTGGAGTATTTATGTAAAATTTAAAATTAAATTTTATAACAATGCATTATTTATTATGTAATTGTATTTATCAATGATTTCACTTTTATTTGAATTGTTTGTTAGTATGTATGATACATAATATTTTTGTAATTTATTTTATTTAGAAATTTAGAATAAAATATAATTTTATATTTAATAAAAAATTTGAAAAGAATAAAATTTACATTACACGAAGATTATAGGGTAATTATTTGCAAAATGAAGAAATGATTTATATTATGAAATAAGAAAAAGAAAAAGAAATATAAATAATAATATAATATTGAAGAGAGAGAAAAAGATTCTTTTTTATAAAATAAAATAGAGAATTGAGTTAGAGTTGGTTGTCTGAAAAAATATAGAGAACTCTATATTTGAAGAGTAAAATAGAGGGCAGGGATGGAGATGCCCAGCCAAAATATTACGACTATGATTAATAGCTTGTTTGACTATATTATCAAAATCTTTGAGGCGGGTAATTTTTTTTTTTATAAGGCTTGCAGTGTATAATATGCGACAATGCATTTCGACTTAAAAGTTGAAACTATACAAATTACTCCGTAGAGGTGAAATCAAGATGTTAACTTTATAGATTGTAAACTTTATAGGAGTGACTAACAATTAAATTTTAAACTTAATATTTGTACCTATTTAATAAACTTCTTAATTCAAATATACTGAGTATTAGATGAGATTTCCTCCTCTTTTTTTGGTTGGTGGATGGTTTTCTAAACTTTTACTTTCTAAAAGTTGCTTCCTGCATGCACACATTGCACAAAGTGTGAGAATTTTCAAGCGTAAATTAATTACTTATATCCTCACATTTTCAATTACTCCAACAAATTAAATAAAGATAACTTAAAAATACACGCATCTTTTATCTTTTATGTTTGACTCGCACGGTGAATACAATATATACCGTTAGAAAAAATTTCCCTGCTTCCATGCAAGAGTATATGCACGTGAAATATCTACACCCCCCCCCCCTCCCCAATATATATATATATATATATATATGTTATGTGGTGTCTTACGTGTATGAACTCATGTGTCTAGCTATTTATTCACATGATCAAGTGTCTACTTGTGCACACTCAAAATTGGAAGGTATAAATATAATAAAAGTTCAATTTAAAGAGCACGTTTATATATTATGCCTTCATTATACGTGTTAAGAGTTTGACTCAATTTGAATAAGATTCACGACAACAAGCCTATTTTCACTTTCCCTTTATATATTTATTTTGCTAATTCTAACCTTTAATTTGGATAAGATTCATAACTCTAATGTTCATTTTTTCCTAGTATCTTTAAAAATTCCTCCAAAAACAATATATGTATAGAAGATTTAATTTCTCACTCCAATTTGCAAGTGATGGAAATAGCAACACTACATGTAGAGGTACTTAGTGGAGAATATTACAATGGACTTAAAAAGACAAGGCCTAACAAGTATCACATAATTTGTCATAGAAAAGCAGAACATAACATCATGGTAAAATTGCAAAAATGGTATCAGCAACATGGATTTGGGTCTTCCTAGGTCCTCATTAATGCACCAATGAAATCATATACTTTTTGTTAAGCTTAGGAAATATGATATTATTATTACCAAATTTTTTATTTTTTATTTTTGGTTTCCCACACGGTGTCCGGAGCCCATATTGGAGCTCCGACTAAATTCGGATTGCGCTCTGCAAGGCCCATTCGGGGGTGGCGCTTCCAACATGAATTTCTCTATACCCGGGGATCGAACCCGAGACCTCTGGTTAAGGATGAAGCACTCCCACCAGTGCACCACAACTCATGTTGGTTATCACCAATTTTTTTCAATTGAATAATGATTGCATAAACAGTTTAGAATATAGAGTATTAAAAATTATGATTTATACTTGTTCTTTTGTGTAACTTCTATATATTTATTGTTCTTTTTGGAAGGTATAGGTATAAATTATAAATCAAGAATATGGGGGCATGGTCCACATGAATCTGAAATATTGAAGTTATTATTGAACACTAATATTTGTTAAAAGGCAAATCCATTATTTTAAAAAAAGAAAAGAAATAGTAGGGTTGACAACCTAGGGTAAGGGGGAACAATTGCTTTTTCCATAAAAGCTTATGATTAGGATTTATGAGAATGAAATGAATTGGTACTCAACTATAATTCCTTCAAAAAGCAAAGGTCCATTCAAGGATTTGGGACACTAAATTAATGATACATGACTCTTGGTCATGTATCATTATATCCCTACTTTTTAACCTAACAAATTTAGAAATTGCAATTTCAGTTTAATAATTTATTTTCCAGTACCATGAACTTAATGGGCACCTTAGGTCATTAAATTTGTTTGGTAAAGTACCTAATATCTCTTCTAGTTTATTGAGTTGGAGAAATATCATGGCAAGAATCATTATACGATTATGAATATATCTAATTTTAGGTATGACTTTTTTTTACATATTTAGAAACTGTTTAGTGTTAATCATAAATTTTTTGAATTTAAAATATTTAAAAAATAAAAAATTGTTTTGACTCCTGAAGGCTGAAATGGTAATAGTTCCGCTCTTTTTGGGCCATTTTTATGTAACTTTCATGTTTGATTCGGAATTTACTTTTATGTTGGAAATATCACACCACACATCTATTTAAGGGTTAATATTACAACTTTTAGATCTATTTTTTTTTATATTACTACTTATAACATTTTAATTACAGGTATTAACAGATTAATTTTAATTTATAAATTAATTAATTATATATTATTAACTAATATATGTTATATAATGTTATATAATTAATAGGTGAGAGAAATAATATTAATGAGAGAAATCAATTTGTAATTATTTATTACACCTTCTAAGGGATTTTTTTAACTTTATCATATGTCAACTGCCCCACCCTCACGTTACTCTCAAAATATTTTTCCATAAATATAGTAATTTATAATTGACAAGATAAATCTTTCCCGTGATATTCTCCTAATTAGTTGATTTTTATTTTGATTATTTTATTATTCCCAAGATAAATATTGATTACTAATCAATTACTTTTTATTTATTAATGACTATTGGGGCCTTTAATTTTTTAAAAATAAATAAATTTATCACTGTATATTGTAACATGTAATTTTCTCTCACTTTAATCTATCTTTTTTGCTTTTCTTGATGTTTTTTTATTTTAAATTTTGATATTATTTTTTATTTTTTTTAATCTGATTTTTTAGAATTAAGAAATCTATATTTTGAAAATTTGATTTCGCTTTTTATTTTAATTAATCTGAAACTTGATTTTTTGAGAAAAAATCATTTTACTGAAATTTTGAACTTGTTTTTGCTGTGTTTTTCTATATCTAAAATATTATTTTGTGGGTGAAATAAGTATATTTAATCCTGAAATTTGTTGACATATATAGCTAGTATGAGATCATAAAATCTTTAATAAGGAGCTCCTAAGTTTTAGCCTAAATATGAATTTAAAAAATCCCACTTAAATACGGAATATAAATTGAAGAGAGAGGAAAATATAGAATTTGTATTACCTATTGCAGTTTAAACTTTTAATTACATGTTTTGATTTTTGGGTGATGTATATTTCTTTTGCTACAATTTCTGACAACAATATATAATATGCATTGTTTTACAGTCAAATTTATTCCTCCCAGATTTATACCCGTTAGATATCAATTTCATACATTTTTATTTTTTGTCTTTGTTCTAAAATTTCAAGTTGGATACCAAGTATATATGTCACGCCCCAAACTCGAGGGGCACAACTGGCTCCTAATGCCAAAACTCAGGCCCGAGCCGACCTTGCTGAACCATTTGCTACTAGCGCATGACAGCCACACACAATCAAGAAAACAAACAAGTATATTTTGGTTAAAACCAAGCCCACGATCGGCAAGGCCCCTGTCAACTGATCTATAAAAGAAACAGCTACTCCAGGAGATCATATAAATAAATAGCCAACTAACACAGAAGTCTTGATTAGACCGTCGAGGCCACCATGATATCTAAACCAAAACTAAAAGCAGGAATATATCAATACAATACATCAAACAACTCACAAGCTTCAGCAAAGCAACAACCTAGGCCAATATGGCTATAACGTAGCTATACACCCCACACACTAGTCTGCAAGCCTCTAAGAGTAGTAAAGATTGGCGGGACAGGGCCCTAGCCTACCTATAAAAATATACACAACAAAAGCTAACAAACCTCCAAACTTTGGCATCTTCGGAGGAAAGGGGCTAGCCAATCGGATAGAAGTCAATCCTGCTACTGAGGAGGTCTACTCGATCGTCTGTCAGGACCTGCATACATGAATGCAGCGCCCCCAGGCAATGGGGTGTCAGTACAAAATAATGTACAAAGTATGAAAGGTTGTAGACTAAATGAGTAAGTATCATAATATACCAAAAGCAATCAGGTAAGGAAATTAAATTTAGATAAGCATGCCAATCCACTACTGAATTTAATAAAATACAATAATGATCAAACATCAACCTAACCAATCCCCCCATAAGCCCGGTAGGTACAAACAACATACCACCTACTTAGGCCCCCATAAGCCCAGAAGGTGCCAAATCAATCTACATAACCTTATCGGTATCCCCTTGTCTTTGTAAGAAGTCACATAGCCCTTTTTGACAACGATATAGCCCCGTAGGTAGCGCATAGCCCTCTTAGGCAACATCATAGCTCTGTGGGTTGCACGTAGCCCTCTTTTGCATCACATAGCCTTGTAAGCAATACATAGCCCTCTTTGACGTCAAAATAGCCTCGTAGGTAACACATAACACTATTTGGCATCAATATAGCCCCGTGGGCAACACATAGCCCTATTTAGCAATAACATAGTTCTATTAGACAACATCATAGCCCCCATAGGCAGCTCATAGCTCAACAGCTAACCACAATAGTCCCAAGGACTACAACAAACAATTAAATAGGCTGAAGGCGAGAAATTTAGCTATAAACAATATGTATAAATAATCTCCAAGTTGTTCCTAACTTAGGGTCTTTCTTAACAGATCGTGAGTCCCTAAAATGAGGGTTTATAACCACCTAATCAGCCAACCACTCATAATTACATCTACAAGATCACCAACGTTAACTACCTCTAAGGAAACATGTCGAATGAAGGGAATAACCTTAACATACCTTTCCAATGAACACTCGAAAGACCATAGTTCCTTCACAAAAGTTGTTCCTTATGTCCTAAGCTTCTCAAACACTATATATACACAACTGGTACTCACCTTAGTTAACCAAGTTTAAACCTTGAAGAAACACTAATAACTGCAAATTTATATCTTCAAAAACCAGCTCTAAATGCAGCTAATAGAAGGGGAAAACGATTGCCACGTGTAGGGATTACGTTTCTAGGCATAGGGGCAATGTTTAATGGTAAAAATCGTCTAAAACTAACCTTCATCATGCTAGAACTCTATAAGAACCCTCTTTTAAGCTTTCTCTCTGGTTTGGAACTAAAATGAAATGTTTTCATGGCTTAAAACGTAAAATAAGCTGACATACCATATTTTTGACCTGACCCGAATCTGACCCGGATTCTGCCCCGGCAGTCCCTAGTAAAACCGTCATAACTTTTTAATCTGATGTTGATTTGATACGCGGTTTTGTGTGTTGCAAACTAGACTCGTAGGTCTTCCATTTAATGGGTTATAGGTCTTCTAACTCTTTATATATTGGGAGAAAAGATCCAATACATTTGACCCAAATTTCATAGAAATCTTTAAAAAGGAACTTACGATAACTTTCACCCACTTTTATTTTGCGACTTACCTTACTTCAAAACTTGAGATACAACCCTTGAACACTTAAAATATGACATACCACATCATTCTTAATTTATTACTCACCCTCCTTATCTTTCCACGAAGATACGAGTTAATTTAGACGTTTTGAAAAGTCAGGGTGTTACAATATATAAATTGGATACAACCTTAACTTGTTTTAGATTGTCTAATTTGGTTGAAATATCAATTACATTTTTATTTTTTTCATTTTCAAGTGGGATATCTTTTGGATACCAAATTGATAGCAATTGAATACAACATTAACTTGTTTAGGTTGTCTAATTCGGTTGAAATCTCAACTACATATTGATCTTTCAATTTTCCAATAGGATATCAATTCGATACTAAATTTATACAAAATATTAACTAGTTTTACGTTGGCTATTTCAGTTGAAATCTCAATTATATGTTTTTTTTTTCAATTTTACCACTGGGACGTCAGTTGGATACCAAATGTATACCAATTTCATACTAAGATTTGACTTAATTTTTTCGGTCGATATCAATCGCTTACCAACATTACCTATTTTTTGAGAATAGATTCGAAAAATACTTAATACACAAATGATTAACTTGCACACATAATAAATATTTTGAAATTATATTTCACTAACTTAAAAGACAAAATAAATCAAAACATGAGTTTGCCACAATAAAACAACCAAATAAAAATAAAAATAAATTATGTCTTTTTTCAGAAGGGTAATTTGAACATGTCTTTCTGTTGTGTTCCTCCCGACGACATGTACTATACGTAATCTTAGACCTCTTGAATTTCACATCAACAAACCATTTTGAACCAGGCGACAATAATTTATGCTCCGACACTTTTTGAATTACATATTTTCCTGTTTCATCATAAATTATTGTGTCAGTATTACATCATACAAAAGTGGAAATAACTTTTATACATATATTATATCAGTATACAAATTTCAGAACATTTTTATGCATACAAAAGTAAAAATACATATGTTATTTTTAAACAATTTCATATGTTATTACAGAATACAAAAGTAAAAACACATATGTTATATCAATATACAAATTTCATACAATTCTTATTCACACATTTCTTACCTATTTCATGCCAAAAGTTATCAATTATTCATACCAGGATCATGCCACTAGAATACCAAAATAATTCCAACTTAGAAATATTAATTGTCATTTTTTAATAAACAGTATACCAAGTTCATTACATTATTATTCTCAAAATTCATTACAATATAATGCCAAAAAAATAATCCAATCAAACTAGAAATCGTACAAAAAAAACATTATCGAGTGTCATACATGTCTGATAGTATTAGTATACAAATTTCAAAGAAAAAATTATCTATTTTTTAAACAATAAATATACCAAAATTCAATGTTCATACCAAAATATAACATTATACATTTTTTAAAAAAAAAAACGTCATAATTCAAATTATTATACACAACAAAAAATCTGAAATCAGTATACAATTTTCATACAATTATTATGCACACTTTTCATACCTATTTCATGCCAAAATTATACCTATTTCATGCCATAAGTCGTCACATTTTCACAGCAGAATCATGTCACTATAACTATTAATTGTCATTTATTAGACAAATAATATACGAAATTCATTCAAATATAATTTTAAAATCGTACCAACATGGTATAACCAATATACCAAATTCAAATAAATTTTATGTAATTTCTTAACCAGAAACATACAAAAAAATTAATGTTCAAACCAAAATCTATACCAATTTCAAACAAATTTTATGTAATTTCAAAAGTGAATATTAATACCAAAAACGTCATAATTAAAACTATTATACACAAACAAAATCTGATTTTTTTTTTCAGAATCACTGTTCATAATTTTTTTTAACGTTTGGTTTGTATTACAATACAAATAAAAAATCGCAAAGAACACTAACTTGAAGGATCCCATCTACCATCATGCTTTATTGATACTAATAAGAAGCCGTCTATTACAATCAAAATAAAGATTATTGAATAAAAACGAATATAAATTAGATGACAATGACAGTTTACAGAGAAAATATTGAGAAGGGAGAGAAACCTTCCAACAAAAGAAAATAAATACGTTTGAACGAATTTTAATTGCTTTGAGCTAAACAAGGAAAACAAATATTCTTTATTTTTTTGAATTAATTTTAACTGATTGAGTAAAAAAAGGAAAACAAATATTTTGTTTTGAATCCCCTAAATTTATGGCATTATTAATTATCCTTAATGTATTCAAATTAATGACATGTCTGTTTTTTTCTTTTTATGATTTTCAATTTTTTTTTTTATTAATTTCAAAATCTTTGTTTTTTAATAAAATATTACAACCTGAAACTTTTTTTTATTTCAACTTGAAAATTTTATTATACTGTCATAACTTGAAAATATTAATCTTATATATGTCATTTATAAAATTTTCACAGTTGTATAGGCCCATATGCTCGACCAAACCCATTGGGCTATTGCTATACTCTATGAATTTAGTCCATCATGTAATGAAACATAATGAGACAAGCTGTTTAATTATCTTTTAGAATGGAATTATTTTTGGAAAAATTATAGAAATCTCACATTTAAGTTTACTTATTACCATTATTCCCTATAAGTTTTACAAATCTCCAAAATTCCTCATTTTCGCGCATCAGATTAGTGTATCAACGCTTATATTATTGTATCTCGCGCATCAGATTAATGTATCAGAGCTATATAAGTCTTGATACATGCGCGAGATACAATAATATAAGCACTGATACATTAATCTGATGCGCGTGATACAGTAATATAAACGCTGATACATTAATCTGATGCACGAGATACAATAATATAAGCGCTGATACACTAATCTGATGCGCGAAAATGAGGGATTTCTATAATTATAAACTTTTAAGGGATAAATTGTAATTTTTCCTTAAAAGTATGTGATTTCTGTAATTTGCCCTTTTTTTTTTTTTTATAGTTTTAAATATATACAATTAAAATAATTAGTTTACAATAAATATAATTATGTTTTTATTAAGATAAAAATATTCAAAAATCATACTAGTATACACTGACTATACATTAGGATACACTCAAAAGCTAAATATAGCTTACCTATACATGAACTATACATTATGATAACTCAAAAAGCTGAATATAGCTTAACCATGCATGAATTATACTATGACTATTTATCAAACTATTTATTCCGAATATTTATTAGGCTAATTAAAGAAGAAGGAAAATGATGAGAAATAGTTAAAGGAAAAATGAAACCGAATACAAGGAAAAAATAAACCGAAAAACCGAATATACACTCTTATATACAATTCTGTGTGTGTAGATTGCCTTTTGGAACAAATAACAAAATCCTCACTTGGATTTCTCAGGGTCCAAAATTGAACTACCAATTTCTTAACACTAATTAATATTCTTAATGGCAGGGTAAAGTGTGATTACTGACAGTGAACATAGATCCAGATCTAGCATTTTGATTATAATAAATACTTTCCATTTGAATTAGTATATAAAAAAAAAGGAATTTTGTCAATATAGAAAGATTTTTTTTCTAACTCAATGTTGAAAGATATAGAGATAAAGAAAGAGGACAAATGATAAAAAGAAGAGAGTACGTGTATCACTGAGAAACCAGAGAAATAAGCCTTGCTGGCTGTTGCCACACGAACTCAGCACCAAATATCTCTCCAGCCAATGGCTATTAACTTCTCTCCTGCACCCAATATCCAAAATCACGAAAATCACAACCCCACCCCCCACCCCCACACTTCGTTACTTTTCATCCTTCTAATTAAAAAAATTAGAAAGAAACAACACATTTTCATTTCAGTTAGCAACAGAACTCACACAATCACACTATCTTTCTTCGTCATTGCTAAATTCAGGTAAATAAGCTGAACAGATCATCTGAGATCTTCATACTACTCTTGTTTGATTTGATTGTTCTTAGTTGCACTAAATTGCTTTAACTTACTGTAAATCTGCAGTACATTCCCTCGTATTGATCGCCTTTTATACTTTCTGGTTATGTTTGCGTAACTATGTTATTTTCTGCATCTATTGCACAAACTTCATAAATTACTAGGCTATTAGATATGTAAATACTCGCATTTTTCTCGAATTTTTTCATGTCTGGTGAAATTTATGTTATGAAGATCCATTTTGTGAACTAGATGATTAACACAACTGGCTTCACTCAACCGGCTAATTAAGGATTAAAGTAGCATAAATTTGCTGTTTTCATAGCTCATAGATAAGTTGATTGGTCAAAAAACTCGCGGTAGCTTGTTTATATGAATTCTCTGCTTACAATCCTTACTTTAGAAATTAATTAATTCTAATTTTTTGTATTGTTTCTTATTGTGGACTTCCTGCCAGAAGATTGAGAAGGGAGATTAAATTTGAGAATCAACATAGCTCTTAGTCATCAGCTGGTATGGTTGTAATTCAGAAACCTTGTTAAACGCGGTGTATGGTCTTGGATTTTAGGTAGGTGTAGTGCTTGTGATGGCCATTGCTGCAGTTATCGGACTCTATGCAGGAAATAGAATCCTAAGCTCGTCATTTTATTATTCTGATCTTACTGAAAAGTTAGCTTGTAGTGGTGATCATGCTTTGATCTGCAATCCTACTTGGAATGTGATCAATGCTAAGAAGTCATCCAATTATAGCGCCGGCTATGTTTCCAATCGAAAAAAACAATCTGTTAAGGCTGTTAAAGAGCATGTGAACATTGCATCTAATCATTCTGATGTGGAGCCAATGGTTGAAATGTTCAAAAAGCTGCAGAATGAAAGCTTCAGTGAAGAAGATTCAGTGGAGGTTCTTCTTCTGCTGCAGAAATCTATGCTTGAAAAACAATGGAATCTTTCAGCTGAGAAAACATTGGCAGCTTTTCCACCAAATGAAAAGAACTGTAAAAAGAAGATGCAGATCACTTGTTCAGGGACTTCTGCTAGGCGGAGGAGAATGGATACTCGTAAAAGAGTTCAAATTCCAAAAACTTCAGCTGCTGCAAATAGTGCAAGCAAGCGACTGAGATCTGTTGTCGGTCCAGAGCTACAACAAAACCGTTTGAGAGGTTACATGAAAGGTGTCGTAAACCAAGAACTGCTTACACATAAGGAAGTCGTGCAACTATCCAAGAAAATCAAATTTGGTCTTTATTTAGAAGAACAGAAGGCCAGGTACTAAACTCACAACTCCCTCCAACTGTGCCACCCCTACTTTCTCAAACATCAGAACAGACTTTAGCAGCTGATCTTATCTCTTCAGTGAAAATTACTATAAAGAACTTAAGAAATATTGTAGAAGAGTGAAATATACTGTATGAATTATACTTTTTACCCATGAGAAGCAGAGTCATGAGGTTAATCTCTCTTCTCAAATACCCCATCCAAACGTTCTGTTCCGAGTTGGTCCAACTGCTTTTGATGTTTTCCTAACATTGCTTTCATAATATCGGAAGTCAAGTTGCTACCAATGTTTTAGGAGTGCTTGAAACTTATTATAAGAAAGAGTTATTAGCCTTTATGAATGCTGTGAGACTGAACCAGATTCAAGACAGTCTTAATGTTGCTAATGGTAGCTAGCTTCCTTATCTAATAAAAAATGAGGTAAATAAACAGGATGGAGACAGAATGCCTGAGAAGTGTTTAGATAATCTAAAGAGTTACTACTCCTTAGCATGTTTCTCCTTAATTGTCAAAATGTAGTTGTGCCTTCTTGAAGGCTATGATTTCAATGTTAATGACAGCTTGGCTTCTTTATCTCTATCACATTGAAGGGAATTTTTTTTTATTAAATTGATAGTGATATTTTGGACTAGGTATTTTCTTTCAAAATATGTTTTAGATTAATTACCCAGCTTGTTTAATCCATGGAAAATTTTAGTCTGAAGGAAAGATTGGGATGTGAACCTTCTGACGATCAACTCGCGGTTTCCTTGAAGATGTCTCTTGCTGATTTACGATCTACATTAATGGAGTGTTCCTTGGCCAGAGAAAAACTTGCAATGAGCAATGTTCGTCTCGTCATGTCAATTGCACAAAGATATGATAGCATGGGTACTGAAATGGCTGACCTCATTCAGGTAACTTTTTACTGTATGAACAAAGCTACAGATACAGAACTTCTTGCATTTGTGCATAGGTTATTATACTGTAAAATCAAACGTGGCACTTCTTGAGGAAAGTTCCTTCACGTGCATGTAGGGGGGCCTTATTGGACTACTTCGCGGGATAGAGAAATTTGATCACTCAAGAGGATTCAAAATCTCAACTTATGTTTATTGGTGGATTCGTCAGGTGAGATTACTATTTAGTTTTGTTTTTCAGTTTCTTGAAAACAACACAAGTTTGTGTTGTAAAATCACGAGGACCTTTCATTACCTATTGGCTATTTCCCCATTTCTCAGGGCGTCTCCCGAGCATTAGTTGATAACTCGAGAACCTTAAGACTGCCCATACATCTACATGAAAGACTGAGTTTGATCCGTAATGCAAAAGTCAAGCTTAAAGATAATGGAATAACTCCATCAATCGAAGTAAGTTCTGTCAAAATGAATTGATCGATATCATACTCTGAATGTTTCTAATAAAGTTAATTGTAAAGTATAACACTGTTCTTTTTGCTAATTTGCTTGTGTTTTTTCCTGATCCATCAGAAAATAGCTGAATGCCTTAACATGTCCCAGAAGAAAGTCAGGAATGCAACTGAGGTATGATTATCTTATAGCTTTAACATTTCCAGTTCATTTAGTACAAATTGCTTCTAAAATATTTCTTTTTCTAGGCAAGCAGCAAGGTGTTTTCACTTGATAGGGAAGCATATCCCTCTTTAAATGGCCTTCCTGGAGCAACACTTCATAGCGTAAGTCCAAACCATAATCTTTGCAAAAATGTATTCTAGATTTGCATTTGACAGCATTCTGGGTTTACTAAGTAATCCAAGACCGCCACTTTACAAAATGTACATATTGACTATCAATCTTCTAGAAAGATTTTAATCCAAGATCTTGAGGTCTTAGGCCCTTCTTTGTATGAGCCATTTTTCATCACTTATGTTTCATGGTCTACTTTCTTCTGCAGTATATTGCTGATAATCGCCTGGAGAACAACCCGTGGCATGGAGTTGATGGATGGGCGCTCAAGGTAGGTTAATGAAGAGACATCCTCACAATTTATTATTAAATATTGAACACATGAACAGTATTTAATATGTGACTTGTTTTCATATGTTAATGAATTTAACAAAATTAAACTTTTGAGGTATTTTGTCCTGATTTATCCCCCTCCCTTAAATTACAGAGGAATTAGTATTAACCCTGGTCCCTGGTAGATGCATGCCTGAAAGGTTCCTAGTGGCAGTTACTACTATTCTAGCACTAGCTCCCTGAATGAGTCTTTCCTCCTTGACTCAAAGTTAGGTTCGATTTCGATAAGTCAACTCATAATGATGGTTAGTTTCCCAGTTATAATTTTGTGCAGGAAATATGATCTTGGTCTACATTCTTTGTACCTTTCCATCACTATATTTGATTGCTGTGCTACCATAAAATCTTGTTCCCTTAAATTCCCTTCTTTTTGCGTTGCTGTGGTTTTTCTCTTCTATAACTAACTAGAACTGAGCCTCAATCTCAAACTAGTTGGGGTTAGTTTTATGATACTTCAGTAACCATATCACACCAGCAATCCAATATTTGAAAATTTAGGCTCTCTAGCACTAGAAGTTATAGATTCTATACTGTTATACAAATCTCTAACAAGACTAGCAAACTAAACCTGAATCACAATTGAATGTTAGTCCATATGGATCCTTTTTTCCCCATTTTGCCTTAATTATTTTATGCTGAGTTTGCATGTATTCCAAGAGACTCTAGGTCTTTTTAGACAGTTCTTCCCTATGATTAGGTCTACCTCCTATTTTCACTTGGGATATATGTAAACAGATTGGTAGTAATGATAACACCCCAAATTTGGGTCTGAGGATACCTGTGATATCAATCATGCTTCTCCCTACCTATGTTTCCCAGGAAGGGATGTTCTCTGGGGGTGCCTCCTTCGACGTTACATTTTTCTTTTCTTCTCATCTTATTTATCAAGACATTAACTTGAAATGTCTTAGAGAGTGAAGAAATCATGACTGACTTTATCTGTTTTGCAGGATGAAGTAAACAACCTCATTTCTTCAACTCTTAGGGAACGCGAGAGAGATATTGTCCGACTGTACTATGGTCTGGACAATGAGTGCCTTACCTGGGAGGATATTAGTAGAAGGTAAGAGCCCTAGTAAAATTGACTCTTTTAATGTAGTTAGCTAAAGATAAAGAAACTATACATGTTTAAATTCACAACAATTTGAACTTGGTTTGAAAAAATTATTGCTACGAAGTTTCTTATTTTGTTGAACCGTTGCTCTAAATTTATTTTTTCTTTCTTTACAGGATAGGTTTGTCCAGAGAAAGAGTGAGGCAGGTTGGATTAGTTGCACTTGAGAAATTAAAACATGCTGCCAGGAAAAAGCAATTAGATGCAATGTTGGTTAAACATTGAGTATGATCGTTGAGACCAAACTACAAATGAACTGTACATAGAATGTAAGGAAACCTGCATCTCCTATTTTATTTTCTTGATGAGGAGAACAGATGAAGATCAAAGGGACATTCTTCACCATCCACCTGTCCCATGCCTCCAAATTCGTCCGAGAAGAGTCAGAAAGATGTAGTGAAGATTTTTGTGCATCATATATTTTAGGATGTATCTGTGTTTATTGAGATAGTAGGTAGGTAAATGCAAATACTGTATATATGTTCTTTGTGTTGACTTATTTCATACACTTCATGTGATAATGTCCATTTTATATGATGTATCTTGATGAAAAACACAGTTCCTAAAATGTTAATCTGACTTTGTATACAATTTTAGTGGTAGTAGAAGAAAATATTTAAAATAATATTGTCAAATTTATTTCCTGTAGTAAAGAAAGTAGCACAACAAAGTTGAAATTTGAGCTCTTAATAGATTAAAAAGCTGTCTGGGAAGTGAAATCGGGTATAACAAGTCAGAAGTTCAAATACAAATTGTGTTATTACTTTTTTACTAGTATATAAAAGGGATGGAGTAGTTCTGTGAGCTTTTGGTATGAATTGCCACTTGATAAAAGCTGTAGTTTGTTTGATGAAGCTTCTAAAATCAACGTATCTTGAAGAGAGCTACTTTTGAGAAGCAATTTGTGTTTAATCGATAGATTTTGAAAATACTTTTGCAAGACAATTAGCATTCAACCAAACTTTTTCAAAGTGCTTCTAAGTACATTTTTCTGAAAAGTGATTTTGGAAAAAAACTACATTTATTTTCTCCTAAAAGCTTGATCAAACACCTTACTTTTTTAAATTCACACTTTTAGCCTCCCAAAAGCTTGGCCAAACAGGTTATAAGTTCCTTGAAAATATTGAGTTGGTGTTCTTGAAGATAAAACCCATGACAGCATAGACACTTAATCACATGCAATGCCTGTGCTAGTGAGAGGAAGCTGACTGAGACATTATGGTTACCCAAAAAAAAGAACCTATAGTTTGCACTCTGCATTTTACAGGGTTCTATGGACTAAGGCACATTGAAAATCTCCATGCAAGACAAAGGCTCAAGTATAGAGATTTTAGCCAATCATCATTCTTACAAAAAAGTTGTGAATGATACAGAAAAGTGATTAAACATTGACTGCCTAGCAGCTATCTAGTTTGTAGCTCTAATACAACAAGGTTCAGAGGGGCGAAAAAACACTAGGTAAAATTCCTTTGGATGCAAGGCTGAAAGCAAACCTTGGCTATTTAGTGTCTTGCTAAACAGATCAGTAGTTAATTAGGACAACTCCTTCATTCGATGTCATCAATCCAGTCGCCATATATTTTACTAATCTTATCCGGGCCTTTCCATTTTTTAAAGAACCTTTGGCCAGGCCTATCAGCTATGCCAGTTGGCCTTTGTACCTGAACACCCTGCCCCAGATGATAAACATCTGTGTGGAGTGCTGGAATGGTTGAAGGCAATGTACTTTCTGTTGCTCTTGATGGAACCCCGCCCTGCTTTAATTCTGGAGGAACAGAGACATAATCTTTGCCATCTGTTTCCGCAGGTCCTCCACCAAACTTGTTCAGTTCTGCCACAAAATAACACAAGTTAGTAGTTTGCACAGGATCAAACGGAAACATCCAACAAAATTTTGTAGTCTGGTCAAATGAAACAGGACAGCTATAGTTAACACAGAAGACCTCTGAACAATTAACTGAAAGATGACCAAACAATTGCACATTTAAGAGTCTTAGCATATAGGTCTTACAATCACGCAGATTATCTTTACCCTTAACCATCATGCAGGCACTCTTTTCCGCAAAACCAGACAGCTCCAAGAGTACCAACTTTTAGTCAACATTCAACTGCTTCCCTGATACTTAAGGTTCTCTTAGTAGCAAAACCATTGCCATGATTATGTCCGCATTTAGTGAAATTTATGAAGTTGATACCTAAGAGGCTCTCCCTATTGCACATGAAGGTATTGACATAAAACGTATACCACCAAGTTCCAGTAAATTTTTGTCTTCTTCTTCCTTTCAAAAATAATCAAATATCTAACCATTACCTGGAAAACTGCAATCCTTATTACTTAACATGCTCTCCAACTAATCTCTAGGATGTTCCCCAGTCTCTGCTGAAATTATTAGATTCTTCCACATCCAAGGTCTTGTGACTGCGCAAACTTCCAATCAACCGGCTCAAACCTTCTAATGACCTTAGTTCTTTAAAATCTTCATTTCATAGTCGTTGCATTGGCTCATCAACCAAATAACAAGATTCAGAAATTCAATTCCTTGGTCTTCCCCTTTTCTGTTTTGTTGGATATAACAAAGCCCACCTCACCTACCAGGAGCCAAACAATGACTTTTTTCCACTTTGCTCCTGCAACTCGAGTCCAACATCGCGGTTGGAGGTGGAAAGCCCTTTCCACTAGGTTATAAACTACTTCCTCTCAATTTTTTGGATGACTAATAAATCTATCTGGAGCCACCAGCAGCTTCTGAAACTCAGTAATGATGGGGCCACCTCTCTACTCTTCTTCACTTAAATATACTAGACTTAGTTTCCTTGACGCAGGGATCGAACTTGTGACCTAAGACACAAGTCCCTCAACCTTTGCCAATTGAGCTAACCCTAAAAGGCACTCCTTTCTCTCAGTTTCATCCAACTTATACAAAAGAAAAGAAATTCAACTTCATCCTAAATACCTATATGATGCCAATGAATAGCATCAACACGGAATATTGAATATTACATGCCATTTGGAGTTGCTATTCATTTTATCTTGTTTTTGGATAGGCACATGTTATTGTTAACCCAATAGTTCCTTCTTTTTTTTTCTTCGATAAAGTACACCTTCTGTTTTTTTATGTATCTTGGTTTGACTGGGTACGAAGTTTAGAAAACAAGGGAGACTTTTGAATCTTGTGGTCTTAAACTAAAGATGTGTATAATGTACTGAAATGTTCTTTGAATCTTGTGATCTTAAACAAGAAATGTGAGATGTTAGAATTAATGAGTTACCAGATATAGAAAGTGTCATTCTTTTCAAAACAAATTAAAAAGGAAAGTAAGAGTGTAAGACACATAAATTGCAGCGATGGAGTAATAATCTATTGATATTGTGGAGAAGAAGTATATTGTATAACAAAAAGTACAGAGACTTAAAAAAGATATGGATTATCTGTATACACAGGGGTACACCAAAAGTTATAATCAAAATCAAGAGCATACCCTAATAGTTGTGAAGTCGTATTTTATCCCTTGGCACAAGTATTTAAAGCCTCATCTATGTAAAGTCAGACATATTCACCTAATATTCTAACCATACATATAAAAAATGTAATGAGTTTGGTATCTGATGTCATTCAACAGATAATCTCATATATAGAGTTATCAATAAAGAGAAGGAAAATGACGAGAGTGAGTATAGTTTTAAGCAGACTAGTTGAGAACTTTCCCAGATAATACTTTCATAAGTATTGAAGTGATCCTATATAGAAAGAAACTTCAGTCTCTTTACTGGTATTTTCAGCTTGTCTAATTTCAAGTTTACACATTTAAGATGACAAGGCAAGTCTCTGTCCAACATAAAAGATAAAAGGAACCTAAATACACTCATCAACATGCATTTTCACATAGCATTCCAGCAAGCCAAAAATCAATATAAATCATCAATATTAAGCAATCTCATTATAAACATTGATAGATGATAAGATAAGCTGCTGTCCACCAGAAAAGATGGGCCTTAATACACTTTATCCACTTGCATTTTCACCTAAACAAAATTTAACCAAGCAGATCAACAATTGCAGCAAGCCAAATCAATCATAAATCATCGATCTTCAGCAATCTCAGTGTATACATTGATATCCTATCTCCCTACACCAGAAATAAGCAAAAAGTTATATCCATACCTGCCACACCATGAGCAAAATGACACTTGCTGCCAAACGGGCAATAACCAGTAGTCTCCCACTTATTACAAATTCTTGTCTTCCAGTTTGAAGGCTTTTGGGTTGCTCCAGTAGCATTATTTCCAAATCCACCAACAGTAGGAGTCACACTTATTGCAACACTCTCTCTAGACCGTGATTGTTCATCGTGAAGGAAAGTGCAACTATCTCCATAAGGACATCCCTCTTCAGTGTAGAACTTCTTGCAGTGCCTCCCTTTAGCGGACCTTTGAGGCTCCCCACGTAAATCAGGAGAGCTCAATATTGGTATCTGGTGTTCTTCTCTCAGTTCCACCATTACTCCCCGCTCATTTTCATGTGCAGCTACAATCTCTTGCCAATTAGGAGGTGGTTTGCGAAGCTCCTCTATTCCATGAGCAAAGTTACAATTAGTAACATAGGGGCAGACACCAGCACGGAACTTACAACACAATTTAGTTTTAAAGAACATCTTTCCGATTGCTTTAGAACTACTGGTGACTATAATGCGAGCATCTGAGTCCTGCACATTCCTTGACTTCTTGTTAGGAGGCTCACTCCCCGACCGGTTTTGTGAATGCCTACCATCCTGACTGGAATTGGAAGGGGTTTCACAAAAAGGACCAGTGTTCCAGGCTTTATAATCATCCTCAGTAGCCCAAACTGCCTGGTCAGAAAAATTAGGACCCCAACTGTCATAACCACCACCCCCGGCTGTGGAATCTGGGATCACATTCCCTCCAGCAAAACCAGCTTCACCCGTAAAATCCATATAAACAGCAGATCTGACTACCCAAAATGTTCAATTCCCAAAACTGATAAAATAGAGTAATATGACATACAAAAACAAGAAAGCTCAAACCATGAGCAAAAAGATTACACACTGACAGCTATACCTCAAAAGAATGAGAAAGCAGGAACCTCAAACCAACACAAAAATCCCAACACACTTATTGTCCATAAAGGAAAAAGAAATAAGAAACCTTCCTCTTGAAAATAAGGAATTGGAAGCTAAAAATCCTACCTTTTTCACTTGATTGTTACAGAACAACCAAAAATTTTCCTTTAGCGGGTACAACCGTTCCCTAATTCAAAAAGTATAGTACAACAAGTAATCAAACAAGATTGACCAACTCTTGCTCGAACACAATGCACTTCAAAAACCCTAGGTCTCATTAATTACTAACAGAAGAAAAGAAAGAAAACCCAACAAACCCAGATGGAAAAACAACAGCTACAGAAAAGGAAATTAGGGAATTCAAGATTAGTAAGTGTAGAAACAGTTGATTAAAGTTAACTCACATAAAGGAAACAGAATCTCACGACTAAAAATTGGAGTTAACAGAGATCAGATTATGGGATTACGATGCTTGATTGACGAAAATGGAAGAAAACGGGAGGAGCGGTGGTGGTGTGTCGTCAATTCATCGGACCTTATCTCCGCAAAAATAGCAAATGCCACTGTAAATCGGACAACTTCCGGTAAGATGATAGATTGTCTTAAATAGGGATTTATTTATTTACTCTAATTTCCTTTAGGGCTCCCATTAATTGAATTCACACTAAATAAACCTCAAATTTTGATTATTTTTTTTCTTTGTAAAAAAAAATAAAACAAGTAAAAATTACACAATAAGTATTATAGATATAATTATTTTCTATAATTTAAAACTATCAAAATTAAAACAGCTGAAAAACTTAAATAATGGCGAAACAGATTGTTAGAGAAAAGCACTAATAGTACGCTCACCTGAGATAAGAAGAAGCTATAAAATTCACATAAATGCAAAGTTAAGAACAAGAAAAAATGTAGAGAGTAGAGACGTCTCAGAGAGGAAGATGTTTATAGGTGAGTTATTTTTTTATCGAAGAGGATAAACTTGACGGAGAAATCAAGTGTAACTATCGAATAATACAGAAAAACAATTGTAAAGTGGAAAACTTTAAAATAAAATGACGGGAATAACCTCAAACTGAATGTGAATTCTAAAAAGCATACGCGTCGGCAAAGAGGTGTTAGCTATTCCCTTTTATTAAATAGTACTAGTTAGGGTATTCACGATTTGAATAAAAATCGATCCAAACTAAAAAATTGAATCAAATCGATAAAATCAACCGATTTTATGGGTCTGGTTTGGTTTGGTTTTAGATTTTTGAAAACCAATGGTATTTAGTTTAGTTATGATTTTATTAAAAAAATTTTGAAGAAATAACCGAACCAAAATGATGAATTACATACATATATTTTAATAATATGCATATTTAATATATTGTTTTTATAAACAATTTTAAAGATCTTATATATGTTTTCATTAAATTTTCTTTATAATTTACTTATTGAAAGCAAAAATTCCCAATGTGAAAATATTTAACTTATTGATTTCATGTATATGAGTGTCAAGGAACTGAAAATGTTATTGTCTCGTCCTTCTAGGCCAATATAGTGAATTTTAAAACTTTATTCATAGTAACTTCAATGATCGAAAATTCAGTAATTTCAGTCATTCTAACTATTTTTCGTTCTGAATGAATTGTTGTCACTTTTTTTCACATTATGAATGAACTATTTCTTTTATTATTGTGTATGGTTAATAACCGAATAACCAAACCAAACCAAACCAAACCGAAACCTATAACCACCAAATTGATAAATGTATATTATATTTGGTTTGATTTTGATAATTTTAAAACCGATTAAGTTGGTTTGATTTTGGTTTTGACCAATAACCGATCCAAATCGATCCGTGAATACCCCTAGTACTAGTGTTTGACACATGCGTTATATGTGTGCTCCATGTAAATAGTACATATATCGTGATTATATTAAAATTGAAATGTAACAAGTAACATGAAATCTAAAGTGGAAAAATGCAAGTTGAAAATCATTGAAAGTAAATATGAATTTATTTACTCCATAAACTTTAGAAAGTTTTGAGGGGTTGACAAAAAATAAAATTCACCCGAATTATGAAAATTTTAAGGGCTCCTAGTAATTGAATCCATGCAAAGAGAGGGGAAGTTGACTTCATAGAGAGGGGGAGATTGGAGGTGAGTTGTTTTTTTTATCGAAAGAGGTGGCTGTTTATTAGGTCGAAGGAGGTGAGTTAGAGGACACGATTGAAGGAGAAATCAAGTGTACGAGATGAACAATAAAGAAAAGCAATTGTAAAATAGAAAATCTTTAAATAAGATAACATGAATACGTTGAATTAAATGTGAATTTCATAAAGCACACACGTTAATAAGAAGGTGCATCTTATATTTCGGCCTCTTATTAGATAAAAAATATTAGTGTCCCACATGTATGTTGATTATTGCACTTATGTCCCGTACAAGCATATATATTATAATTACTTTAGTAACATAAAATCTACCGTGAAAAAAAAGTATAAATTGAATTTTTATTTTTCGATTTACCTTTTTGACTCAAATGTTTTTTATTAATTCTAGTATCTCAAATTCTCTTTATTTTTCTATATATAGGATTTTTGATCTTGATTTGCACGTGTCATCGCACCTTATTAGATTTGTTGGACTTGCACGCCAAAAAATTGTATCTAGTAATTAAATGGCGTGGTTGTGTTAAAGATAATATTGTCCCCGCTACATTAAAAATTGGGTCCACTTTTGCTTATTATTAATTTTAATATATATATTTTTTTAGAATGAAGTAGACCATATTAATTTTAATATCTTATATTTAAATACATAATTATTTTTATTTATAAATTTAACTTCCGCATTCAAAATATATTTATCGACTAATCCGGAAGGACTCTTTATGTGCTTTGTTGTAGGGACAAGAACAAGGTCCCATCATATCAAACGTACTTATATCAATTTAAACTTAAAGAATGTCAATAGTAGTTAACAAAAATATTGAAGAGGGTGTATGATTATTGATTACTTAATAAAGTTGGTTAATTCTGTATAAGACTATCCTTTTCCTTTCTGTAAAAGAAAAGTAAGCATTATAGAAATAGACCATTTGAAAACAACACCAAACCTGCTTGACCCATTCTTCATCTTTTATCACCTGCAAAAAGCAAAAAGAAGTAGATAGATAATACTCCCATTGTTTCTAAATTTTTTTTAATAATTTCCAATTTATACGACACATTTCATTTTCCAAGACAAAAAAATTGCTCATGAAATCTTTAAATGTTTTAAAATGAAATTTATATATTTATAAACTAAGTAAAATATACTAAAATCACAATAACGGACAATTCAAAAGACTTATTTAAATTTCGAAATTTGAAATGTGTTACATAAATTGAAACAAAGGGAGGAAGTTATTACTACTACTACCCCTGTAGCTAAAGCAAACATACCTCTTTTCTAAAAACAGGAAGGGTAGCCTTGTAAATTCCTCCTCCCAATTCAAAAGCTGAAACTGATATAGGAAAATAAATAAATTAGTATAACTGCTCTAGTATGGCTGATCACCAACCCAAATGATCTTTTTTTTCTCTGTAAATTTTTTCCCTTTATCCCATCAGTGCTAAAAGTAACATTCTTGATATAATTTCACAAATCTATGTGTTTATCTCTGTCTTGCATTTTTCTCCTTGTTATGAAGACAAATGTCAGCAAATTTAGCAGCGAATTTCCTTTGTGTTAAAGTAGGATTCTTGTTTTTCTTCAACAGCCAAAATGTCTACTAAAATCAAGTAAGTGCTTATGGATCTGAATTGTGAGTTGTCTTTACAATTTTAACATGTCTGTAACCGTTTTTTTTTTTTGGGCCCTCTTTCTTGGAAAGTTAAAAAAATTACCTTGTCTATGATTTTAAGCATCTTGTATTTGAATGTTGCCTTGTTATGGTATCTGGCTTGATCTAAGGATCTAAAATTTCACTCAATTTGGCAAAGTTTTCTGATGCATCTACTTCATGATTGGTAATGTTGCCCAAAAGTGAAAAGAAAACAATAAATAAGGAGAAAAAGATAAGTTGGATACTACATTTTGATAAAAAGTTTCCAACTTTGGCATGGATTGTTCTAATTTCCTTTGCAAATTACTAATTGGATGCTGTGGAGTTGGGGGTGGGGGATGGGGTTGATCTTGTGATTTTGCTTTGTTAGAATTGCTTGGAGTATCAGGTTTATCTAATTGTGGTGTATTTGAACTTGCACCAGATCAACATCAAGTGGAACTCCTAGTAATTCGACACCAGTAACTCCGCGGATCAGTAGAGTGAGCAGGGGAATAGCTAAATCTGATGCTGATTCGCCCTCTTCACTGCAGAATTTGCATCGTTCAGTTGATAAGACTGTTAGATCTGCTATAACTTCTAAGCCTTCGGTGGAACGGCGGACCTCTAAGATCAGTACTCTACCTGATGTGAGTTTCTCAAAATCCATTTGATGTTATGTGTGTAAGGTGATGTAATTTGAGTTGCATTGCCTTGATCATGCTATGACATTACGTCGAAAAAGGTTCAGATTCTGAATGTCTGTTGGATTAGTATTTGGATGCAGGAAAAACTAGTTTTCATCAAAATAGAGAAAGTTCTTCACTAGTGTCTCGATGAAACGTTTTTTTTTTTTTTGTCTTCTATAACTTATGCATTATTATTTACATTACCTGTTTGATTTTAAACTTATCAGAAAAAGCCAACGCGGATCCTGAAGCCATCAGAACTGCAATCTGAATTAAATGTTGCTCGAGAAGATCTTAAGAAGGCCAAGGAGATGTTGGCTTTGGCTGAAAAGGAAAAAGTGCAAGCTCTTGAAGAAGTGAAGGAAGCTCAGAAATTGTCTGAGGAAGCAAATGAGAAGCTGAGAGAAGCTTTGGTAGCTCGAAAGCAAGCTGAAGAGAACTCTGAAATTGAAACGTTTCGTGCTGTTGAGATGGAACAGGTGGGGATTGAAGCTGCTCAAAAGAAAGAAGAGGAATGGCTGAATGAAGTCGAAGCTGTGAGGAACCAACATGCTGTGGATGTGGCTTCTCTCCTCTCTGCTACACAGGAACTTCAACGTGTAAAGCGAGAATTGGCCATGGCTTGTGAGGTAAAAAATAAGGCACTTAGCAATGCTGAGGATGCCGCAAAAATTGCTGAAACTCATGCACAGAAGGTGGAAATCCTCTCAGCTGAGTTAGTGAGATTGAAATCTTTGCTTGATTCCAGGATTTCTTGGAATGAAACGGAGGTTAATGAGAAGAATAAGCTGGTGGAAGACCTGAAACTTGAGATAGAAACACTGAAAGAAGAACTCGAGAAAGCAAAAAGTTATGAAGCTCAATTGGTGGAAAAAGAAGCTATTGTGAAACAACTTAATGCCAATTTGGAGGCTGCTAAGATGGCTGAATCTTACGCTCATAATGTATTGGAGGAATGGAAGAAGAAGGTCGAAGAACTAGATGCTCAGGCTGAGGAAGCACACCATTTAGAGAGATCTGAATCAGCAACCCTTGAGTCGGTCATGAAACAACTGGAAGCAAGCAATGATCTGGTGCATGATGCAGAATGTGAGATTGCATATCTCAAGGAGAAGGTGCGCATACTGGAGATGTCAATGGCGAGGCAGAAAGGCGATCTTGAGGAATCAGAACATCATGCTCAAATGGCTAGGGAAGAGGTGTCTGAGTTGAGAAAGAAGGTGGATTCTCTTATGTGTGATCTTGAAACAGTGAAGGAGGAGAAGATTCAGGCTTTAGAGAATGAAAAACTAGCAGCAGCCAGTGTTCAAATACTGTTAGAAGAAAAAAACGAACTTGTAAATGATTTGGAAAGCTCCAGGGAGGATGAAGAAAAAAGTAAGAAGGCAATGGAAAGTTTGGCATCAGCTTTGCATGAGGTTTCTTCAGAAGCAAGAGAAGCCAAAGAGAGGTTGTTGTCTAACCAAACTGATCAACATGAACATTATGAAACACAACTTGAAGATTTGAAGTTGGAATTGAAAGCAAAAGAGGAAAAGTACGAAAGCATGCTTGACGAAGCAAAAGAGAAACTTGATGTTCTTACCAATTCCATCGAACAATCCAAAAACGGGCTAGAGAAATGGAAGGCTGAGTGGGAGGAAAAGGAGCTTCATCTGATGAGTTGCATGAATAAAACTGAAGAAGAAAATTCATCAATGGAAAAAGAAATCAACCGGTTAGTAACTCTGCTCAAAGATGCCGAGGATCAAGCTTCTGCCAAAAAAGACGAAGAAACTTATTTGAAGAATTCCCTAAGGAAATCTGAATCTGAGGTGACTTTTTTAAAAGAGGTCCTTGGTGAAGCAAAAGATGAAAGCATGAGATTGAAAGAACGTTTAGCAGACAAAGAAACTGAAGTGCAGAATATTTTTCGCGAAAATGAGGAGCTTCGAAGTAGAGAAGCTGCATCATTAAAGAAAGTTGAGGAGTTGTCAATGTTGCTTGAAGAATCATTAGCCAAAAATGAACCTGAAGCAAGTGTAGAGCTTTCTGATAGCGAAAAAAACTACAACATGCTCCCAAAAGTAGTGAAATTATCTGATCAAATAGAGAAGCCTAAGATGGAACTTCCACAAGTCAAAATCACTCCACATGATGAAACTGATCTTAAGGCCTCTAAAGTTATCGATAATTCAAACGGAAAACTAAATGAACTTGAGAGCAAAGCAAAGGCAGACGATGATTTGGGAAAAGATGAGCATAAAATGTGGGAAAGAGAGGCAGAACAAGAAGAAAAATCAGAGTTCTCTGAGAATGGTGGCACATCTCCTAATAAGCAGCAAAATCAGAAGAAGAAAAAACCTTTGTTTCATAAATTTGGAAGTCTACTGAAGAAGAAAAACACCAGCAGCCAGAAGTAATTGATCAGTTTATCAACTGTTTTCTTTTTTTTTTGTTTATATTTTCAAATAGGGGCTTAATTACATAAGAAAACAAAAGTTGCACTATCTTTAGTTTTCTGTTCTTATTATTTGGAGGGATTTGGTTCTCAATTACAAGTTGTCATGTTAGGAATATCCTTAATATTTTCCCCACCATTTCTTTCAGCTTTGTTTGTCTATTATATTTGGTTTCTCAATTGCACATGCTTTCAACATTTATCTCAGTTAAACTGGTGAGGTTATATTTTTTTTGGTCTTCCACCCTATGTACGGTGTTCTTATTGGAGTTTAGACTAAATTAGAATTGCATACTACATGGCTCATTCTGGGGATGACACTCCCTACAAGATTCTCTCAGTTACTTCTTCCGTCTAATACTTTTATTTGTCATGTTACACTTTTCAAAAGTCAATTTGACTAATTTTCAAAGTTAAATTAGATTACATTAATTCGATAATTTAAATAAAAATTTACGTATTCAAAAACTATACGAAAAATACTATAAATTGTGATTTTTTGCATATCAATATAGTGAAAAAATAATCATAACATTTAGTCAATTTTTTTTATAGTTTAACTCTAAAAAGAAAACTATAACAATTAAAAATAGACGGAAATATTATTACAATGAGGTAATATTCTGAGCAAGTGTCCACTAATTTTCACTTTGAAATACAAATCTTTACTACAATAAGCTTATAAATTTATTTATCTTATTTTAACTTACACATAATTTGAAAACGAAAACGTAAAAAATAATTTAGTATCTAAATTAAAAATAACTCAAATATATTAAATCATTTTTTAATCTTATAATTTTCAATATATCATCTAAAAAATTAAAATTAAAACTAAATGTTAATAAATAAAATAGAGATATTTTTTCTAACGAACTAAAGAAAAATAAAAAAAAACAATAATGTACGGACTAAGATACCCTTTCTAATTAAAGAATTGGTGTCCAATCAAGTTTGGGGGGCCGTGGAGGACTAGGAATTTGTGTCATATGAATCAAACTAAATGTTTCAAAGTCCTGAATATCCCCCCCCCCCCCCTCCCCGCCACCTGCCACGTGTCACGCTCTAATTTTTGCTCCCCAGAAACACTAGTAAAACGAATCTCTTTTATCAAACTGCCACCCAAAATTAAAAGTCAAAATCAAAATCCCCTCTTCAACATTTTCTTGTTTTTCATCTCTCAATTCAATTCGATAAACAGCTATGCCTGAAAGACGATTTCGCTTTGGTTACGTACTTGCATCGAAGAAAGTGTCAAGCTTTATTCAAGATTCACTCATCAATCACGCCCAAGAAAATGGTATTGATCTAGTCCCAATCGATCTTGACAAACCATTAATCGAACAAGGTCCTTTTGATTGTATATTCCATAAGCTATATGGTCCAGAATGGAGGAAACAGTTAGAAGAATTCGCGCTTCAGAACCCAACCGCCATTATAGTAGATCCAATCGACGCCATTGAAAAGCTTCACAATCGGCTCACAATGCTCGACGTCGTTAACGAATTGAAAATCGCCGGAGATAACGAAACTATCGGAATCCCTATTCAGATTTTCGTTGGAGAAAATTCGGAATCCCTTTTAGACGCTATTACTAGTCAAGGGTTACATTTCCCTGTCATTGCTAAGCCGTTGATTGCGAATGGTTCTGCTGATTCTCATCAAATGTCTTTGGTTTTGAAGCCGGAAGGGTTAGAAGGGCTGAAACCCCCAATTGTTTTACAGGAATTTGTGAATCACGGAGGAGTTATTTTCAAGGTATATGTAGCTGGGGAACATGTGAAATGTGTGAAAAGGAGGTCATTGCCTGATATTCCGGAGGAGAAATTGGGGATATTAGAGAATTTGATATCGTTTTCCCAGATATCTAATTTGACTGCTCAAGATCAGAATGATGATAGTTTTGCTGAACTGATTGAGAAGGCGGTGATGCCTCCATCGAGATTTGTGACAGATGTGGCTAATCAGTTGAGGGATGCTTTGAAGTTGCATCTCTTTAACTTTGATATGATTAGAGATGAAAAAGTTGGGAATCGATATCTTGTTATTGATATCAATTATTTCCCTGGCTATGCTAAAATGCCAAACTATGAGACTATGATGACTGCATTTTTCCTAGATATTGCACGCGAGAAGCTAAACAACGAGTCTCGTTAGGCTTCTGATGATCATTATAGGCCAGTGTAGTGGTTATACAGTTAGCCTTTTACTCTTTTATTTCAATGGCAGGTAACAAATTTTCCAGAAAATGGAAAAAGCTCAGCTGCAGATGATGCTGAAGTGTTTGAAATAAATTGCCTGCATCTTGAGGTAGATGTGAATCAAAAGAGGCTAACTGCTCTAATTTCGTAAAACTGTAAGGTGAAGTCTACTGACTTTTGGGGCAATTGATGCTTCTCTTTCATTCTCGTTTTTTCTTAAGTTTAGTAAATGAGATGTGGAATAATTTGGAACCGGTTGATAATACTTCAAAGTTTCAACTGTTATGTTGAATGAAGTTTTAAATTTTGAGGAATTGGTGTTTTTCAATACATGTTCAATATTGTGATTGCTCGAGCCATTTTTCTATCTTGTTAATTCCTTCAATATTTTGGTTGCCTTTGTGGGTAATTGGTTCAAGCAATCGTAGAATTAGTATTTTGTAGTCTTCTAAGATACATTTGTTTTGTTTTATTTTTCATGCTTCTTAATGCAATTCCTTATGCTTAGTAGAGGATGTCGTTGATGGCTAGAAAATTTGGTGTGTCCTGGGTTGGTGGCATTGTTTCTTGAATGGATTGCGATTTATGGTTCACTTAGATCACACTAACAGTTAACATCAGGAGTTAATTATTCTGGTGTGAGAAACTGAATGTTAGACCATACCAATTGTTTAAGGTGTCACAAACCTTATCATTTACCCACAGGGCTTAAATTTCCAGATCTACAATGTACAAAGCTTAGGTACATCTTAATCCTAGCCGTTGTCATTAAGTGGGCACCTTCTAAGGTTGAATTTGTGCCTAGACATCCCTGCTTGAACCCATTACTCATATAACTAGTCAATACATTAGATGTGGTTCGACACATAATTAGCATATATGTAGATATAACAGATTAACATCACTTAATTATAACTTCTGTCTGTAAATTAGTGATGTAAGAATGGTTCTGGGGCTTGGCGGTTAAATGGTCGGGGACTTGCAATATTTTGGGACAATGTGCTTGTTACAATTGTGACAAACAGTGTTATCTGAAGTACTGCACTTGTTATCCAAAGTGCTGCGGTAACTTAGTGTCTGCGCTAGCGTTACTCGTTGGTTCTTGTTGGCAGAGATGTTTAAGGAAGTTGATGTTTCTGCATCACAGCTGATGTTGCAATTTATTAATTGAGTACACCAAGCATACTCTATGAGGTTCGTTCTCCCTCACCAAGTCTAAAGATGTGAAGAACTTGGGTACCTCTTTGTCAACTTCACTCAATCAGTTGGCTTCTTGTTGCTGCACATTGTTAAGAAAAATTGAGTACATGTATTTAAGCCAAGAAAAATGAATCATATTCCTTATGTACATGTTCATACCATTGAATGAGCATTCCTTGTTACTTTTTGGTACAATGAAAAATACTAACAAGTTCTAAAATCGTTCATAAGAGTAAGATCTCCATTTCCTTAATTGCATTCTCCTATATAGACAAAATTTCTGCATATATGTGACCTTCTGTTGCGCTGTTGACTTCCAACAAGTATCTGCAATCTTCAATAATTGATCTTGAAGGATGAAGTTCTATGTCATCATGTTCAATAAGCTTTACAAGCATGTGGGGGAAGAAAGACGTGTATGTATAGGGTGGATATAACAATAATTATGCCTCAATTTTAAACAAGTTAGAGTCGAATATATGAATTTTCATTTCGTTCATATTATCTCATTATCTTAATAAATAAAATAAAATTAAAAAAATACGTCAAAAATATATAAATAATTAATACTTATAATAAGAATTTAGAATAAATGACTGTTATCTAGCTTACCGCAATTTTTCCAAACATCCTTCTTTGTCCACTTCTATCCGTGGAGGAATAATGTCCACGAAAGGAAGTACCACTTTCTTGACTTAATCAGAATGATTTTAAAGTCGTGCAAGTAATTTCTCAATACTCAGCTAACTATAAATGATTAATATATATGTCGTAAATTCAATGTTTAGGTGAAGTTAGTAATTTTTTATCTTTCTTAAGGTAAACAAATTTTGAAGTGACAGAAAAATAAATTGTAATCACAAATAAAATATGAAGAAACATAATTTATTGATCAAGATTATGAGTACAATTCTACTCCCCCTTGATTAAGATATTTAATTCAAGGGTCATTTGTGGCATATTTTTCGAACTAAGATGATTTGAATTTGATCCTTATGAATATTTTATGAATTTGAGGAATATTCGAGATGCTTCTTTAAGAGAATATAATACATTTTATATAAACATAAGCTAGGAATTGAAATAGGTTTGGTATATCTTCCAAAAATTCTAACCGGAATCAATACATATAGTATCCCAACTAGAATTGAAAACGTCTTACACAGTCATACACATTTTCAATGTCTACAATATTTTATAGCGGATCACAATTATTTCCTATGGTTTTAAACCTATTTTAATATGAAAATAATTTTTAACACCTCTCGCCGCTCTATCGTAGATTACCTCCTACTTCCTCTATCATTTATGGTTTGGTTGGTTAGCTAGAGAGGTACATTATCCCCACAAGATTTTGCATTTATGTATTTAAATAAAAAATAATGTCTAGTTCCTTCCTTCTCTCTTTTGTATAGACATGAATTATATCAAATTTATGCATAATAGAATATTCAGAAAAAGTAAGGATATTAGCCATGAAAAATTAAATAACTAATTTCCAAAGCCAACCCTCTTAATAAACAAATTTTCAAAAAGAAGCAAACAATTATTTTCAAATTATACAATATACACTATGCGATAATAACTTTTAATACAATATTCCCACATTTAACAAGAGATTATGTATTCATTTTTATATTACTACGAACTTGTCTTGCGAATCACTACATTACCTCTAAAACCAAATCGACCTCGTTAACAAAATCTCTAATATAATAGTATTCCCTTACTCCTATTTAGTTAGTAAAAAATAAGTTTTATAAGTTCTTTAAAAACTGTAATTAATAAGGAGAGGATCAGATTAGTTTTATTTTATTAACTCTTCAGTTTTTTTAATCACATTAGTTTAATTTTAATAACTAATTAAACTTTATTTACGTGTCTGTGCACTTTTAGAACAACTAATGTTTGATAAATAATCATCAAAGAACGTAGTGAAGCAGGCAATTTGCTTGACCTCTCAATTTTGAGTTTTAAATATAAAAAATATCTTTAGTAAAAAACCTTTCTCAAATTAATTTAGGTTGCGTATCGATTAGTTCGACTTGATTTAAAATTTTTTGAGTTTTACTTATAATCTATTGGTTATTCATTATTATTTGATCATTATCAATTAAGATTTTATATACCAAATAATATAAATATAATTTAATAATTTAATAAGGAATTATTAATTAATCCATTAAAATAAAACCTCAACTATTAAAACTTGATTAACTTTTTTTAAAAAAAAAATCATTACCAATATCACTAAATTAATACTCATCAATAAATTTTTTTTGAATTCGATTTTGAAGCTCTAAAATAAGCCAAAACTCGGCGCTCATTCGAATTAATAAATCAAAAAAATGGTTGACAAGTAAATGGGAATAAAAGGGGTGGACGCATTTATTCTTTGAGTAATTCAGTCTGCACTCTGCTACTTTCTCTTTATCTCTTTTTTTCCAAACAAATTTTCTCTCTCACCATCTCCTCGAATCGCGAGACCTACAAACCATTTTCTGGTGCCTCGTGTAACTTCTGCTTCTTCGCATCTCTATCTGTGTATACCAGGTGAATAAACAGAGCAACCGTCAGAATGTCGCCGGACGGCGAAAAAACTATGGAAGGAGTTCATGAGATAGGAAATCCGCTTCCGCCTTTTCTGAGCAAAACGTATGACATGGTGGATGATCGGTCGACGGACTCTGTTGTGTCGTGGAGTAAGAGTAATAACAGTTTCGTCGTATGGAATGTGCCGGAGTTTTCCAGGGATATTTTGCCCAAGTATTTTAAGCACAATAACTTTTCCAGCTTCGTCAGGCAGTTGAATACTTATGTTAGTAAATTAATAAAATTCTTCTTTGTTTCATCGCTCTTACGAAATTTATGCATGTTCGTGTTTGCAGAAATTTACTTAAACCCTAAATAAACCACTTTTTTTTAAGTGTTGAATTGGATTCTGAATGTAGCTAATGTGCATCGGTCTGAATGAAGTTGAAATATACTAATAATTTTGAGACACAGCTGATTGCTATGGTGATTGTTTCTGCGAGATTTATTTACGTTTTTTCTGTTGTTTTAGGTGTTTTTACTTGGATAGGTTGTTTTGTAGCTCTTACTATAAGATATCTTATTTGTCTTCTATCTGTTGATATCTTATCCTGAGATTATATATGATTAGCACATTGAGTTGGAAAGATGTTGCAAAATTTGAGCAAATAGGCAAAAACTTTCTATCTAATTAGAAGAGAATTTCTGATTAGTATATTAGTTCAGAATATCATTCAAAGGTTTCATTTACATTTGAGTACTTGTCCTTCCTGCTATTCAGTTTCATAGTTAGCAAATTCTGTGCTGCGTAAACCGATTATTAGTTGGCCATGGCGAATATCTTAAATAGAAAAACTGGGGGTGACTTGAGGCAATCACTATGTATGCAAATGTTATCTGTAAAAGGACTTCTATTTATTTAGAGAAGGAACGCCAAGGAGGTGCAAGGACAAAGTTCCTGGAAGCTCAAAGGTTTGCAGGGTTGGTAAAGCAGACTTAATCTCCTGGAAGTTTATGTTTAGGGCCTATCTTGAATTCAATATTTGGAAGATAAATGGTAATTTCAGTGTTTGGTGTGTTTTGCAAAGTTGGGTTCAGGGCTTGTAATGTTTTCTCATGGGATAACAGTATTCCAACAGGAAAAAAAGGTCTGGTTTACCCCCACCACAAAAAAAAACAAAAACAAAAATAAGAAACATCAATATTTCCATTTATAATGTGTTTGTTGCATGTGCTGAAATATTGACTAAATTGTAAGCAAGCAAAGACATTTTTGTTGGAAAAAGTTGATATATACAAATCACTACAAGTATTACAATCTCACATGACTCCATTCCCAATTTCTTATTTTAGCAATCCAATCATTTGCTAGTCCTGTCTGCTGAATAACAATTTCAAGACATCAAATGAAGTGTATCTATGTGATACTGCAACAATTCTGTCCAGGTTTCAATGTTCTAAGTAATTGATTGACGATGAGAATCTCTTCTAATTATGACGAGGGAATTATTTTCTTGTGTAATGCAGTTAATACTTAATACAGTGTTGTCATTCTCTGTTGTCTGTGTATTTTGGTTACAAATATTCTTTGTATATGTTGGGCAGCCTTTACTCTTTTTACAGTTTGCTATCCCCTTTCATCAACCAGGGTTACAAGAAGGTTGATCCAGACTGCTGGGAATTTGCAAATGAGGGATTTCTTAGAGGCCAGAAGCACCTCTTGAAGACTATAAGTAGGCGAAAACCCTCTCAAATGCAGATTCATCAGGAGACTGCCTCCCAAGTGCAAAGTTTATCTGTTGGATCTTGTGTTGAAGTTGGGAAGATTGGAATTGAAGAAGAGATGGAAAGGCTTAAAATAGATAAAAGTATTCATATGGAGGAGCTAGTCAATTTGAGGCAGCAGCAGAAGGCAACAGATCACCGCTTGGAGAATGTTGGGCAGCGTCTTCAGTTAATGGAGCAAAGGGAACAGCAAGCGATGACATTCCTTGCTAAGGCCTTGCAGAGCCCTGGCTTTATAGCTGAACTGGTTCATCAACAGAATGAAGGTAAAAGGCGCATTCCTGGGATGAATAAGAAGAGGAGATTCCCCAACCAGGAAGAGGAAAATTATGCAGCCAAGCAGGTCAGTACTTTGCGTGACAGGCAGATAGTCCGTTACCAGCCTTTAATGAATGAGGCAGCAAAAGCATTGCTGCAGAAGCTCCTGAAAACTAATACATCTGGTAGGTTGGAGACCATAGTTAAGAATACACATGGTTTCTTGACTAATCGTGCCCGGTCTTTTGAAAATACATTAGAGACTGGTGGTATATCCCCTCATATTTCTGAGGTTACTCTTTCGCAATTGGCAACTTCTTCACAATCTCATCTGATGTCAGATTCAGGATTTCCATTCAACTCTAGTTTATCTGTCATTCCTGAGATCCAGTATTCGCCTAGTCTAGTTCCTGGGCAAGCCAAGGTCCCTCAGTTTCCTGAATTAAATGCGCTCAACTCTCAGACAGACCATGTGAACCCTGAATTTTCAGGACATGGGTTCAATACACCGGAAACTCTTGAAATAACTGACCTTAAGCGACCGGAAACCGGGGATATGCCATACATTGAAACAATGCAAGATATTGTGGATGATGTAGCATCTATTGTCCCTGATGGATTTTCTATGGATGATGTCTTTTCGGACGAGATGCCCAAGCTTCCAGGCATAAATGACATTTTCTGGGACCAGATTCTTTTAGCAAGCCCTCTCACTGGTGATAAGGATGAGATTGGTTCTCTAACATTAGAAGATGGTTTAGCAAAAGAAGAGGATGTTCCAGAAGTTCAAGAGAGTGATTGTGATAAACTGAAGCATATGAGTCATCTTACTTAACCGATGGGACTTCTCGCATCAGGCTCTCATAGTGAATGAAATTGTGAATTTTAGTTGAATCCGGAAAACATCAAAGGTAGAAATTTTGTTTGTTATTCACTATGATGAGCTTATTACTTTCCTGTCCCTTTGACAAACTGTTGCAAACTTCTTACCATTTCTTTTAATTTTGATTTTTACACAACATTTTCTTTTATCCGAAGTTTTTTGTAATTCTAGCTTATGTGAAAAACTTATGCGTGCATAAATCAAGAGAAAATGATAAAATTCTCTCTTATGATTTGGGGGAAGGTCTAAAATGGTCATTTATATATATATACATCCAAGTAGTTTTAGCCTTTCATGTTTACTACCGTTGAGCACTTTTGGTCTCTATTATTATTAGAATACTTGGTGGTGTTAGCTTTGATGCAGTTGACTCGTGAGAGGCATGGTTACCAATTAGCCGTTTAAACTGAAGAGAACCATCAGGATGAACTTCTCCAGATTTATTCCCCCCTATTCATACCTTAAGAAAAATCATTTTCAAGCCAATTAAATACACCATTCGCTTTCTTTGACCCTCAGTTGTATGAATTAGCGAATGGATCAACTTTTTTTTATCTCACTTGTACCATCAGTAACAGCCTTAGTACGTGACTCTGTATGCTGCTAACATAGAGGAAATTCACTTACAGGTTTAGACCAACCCCCAAACATAAGGGACTAGTTTTTTCATTTTCTCCATTAAAAACGAGGAATCTCACTTTCAATGTATAGATCTATGCAACTCTGTATGCTGCTAACAGCCTGCTCGTTGCTTGAAATCTCTTGTTGAGTTAATTCTTATTTTGTAGTGGGAACAGAGATGCTTCATTGATTTTATATCTTAACATTCTGCATTATGTGGGTGGGTGGATGACATCTCGAGGTGGAGTCAGGTTTCAATATTTCTCCAATTCCTTTCAGGACCTTCTATTCTTAGGTCTAGTATGCATGCTTTAATCTTTAAAACATTGTAGTTTTGCTTTGAGCACAACTACTAAAACCTTTGGTATGCTTAGAGAGAGCATAGGGGCTTTTAGTTTCTCATCATGTTTCTGTGGTTTTTGTCAGGTGAATGCGCTGTACTGGTGGACTGACCGCAATGCCTTTCTGGGGGGACTGGTCTTCACCACAGATGAAGTTTTGAGTAGAAAGATATGTCATCTGCCTAATGCATTTTGATTCAAACACTTTGAGTATTTGGATATTCTAGTTACCATGAGGGGGCTGGAAAGGTTGCTAAAAGATTGTCACTGGTGGTATATATAGAAGTTTTTAAACATAATAGAATGACAATGAGGATTTGATTCAGATGTAAGTATAACTTTCAAGAAAATGTGATACTGTTAATTTGCAAAGGTTACTTTAAGCAGATTTCTCCCATCATATAGTCGATTCTCTTTCCAGATATGATGAGCTTAACAGTCATGAACATATTTTCCTTTCCCAGTATCTTATTATCAGATTAATATTTGGTCATTCTGAAAGTCCTAAGTATTTGTGGTCGTTTTTAGTTTGCAGCCATCAGTTTGGTTATATTTCTCTTTGTTGCTTGCTATTTTATGAGAAATAGAGGAAGAACCTTTATTTGCCCATGTGGAAATGTTTCATTTGGGTTATGGTTTGGTGTAAACACCGTGTGGGTAAAGTTTTACCGGATTACCAATATTTGATGGAGATTAATACCCACTCTGGTAGCAGATTAGTCCTCACATACACTCAATTGTGATAGATATCAGTTTTCTCGATTGAATGTGGTCAGAAAGGATCAATCACAATAGCCAATAGGTATTTGGTTTTGCCTGCCTCTGGTTAGACGTTGGTAATATCTTTTCTTGCCTGTTGAATCAATTGATTTTTGCCTTTGTTGGGATCAGGTGGATGCGTGGAGCTCAAGAAATAAATAGTTGTATCCGTTTGGTTATGTAAATTATGTATAGAACCACTAGTCTAGCAAGGACGGAAGAATGTCAGTGAGCTAAGGGAGGACTTGGAGGATAATGCTGGGATGGTATTCTCCTACCAAACTACTTCTTACCGTCTCTGAAGTACTAGAAAAAATGGTAGTACTTAGTAATTTACTTGCTAATGTGATTGTCGAATACCAATTTGTGACTATATTTGGATCATTGAAATGAAGAGCTTTAACGCTATGGTAAGAGTTGCACGGGGATAAGCTCTTGTAGAAATGAAAGGCAAGATTACGTACAGCAGAATGTGGTAGCACACTGAACACAGATAGTTCCCAGTGTCTATAAATTGTTTTACTGTGCATCTGTACCTTGAAGGTCATACTGACATACAAATTATCTACATTAGCAGACTGATGCAGGTAGAACAATCAGAACCCATACACTTGAGAGATGAAAAATCTACAATATCTCAATTTAGTAACTTGGAAGAGAACTCTTTATGCTAGCACCAGTACAATTATTATTAGCAGGATGACCCCAAATATCACCAACAACAAGCAGCTCTGCAAAGAAAATTTGGAAGTATCAATTTTGCGCCAAGCTAAAGGCAATTCGTCAGCTATCATAGGACTAGCTGCAATATAGACTCTTACCATAGATGAATTACATTGTTGGATTTTCGATGCCTTGGTAAGTTGCTTTGCAGCTTGTGCAGTTGCATCATGAGAACTCTCAATATTGGAACTTATATCATCTGGCAGATGGTTTTTTAGGATGTTAGATTCATTAATAAGATTAGTTATAGTTGGAATTTCAGAGGAAGAAAGACAAAGGATCGGATTGGCTAACCGAGCATAATTCCTTGTTCATGGACCAATAGAGCTAAATCCTTGAACATCTCATTCAGTTCACCAATCTGCTGCTGGATTTCTATCATTCCTTGCTCTCTTTCTTCTATGATGGCTTCGTTAAAAACAATCTCATGTTCCAGTTGTACCATGTCCTGTCTGCCATAGAAGTAAGTCAGGGTTCACTGTGAGCAAAAGAACTGGTGGTAGCATAAAGAATTGGGGAAAACAGTAAGAAAATAAGATTACAGCAACTTCCCTTGCCATACTGAGACGTGGGTGCTGAAATAAAGTTTCTTAACATACATTATCAACTAACAAAACCCGAAAATGAGTGTGTACTTAGTTATCTCCTAACCTTTTGGATTCCTCAAGGATAGAACCGCTCTCGGGACTGATAGATGAACTTATCTGAATCTCTGTGCTTCTGCAAAATACAAATGCAAAATATGAAGATAAGATCATATATCCGGGCTAAGAAAGAAAGTGGCAGAAGCATTTGGAGTGGTTAATTACCTGGATGAAATAATTTCCTGGGAGATGAAAGGAGTGTAAGCTGCTTCTCTCTGTGCTGCAAGTTGCTGAGCCTTTTGGAACTTTTTAAGAACAGATTGGAAATCCTTAGCAAGCTTAGCATCGGCGATCTTCTTGGTGACCTGAAGTTTAAAAGAAACATTACTGAGAAGATCCCCATTCTTCTATCTTCACTTTCTTGTTCAAATAATTCATCCACTTACACTAGATTGAGAATGTCGAGTTGATACAATGGCTTTCTTAAGCTTAGCTGAAGTTTCTTTTATCAATTCCCCAATTTGCTGCCTTGTACTGTGGCTGCAGAGAAAAGCAAGAAATTGAAACCTGTTAACACACGCACCACTGTAAAATGCGCTTAATCAAGGAACACAGAATACAAGTCTTTACAGCTTGTGGCGGAGTTGAAGAGTGTCTTTGGGTGTTCCAAGCGTGTTAACTAGTCGTTGGAAGTTTGTCAAAGCTGTGTTTATTTGAAACACACCAACTACTATGGATTGACGATTATCAGAAGCAGATGGATTTGTGATGGCTTGTTTTGTTAGTCGTTCCCATGATCCACTTCCTCCTTGAACATACAATGAGCTTCCTGATTCAAGATCTTCAAAGCTCATTTCTTCTTACTTGAAAACACACAAAAAAGAGAGTAGTTTTTTTTTTTTGTTGGTGTGCTCTAAATGGATTAGAAATCTGTGTCGAGAAGCAACATTGTGTTGGAAATGGGGAGGTTGCTTTCGAATTGAATTTGAAAATACACAAGTTTTTGCAAGAAAAGAGCAGGAGAAGTGGGCGATGTGCCGTGCAAGTGAAAATATTAATACTAGAGAGTACAAAACGACGAAAGAAGGAAGGTGCATTAGCCTTAACGCCTCTGCTATTTCTGTTTTGCTGTTGAGTTTGTCTTCAGTTTTATCATTTACTAATATTACCTCTTCCAAGTGTCATCCAAGTATCCTTTTGCCAAAAATACTTATTTAAACTTACCAAATATGGTATTCCAATAATGTGTACCAATAAATTGTAAGTCAGAATCGACAAAGCTTATGAAACCATAAAACATGCGAAGGTTGAAAATATTGGCCGTTACAATATTTGTGTTAAAAATACAGTGAATTGTGGAGGTCTCCTACAAAATTTTGGAGAAGCTTGCAATCGATAAGTAACCATTTGTAACTATAATAAAAATTTATTTACATCGAATATCTGCACTAAACTAATGAAATTAACCTAAATCGTTAAAAAGTAAAAGAAAAAATATACCACTTAATTATGATTGTATATTTTACCTTTATTGATTTGGTATGAATATAACTTGTGCAGAGAACTAGGAAGCAACTTCTATTCTTTATAAAAAAAAAACAGAATAGAAAGATAAATTAATTAATTTTGTACTTAAAAATAAAATATCTCTCCCTCAATATTCGTTTGGCCTTATTGGAAACAAACATTTGCCAACTTTTGCGTACAACACGTTCTGTTTCTAACTCCTCCATCTTTTACCCCTTTTGGATTCTTCCTCCAATTTTGTTTCCTTCTTTGTTTCGATATCCTCCATATTCTTCTCTGATTAATCTGCTATTTTTTTTTATCTCGATCGATGTCGGTAAGTGAATAGCTCAACATCTCTATTTTTTTTAAATGTAATTTTCTGTTACAAATGCATTTTATAGCTGATGATTTGTTTTCCATTTTGTGACTTATTGTTCTATGAGATTCGATTTCATTTGTAAATCTCTGAAATACATAAACAAAATAATTCTTCTTTATATCCTTTTTGTAATTAGTATATATAGGAAAGGTACGACTTTTAATCTTATGGCAATATGCCCATCAGGTGATAACTGATAATAATATTTAAAGATTGTTTTTTTTTTTTAGTTGATAGTGGAAAAGTTAACAAATAAAGTCATTTACGTAATCGTACGTGAGATTTTCACCTTCCGGGGTGGAAGAATTAAGCCTTTTGTTGCAAAGTCTTGCTGATATTTTTTGGTTGTTTTATTATTATGATAGGTTAAAACAGTGCAAGTGAACAATGTTTCTTTGGGTGCTAAAGAGCAAGATATCAAGGAGTTCTTCTCCTTCTCTGGGGATATTGAATATTTAGAGATGAAAGGGTTAGTTTATAATTATTATTTTTGGATTTTTCAGCATCTAACTTATCTTTACACAACATTTTATATGGTGATAAACAGGGGTAAATGTGCCTATTGAGGATGATTGATGGTTACTTACATGTTTTTTTAATTTTCTTTTATAGTGAGAGTGAGCGATCACAAGTTGCTTATGTAACATTCAAGGATCCTCAGAGTGCAGAGACTGCAGTTCTTCTTTCAGTATGTAAACTTCCCCTTGATCTTGATAGTTAATAAGTTTCTACAATTGCCAGTTTGATTTATTTAATGATGAAAAAACTGCTATATTTATGATAGTTATGTCTATGAGTGTACAGCACAAATTCTATGAAAGGTACAAGACCTTTGTGCTAGTTAAGTTAGCAAGCATCCCTTATCAAAAATGATACGAGCTAGCGCCCCTATTCCTTTTTCTAAATCTTTTTGAATAATAACTTTGTTTCCTCAATGTGGAATATTGTTTTGTGAGGTGATAGAATGGGAATATTGAAGTGTCCCTATAGCAAAATTCTGAGAATAGCATTAAGTAGGTTAGCTCACAGTTTGTGGCTTTGTGCTTTTGTGGTTGTCCTGAATAATTCCATCTATGTGAGATAAATTCAGATTCTCTTTCACATTTATGAGATTGCTAAGTTTTCTAGGTTAAGAAAAAAAGGATACTGCTTATGTTAAGGAACATCAAAGGATCAGCTGCCCTAAGGGGCGACAATTTGCTTCACGTTTGTACTGTATCTCTTGGTTAAACTGGCAATTGTAAGCTTGTGAGACCGTTAACTGGGGAGCTTTAAGAGCTAATCCATCTATTTACTTGGATAAATACTTCACACACCACTGCTGGTTGGTATCTCCTTTTCAATTAGGTTTCTTCACTCGGAGCCTTTTCTTTCTGTAAGAACAATAGAAGTTCCAAAGTGGTCCCATATAAACTACAGTTGATTCAGTTGATCAGAGTCGTCACATAACTTTGGTTGTTCCCAACATAGACAAATGTTAGCATTTTTGGCCAACGGGGTGAGGGAGATAAAGTTTCATTCCTCATTTCATATTAATACAAGGAGCTTACGATAAAGAAATGAACCGTGGGCCTAACTCAATCCCAAAAATTAGTTCATGAGGTGGGCAAATAAGTAAACAAACAACTCATCCCTCAACCCAATGTGGGATTCTTCCGTATGAGGTGAGGATTGCTCAGGACCAAATAAGTAGACAAACAACTCATCCCTCAATCTAACGTGGGGAACTTCTGTATGAGCTTCCAGTTTTCACCTCCTTTAAGTGTTTATCGGTTCGGGTAGCATTCATTGTTGTCTGTATCTTGACTTGGTGAGTTCTGGATTTTCTCTGTCGTTGTTGATGTTTATTTCTTATTAAAAAATTTTTTGTGCATGGCTAGGTTTCAGTTTGTCTTTCTTCGTTTTTTCCTTGGTGTGTAGGGGAGGGTGGAGAGAGATTATATTAGGCAGATGACAAAAGTGCTTAAAGTCTTGAAGCTCCCCATTGCTGCCAGAGAATAGTTCAAAGTAGCTAGCGAAATCATAGAAGCCTAGGTCCCTGTTACGTGTGTGTGGCCTTCTTACTTCATCATGATGGCTTTAATAGAACGATCAACATAACTCTAGGGGAAATTGCAGTGTGAAAAGTCTTATTGACAATTTTTTCTGTGGATACTCTCACTGTTTTAGTATTTAATGTCAGATTGCTCAGATGTTACGGAGAGTAAGGGAACTATCCTATACTTAAAAAGTCAATACTACCATTGTTTCTCTTCTTCAATCCACTTGAAGTCTTGTAACAGAGATACAGATAAAGTGTATTCTAGCATAAGTATTGTTGGTTGTTCACATAGCTTAAGTGCTGCTTGATTACAAGGATGAGCTGTTTCCAATTTGTGACTGTTCCTTTACTGCTCCACTTTTGCGATTGATAAGCTCACTTGGTGTTTTTAGGGAGCTACAATTGTTGATCAGTCCATCTCATTAGTCCTTGCACCCGAGTACAAGCTCCCACCTACAGCTTCAGTATCACCAGTTGTACGTATAACTTAATGTTTTAAGCAGACTTTCCGGCTTCATCCATCACATGATTGTCCATAAATGGTGTACCGTTTATATGTGCAGCCAACTGAAAGCACCAATGCACCCGCTGCTGGATCTGCTATTCAAAAGGCAGAGGATGTCGTCAGCAGCATGTTGGCAAAGGGCTTTATCTTGGGCAAGGATGCAGTTGGCAAAGCCAAGGCACTAGACGAGAGACACAAGATCACATCCACTACCTCAGCCACAGTTGCTTCTTTAGACCAAAAATATGGCCTTAGTGAGAAAATCACTACAGGAGCAACCATTGTGAACCACAAAGTGAAAGAAATGGACCAGAAGTTCCAAGTCTCGGAAAAGTCAAAATCTGCTTTTGCAGCTGCTGAACAGACAGTTAGCAATGCTGGATCCGCCATCATGAAGAACAGATATGCTTTGACAGGGGTAACTTGGGCTGCAGGTGCCTTAAGTCGAGTCACTAAGGCTGCCGGGGAAGTGGGACAAAAGACAAAGGAAAAACTGGCTGAAGAAGAAAGAAGAACTTTTACTAAAGGTCATGCACAAGAAAATACTGCAACTTCAACAAAAGGTAATGTGCAACAACAAGCTGCAGATTCTGCTAAAGGTGATGTCCAAGAACTTGCTGCAGCTTCTGCTAAAGGTGATGTGCAAGAACTTGCTGCAGCTTCTGCAAAAGGTCATGTGCAAGAACTTGCTGCAGCTTCTGCTAAAAGTGATGTGCAAGAAGTTGCAGCAACTTCTGCAAAACAAGAACATCCCGAGTCCCAAACCGGAATTGAGGAATCTACCAATCCCTCTCTTCCACCAAAAGCTTAATCCAACATTATCTTGAAAGTAAATGCACGATTTACGCTAGTTTGTTATTCGAATTTGAGCAGGTCATTGTGTATCAACTAGGGTATTTATACATGGAATCTTATTTCTTATGTATGTTGGGACCTAAAATATGATATAATGAACATCATTCTTGTAGGAAATTTATTTTTTTCTAACAAAAAAAGGGATTTGCAAGAGATGAGATCAATTACTATTTCAATATTGCACTAAATGAAAAATCAGATTACCTCCTTTCAATTCCTTTAATTTTTATGATTAAAAGCTGCATCATCTCCATGTTAAACTCCTTGCATTTAAACTAAAAGTAATGCCTTAGAAATAAAGCATGCAGGATTTCTTTACTTGTCAAATCTCAAAATGTTCTATAGAGGTTCCTTTTATGTTCTTTTTTGCATAAGAATTGATATTGACTTGTAAATTTCAATGATCATATGTTTGCTTGTATAACAGGAAAATTATAAGTACTGTTTAATTCTCTTTTAATTTCGAAATGTGTAATATGTGTGGTTAAGTATTCAGATGAGTCATTCTTTTGATATTACATAGTTTAAATAAAGGGTCAGACAACAATTATTAAACCATAAAATCTTGCGCTTGTTCTGGTTGATGAATATAATTAGAGAATGTGACATATTTTGAGTGATTAACTTATCATGTGTTTAGGTGGTCAATTGGAATAAGTCATTTCTCGAGTGTCTAAATAATATTTATTGACAACTTTAAAAAGTTGTTGATGCATATACTAAGCAGCAAATAACGAGGGAATGAGAACTAGTAAAACAAAAGCAAGTAAACTTTATTTTGTGGGAGCAAAACAATAGCAAATCCGACCTTAGCTCAGTTGGTAGAGCGGAGGACTGTAGTTTGTGTGCTGAAAATCCTTAGGTCGCTGGTTCGAATCCGGCAGGTCGGATACTTTTTTTATTTTCTTTTTTCCCATTCCTACCAAAAGGAAAAATTTAATTTCTTTTTACACTTTTAGCATTAAAGAAAATAAAACATTATTCTTATTATAAAAAAAATATTGAAACTAAAACGTAAAATTACAACACTCTTTGTGCTAGAAAAACAAATATATAGAGCGATCTCTTGGCAGAGTAACCTACCATATATACATGCAGTAGCTATGAGGCTAATAAGTTGTTGGAGCAGAAAGATTGCATGTTTAATCTTAGCTTTCATTTAGCTAAGTGTATCACATATGCTCTTTATTATCCATCATAATAAGATAATCAAATACTCTTCGAAAAAACTTAAATCTAACAGCACATTGACAAACAATAAACCAAACATGGCCAGAAATCATATGATCTTAACATTCCTTCTAAAGTTACTGCTGTCATCTGTCTCTACTGCTACAAACAGTACCTCAGGAATCCGCCAAGCCATTGAGGAGATGAGGACAGCAAATTATTTCACCTTTATAATGCTGATTAACATGGCCCCTGCTGACCTTATACAAGGAAACATCACTTTCTTGATGCCAAGAGACAAGACACTGTCCCAAACATTAATCCAAGAAAACAACGTGGCAGATTTCTTGCAACGACATTCCTTACCATCACCATTGCTTTTCGACCACCTCCAACACTTCCCAACAGGCTCCATGATACCAACTTCAAAACCTGACGTTTTCCTCAAAGTCAACAATTCTGGAAAGATGCATTTCTTTCTCAACAATGCCAGAGTCGTTAGTCAAAATATCTGCACTAAAAGTGCTTCCATCAGATGCCATGGCATTGATCAAGTCCTGGAAGGTGCCACTTTGCCATCTGATCATAATAATGCCAGTCTTCCTGTGCCTCCACCTTGTGATCATAACATTACAAGTCCGCCTTTTGGGCTAGTTGCATCACCTCCTGTAATGTCACCACCATCAGCACCACAGCCAATAAGTAGCAACATTAGTCCGATCCCATCATCAGCTCCACCACTGAAATCTGCAGTATCTTTAAGTAAAACCGGAATAGCTGGGCTTATTTGGTTGCTGATGGCTGTGAAGTTATCTCTTTGATCGAAACTTAGGCTTCAAGTTGAATCAAAGCAAGATAGCAAGCTTGTATATGGAGGCAAAACGGGGATATACTGATATATTACAGAATTTGTATTGCATATGGTACTTCTAGTCTATTTAAACTTTGTTGTTTGTTTTGCCACTTTCTATAGATGGTCCAAAGGTATCTTATGTTTGAACTAGATAAAAGTCCACAAACAACTTTTTGTACTACAAGGGTTTGAAGTATTAATTAACAGTTCTGCATTATTGTGTTAGTTTGAATTTCAGAAACTGTGGAATGACTTTAAGTTACCGGTTGCAAAAGAAAGGATCTGTAGGACCCAAAATATAACACTACCAGTAGTAGTAGTTAACTGAATAATGTAGAGATAGATATGAGACCTCTTTTAGTAAGGGAAATTCTGAGAAAGTGAGTTCGGAATGAGGCTCTCTTCATGCTGAGATAGGGAGAAATGCAACAAATTGCTGGAGACTGGAGCAAACTCCTTGTTATGTGATCATCAACTATTGTATTTGCTAGATTGTAGCTTGAGAAAGGGAAATTGGCATGGAATTGGAAATATGAGTTGGTAAGGCTGGAAATACCAAGTTTTGGTGAAGTAAAGTTTGTGCTAATATCAATAGCAACAGCTTTGTGCTGAGCCAGAAATTAATGTTCCACAATAGAACTTTCATGGTTCTCTCACCCTTTTTTTGATGAAATAAAAAGGATATCATCAACAAAAAGCATCAAGAAGATGCAAGCATTACAAAGAGATTATCAGCTCCCACAAAGGTGAAAAAAACTATCATAACTATCAACATATATCTATTGAGCTGATATATTCTAGGAAAGATTCAACAGTAATTACAGAGGAGTGGTTGACCAACCTAAAACGACTACAAAAAAAAAAAAACCTAAAACGACTAATCACACATCTAGCCTTAAGAGAGGAAATGGGAGTTGAGATGCCATCAAAACACCTTTTGTTCCTCTCTATCCATAAGCAGCACAAAATGCAAAAGCAGGAACCAAAGACCAGATCATTTTGATGGACTTTCCAACTTTTTAGGAGCACCAACACACAAAAGCGTCTCTCAAAGAGACTGGCAAGGCCCAAGTCAGTCCAAAGAGAGAAAAGAACATGTATCGAAGGTCTGTGGCAATAGTGCAATGAATAAACAGGTGATTGATAGATTCTCGGTTGCACAAGCACATGTAGCATCTGTTGGCTATATGGAACTTCCTCCTCATAAGATTATCCTGACCCAGCTGAAAGAGATGATACATCTTAGTTCTCACCCTTCCTCCTCACAGTTTGGGCATTAAACTTTTATCTGCCAAAGGAAAGGAAAAGATTACCTCCAAATTAATAAAACTAAATTAAAATGAAAACAAAATAGAACTTTATGTCAAACGGCCTTTGACATCAGTTGAAAATAGAAAAGAAAGAATAGGTGAAGTTAAAGAAACTAGTGAACCAATCACTACATAAAGAAAATAAGTACAAGATTTATTTGTTCAGATCTTCCAAACATCCCTCACCTAGAATTATTCATTTGGATTTTCAATCTCTTCAAAATTAAGAAATCAGCAAGCAAGCTAACTAATCCTCACCATTAAACACCCAAATTATTTTGAATAGTTCAAAGTAAAAGAACACAAATTTGTCAAATAGATATTTATGCAGTGAAAAGTTATGAAAACAGCTATTGACCATAATAAGATTACGATTCTGAGAAACAAGACCACAGAAAATAAAAATTAAGACATTGTTGAGATCTAAGTTGCGCGGACTCTTCACTTCCAATGCCGTACCAATGTCGGATTCTCCAAAAATACACTATTTTTGGAGAACCCGACACGCACCCGTTGACATGTTTGAAGAGTCCGAGCAACATAGGTTGAGATTACTATGCAAATGTAGCTTGCTTGATAAACATTTGACAGATGCCTAAAAAGTTTGATGTTTAATAGGTTAGACTCTTAAATTTGAAGGAGTACAATACGGTCAGAAAATAGAGGGGGAAAAACGTGGTTCATAAGAAATATCACTTGCCTGAATCTGGAAACTTAAAGAAAGGGCTGAATGCTGATAACACAAATCTAAAAAGAGAAAACAAAACATATGCACCCAAAATAAGTACATTCACAGTTATTCCAAAAAAAAAAGGCTGTACTATCATAGAAAGATCAATTCCATCAACATTTCTATTGGCGAAAATTGAGAAATGAGATATGAGTTTTTATCAAGTAGATATGCAATAAGAAAGCAATTGTAGATACTTGATAGAGGAGCCCTAATGGCTAGGCTTTGGCCACTACTTACAGTCATGTTTGACAGATTCATGTGGAAAATGATATACTCCCTCCGTCCCATTTTATGTGGGACCATTTGACTGGGCACGGTGGTTTAAGAATTAAAGGAAGACTTTTGAAATTTGTGGTCTAAATCAATTCTTAGATATTTGTGAGGTTGAAAATCATTTCATTAAGGGTATTTTGAAGTTAAATTAGTAAGGTGACATTCTTTTTGGGACGTACTAAAAAGGAAAGGGTGCCACATAAAATGGGACGGAGGGAGTACAGAAATCCATTTTTATGAAAGGAAAACAGGCAACAATCCTGCCCTCAACCTTTATAGGTGAAATTTTATTGATCACTTCCATTGGTCTCTTGCATGTTACCTGAGACCAATGGAAGTGATAATTCAAAGTTAGGTAGTAAGGTATACTGGAACCTAAGAATGAAGGAATCCGCTTAAGGGCTCATTCTTCATGGTAAAATATTGTTGTGTCACCTCATATCTTTGGAAGAATGGATGCACATATAGGCTATAGGCACAGATTAATCCAAGTCAAAGATAGAATACAAAAGTATATTAATTGAAAAACAGATAAAAGGAAACATTTCCTTCTAGAAAAGGTTGTCTTAACAGATGCGGTTTGCAGTAACTCTATTTGCATAAGGTTCTAGTCAGAAAATTTATACATATAATAAGGAAATTGAGAGGCATATTAACCTATGTTGCTCGGACTCTTCAAAAATGTCTTCAGGTGAGTGTCGGATATTTCAAAAGTAGTGCATTTGAAGAATCCGACACGGCTGTGGCAACAATTTTGGAGAGACTGAGCAACATAGATATTAACACAGAACATATTTCAGGAAATTTTAAAATAGACTTAACTGTTGAGTCACATCTCATCTCTACCTGATCCAGGCCTTGGAACAGCCCACACGGTCCATTCGGCCCATTCACCGACTTAGGGCTGAAGATATTTATTTGTTTCGCATGTGTTTTCACCAATATACCCTTGATGTATATATATATATATATATATATATTGTGTTATCTGTGAATTTTGGTGGTGGGTTCTCATCTTCTTTACCCTAATACGGCCGTCTTGCTCCCCATTTCTCTCTCTACCTTTCAAAAATCCTTGGTCTCTTTGTAAGATTTCTATTTTTTTGTGTTGAATCTGCAGAGATCTAATGAATCTTTCATTAACTATGGATTCCGATCCTAGTTCTTACATGAATTTCTCCACTAACCTTGCTTGGAACCAAATCAGAAAGCATAGAGATCTGTCGTTCACCTATACGAAAGTGTGCACAAGATGTTCCCTTATTCTCAATCTCAATCGCATCCATCTTCTTTTCCTATAAGTTTTGTCAGTCTACTCTCTGGCGGACATTTTTGATACTAAAAGGGAAATTCAGAAGTCTGAGTAGAAGAAACATTAGACAGATGAGTTAGAGGTAGAAAACTAGAGTTTGATAGGAGTTAGGAGCATGCATGTTTGGAAGGAGAGGAGCCGTTGTATTTGCGAACATTCCTTTTGGAATCCAATAGGAAAATATCTTCGGGAAAAAAAAGCAGTGGTTACTCCATTTGCCTGAAGTTATTTTGTTACTGGATTCCAACAGAATGTTAGCAAATATAGCAGCTCCGTACCACTGCCAAATTCTCCGTGGAAAAACTAAAAGCTCGATCTCTAACCAGACTATGCATCCTGCGAATGAAGCACTGGTAAGCAAGGTAATTCCCTTTTAGGACAACCTGCAACTTGTTCCTACTGATCAGTTTTCACAGATTAGTCTTGTTTTGGGAAGCTGAGAGAGTAAATAAAGGAAGAACATGGGGACTCTAATTCTGCAGATCAACTGGTGAATTTCCCGGTGAATTGCACCTCAAAATTAATGAGATAGTTATTTTTTTTTAAAAAGTAAGGTTGCATACAATAGATCCTTATTTATTTTTTGATGACCGTGGGGTCCTGACCAGCTTTCTCGTGCAAACTGGACTAATTCCACCGGATAACTACCACCTCCCACCTGCAATAGGTACCAAGTAACTCTGTCCACCCCAAAGGCTAGAACATATCGGATGAATCACCTAGTGTTTTTTTGTCTCCACTGAGTTTTGAATCTGAAACCTCAGGGTTCTCAACCACTTCCCCCTTCCCCAGACCCTTGCATAGCTGGAGCTTTAGTGCACCAGAATGCCTTTTAAGTTAGGCCCAGTTCATTTTCTTAACAAGCTCCAGATGTTCAACCCCTTGGGCATGAGTGGGGTGTAAGCATACCATATTGGTTGGGAGTATGGGTTGTAGTTCATTTGGATTAAGACCCAAGATCCATTTTTTTAAAAACATACAATGCCTTAAAATATCTTGAAACTCAATTAAAGTAATACATCCCAACTGGGGGATTGTTGGTTTGATCACACAATCAATAGCTCGATCTTGAGCCTCTCACTACCAGATTATGTCAATCTTGAGCAACAAAAGCTTAGGCTTCTCTCAAGCTTGGGCCTAAAAGGTTAAGCTAGGCTTGACTTATTTGCCTCTATGCGTAACAAGACGTATTGGAATCTTACGTTGGGGTCCTTAAGGATCAAACTTAGGTCTTTAGGCTTTCATGATCTGAGATGGTAAGAGTAGGCTAATGCAACATATGTTTCTACGCTCTAGGCATGCCACACACATAAGGACAAGTTTGGAGGGGAGAAACCCTAATACATGTGTAAATGATGGAGAAAACCATTGGACTTACTTATCATATAAGGACTAAGGAAATATGGCCATTTTTTCATTGATCTGTGGTTCTTTTGACCTGCACTTTCATCTCTTTCTATGTCTGGGATCATAAAGACGGCTACTTATTTCGTCACTTCCCCTTCAGGTTTTGTTTTGAAGGCCACATTCAAGTTGGGTAGAGTAATCCCTTGTGCTATAATCTTTTCTACATTGATACCTACCCTTCTTCATTCGCACTTTAGCCATGAAGCGCAATTTTGATCCGTGATTAACTTCTTTTCAGTGGAATAATAATCCAGTCACATTAATATTTGCACTTGCATAACCTTTTAATCTCACCAAAAACTATAAGGCAGATGCCACAAATCTGAATTCTACTCCCCAAAGTTTCCTTTTTAACTTCATGGATTCTCATCTGTTTTCCATAACCTTTAGTCTCCTTTTCAACCCTTCAAATCACTAAAAGAGACAATGAACAAATAGTTAAACACACATAGCTAGCTGTTTCTGTTTCTGATAACTTTTGGTTTTCACAAATTTCATTATCCTGTCCAAGTGTCAATTTTTCCTATAACTAGTCTTTAATTGGTATTCTCTATGACTTAATTTTAGACTGACTAAGCATTTTTACTGCCATATTGCATGAAGAGATTTTTGAGCAGCCAGTCGATTTCTCTTTCACATGCAGTGGCATACAGAGGATTCCTTTGTCGAGTTCTTTCCTACACTTATCTCCCATGATAAAAAAAAGGGGGAAATACACTAAAATCAAATCTTTACAAATATTTTATTTTCAACCCTTATTTATGTACTCTTGAGGATATGAGATCCTCATTGCTTTTTTAACAAATAAAAATGAAGTTAAGAAATGTCCGGCAAGCGCAGAAAACTAGTGCTCCATACAGTTATGCATAATAAAAACTAATTTTCATCCAGTACAAGTATCAGCTTCTTTATGAGGTCTCCTCCAAGTATTTACTTTTGTTAAACAGATATTTCACACATTGAATGAATTGTGGAAACAGTTGTGCCAAAAAAAAGCAGGCAAAGCAACAATGCATGTTCTTGATCACTTTCGAACCACTTGGATGGTTGGTCACAATCACAATAGAGAACGCAGAGACTTAGAAAGATATTATCTATGTATTAATAAGATAGGAGTGAATCAAAAACACAACTAAAGTATCCCATTTTTTTGAATTTCATATTTGAGCTATCATGTGTTCACTTTTCCTGCCCGAGCTGTAACCAACTATTATAAAAACACAACTCAACTATAAGTTGTTCCCTTATGTAATGAAAAGGAAAGAACTTTCATAGTTGAGGTGTGCTTCAATAAATATTAGGAAACTTGAAAAAAAGGGATACTTCAGATGTTTTTGATCCTTCAATCGTAAGTTAGGGTAGAAAATAAAGAAGGAAGAATGATAAACAGGTAAGAGAGCAAAATTTCTTCCATAGTCACTTGGTACTAACAAAATATTTATTGAAATCTGCAATACAGATGACAATACGGACAGTAGGAAAGGAATTTGTACCTGCATCCATTTGACCGTGTGGAGGTGATGACATCCATGCTAACTCCGCCGCTGAGAGTTTTCAAGTTCGACGGTGAATTTGAAGTTTTTCCGGTAAGGGTTTTCAAGAGATTCTTGGCCAATTAAACACTTCAAACGCCTAATAAAGTAGTACAATTACACATTTTAAAATAATAAAAATAGAACTAATGCATTTATATTTATGTCCTCCAAATTTTGAATGCACACAAGTAAAACACTCAAATTTATATAAAATTAAACAAATACACACGTGAGTCTTATATAACATAATACACATAAAATACCACGCAGAATATCTGAATCTATTTGTGTAATTTTATACAAATTTTAAGTATTTATTTATACACAACCAAAATTGAAGAACCTGAAATATGCTCATTGTGTGGAGTCAAACTTTTTCACTTTGCAAAAATCAATGTTTTCAGCTACTACTAAAATGTTGTAATTATATATTTTCGATGCAATTTTTGAAAAAACTTTAATGTATGTTTTCATTTATCATTTAGATAATTAAGTTAACCACCTAAATTAGGTATTTTTATTAATTATAGCATTAACTTCAAATAGAAAAAAACATGAAATTTTACAAATTGTGTATAAATTTAAAAATGACATATTTTATATGTTTAAGTATCTAATGATAGATAAAAACACACATAGAAAATAATATTAATTTTTTTTTATATTATAACCTCACTAATCTAACCAATTGGTCCTTCGGGTCGGGCAAGTTTTGTGTCCACACGTGGCGGACAACAATTTGGGATTTCCTACGCAACGACGCGCGAAGCACTTTATACTTCTTCTTATGCTGCATTAAGGGCGGAAAATTTAGCAATAAACGATTCAGAATCAGGAGGAAGATAAAGGAAACTTACCAGGTAAATTTATACCCACGAAGCTTTAATTATAGATTTATCATTCACTTCTGTCAATGGCTAATTTGCGAACTAACGAAACTCAGCGTCACCGAGAATTGTTTCATCATATTTAATTTTGGTTCTAAAAATCTATTGTAATAATCAGGATGTTTTTATTTCTGGAATTCTCTTAGGTGTTGCAAAGTTGGGATATTTCCCCCCTTTGGTGTTAAACTACGAGGGGTCGATTTAGAAAACAGTTTATTTGAATTTTAATTTGGTATAGCCCATTAGAAGATGTAATCTCTACTGTAGACTCAGTTGGAGTCGGTCGGGATTTGAAGCTCATGTGTTATGGATTATATTCGTTCTAAATCAACAATATGTACATATTCAATGAGTTTTTATTTTTTTTTAAAATATAGTATGCTTAAATCTTCTTAAAGAGATGGAGATAGCTGTGCCTCAGCTTCAATTAGCATACTAATTTTTTTCACTGTACGTTTACTTTTCATCATCACACTCTCCCTGTCTCACTCCCTACATTCATAACCATCCTTTTGTCATTTGTTTGATGTGACAAAGGATCCGAAGTCACGATGTGTACTAATTTCTCTTTCAGTATCACTAATTAATTTTCTGGGACTCCTGTACATAAACGAAAAAGGGAATAAGATCATAAAAGATGGAACATTTACAACATTGAGAGTTGTTGGCATTATGTGATGAAGTCATTTACCAAGTTCTAGTTCTTCAAACGGCTGATTTTAATAGTTGACTATCACATATGTAGACATTTGCAATCAACTAGTTTTGGATATCCCTTGAATCAAAAGTAGTCGTTCTGCATGGACCTTTCAGTTTATGTTATGGAATCTTATTATTGATGTGTCTAATAATTATTAATATATTCTTTTATCTATCAAGATTATTAAATCTTCAAAGAGTGGATTTTACTTTATCATATTTGATATATGTTGTACATGTTTTAATTTTGACATGATACATACAGACTTCTTTACTTGATTGAATCTAGAAAACTTGTTAATTGACTGAGTAGTGGCTTTGTGTGACAGGGTTAAGAGAAAATGATGAGTGTACGGACTTATGCTGGGCTTAGTGTAATAGCTTCTCTAGCTGTCATTTATCACGCCTTTAATAGTAGAGGCCAGTTTTACCCAGCAATGGTTTATTTATCGACATCTAAGATCAGTCTGGTGCTTCTCCTCAACATGGGTCTTGCCATTATGTGCATTTTGTGGCAGCTAACCAAGAAAATTTTCCTTGGTACCCTTCGAGAGGCAGAGGTTGAGAGGTTAAATGAGCAGTCATGGCGGGAACTCATGGAAATACTTTTTGCAATCACTATTTTCCGGCAAGACTTCTCCATGACGTTTATTACCATGGTTACCGCACTATTTTTAGTCAAGACTTTGCATTGGTTGGCCCAGAAACGGGTTGAGTACATTGAAACAACTCCAGCTGTTACTAAGTTGTCCCACATTCGCATAGTTTCTTTCATGGGCTTCCTCCTTCTCATAGATAGTCTCCTTTTGTACAACTACATGAACCATTTGATACAGACAAGACAGGCTTCTGGTTCTCTCTTCTTCGCGTTTGAGTAAGCCATGCTGTTCTTATTCATTTGTAGTTTTTTTCCTGTCTGAATATGTGCTATGATCCTTAAAGTTCTACTATTATTCTAGTCGTGCTTTGGGTGCAATTTGAGATATATGCCAGGGAAAGGAGTAGAGCTTCATTAGATTGGATACCACCAGGTTGAGGGGTTATACAAGCATGTTTCATGCCTCTGCCTTAAGTAAATGCTTAGTTGGGCTTCAGACATGGGGATATATGATACTTTACAGATATAATTTGCTGTCTACTGGGGCTGGCAAGGTACGGTGTTGGATCTTTGCACCTGCAAATGCTGTTTATCTTTCTGATGTAGAACCTGTTTGGATTAGCTTATTTTAAGTGTGTTAAGCCAAAATAGCTTTTAAGCACTTTTGGAGTGTTTGAATTAAATTAAAAAGTGCTTATAAGCACTTGATTTTAAGTTAAAATAATAAAAATAAGCCAAAAGCCAATCCAAACAGGCTTGTAGTTCTTGCACTGGTTTACTCAAACTGGAGGCAGATGCTCTGAGATTCACCATTAAAACTGGTTTTGTTTGAAAACCCTATGTTTTAATCATTATAATGCTAGATGATGAAGAGGTTTTTTTGTAGATGATTAGTTTTTTAAAACCATATATTGAAAATCTCGATCAGGTAAAGGTACTCGTACACCCTATTCTATTTCCCGTTCTCTATGTCTTGGGGTCAGTTTTTTTCAATTTTAAAAGTTTAATGCACGATTCACTGTTTACTTTGAAATCTTTGCTTTGTTATGCATTAACTCACATGACTGTTGTATGGATGGATGAAGTCAATTATCATTCTTGGCTTATTCATCATTGCTTTTCTGCATATTTTAACTTATATGGTGACAAGGGGTGTGCTTACTTTGAAATGGTATATGGTGACAAGGAGTGTGCTTACTTTGAAATGGTTTTTCTACCTGCTGTATGCTGGGAATCATGTTAGTTACTCTGGTCAATGTGCTGCTATTGTTTTACCCTAGTGCAGTTTGACCATATGGCTGCTCTTGTTTTACCAAGTGCAGTTTCATCATATTATATGTATGCCAGATCTAGCTCCCTAGTGAAGTTTAACCTTTTACCTTTTTGCCACTATTTCTCAGGTACATGATACTTGCTACAACAACTGTTGCAACATTTGTAAAATATGTATTCTATGTACGTGACATGCTTATGGAAGGACAATGGGAGAGGAAGGCCGTATATACTTTCTACTTGGAACTTATTCGGGACTTGATCCACTTGACTATGTACATGTGCTTCTTCCTCATGATTTTCATGTAAGTCAAATTTATGTTATTTTATTGTTTTCTGCTGTTACTCTTCTTTCTCCTTTCGTATCAATTACTTTGTTTAAAAAAAGAAGAAGCTTCTTGTAGTGTATAATTGAAAGTCAATAAAAAGGTTACCATTTAAGGAAAGCAATGGACCAAAAAGGAAAGCAAGAGATCATTTTTTTGGTTTGAGAGAGTTAATACTGATATCGAAAGACTCCAGAATTAGTTCAAGCATGTTACATTCTTGTGAAATAGCATAGACTTCCACATGGTGTTCTCAGTGTATCTAATCGAGCTCATTCGTTCTCTCTAGTGAATAATAGTGAAAAATAAAGAGGCTCTTTCCCATCTGGCCCTACTATCCCTGTGAATTTTTGGATCTACTTCCCTCAGGAACTTCTAAGCTTCTAAATAGTATGGGACTAAGCATTATTCATAGAGCTGTTAATTTTCTTTTCGGCCAGCAATAGGATGATTGGCTGTCTGTGCACTGATTCAGGTGTGCCACACTTATAGGTATCTTAGAAACTTCTGTAATTTCCAATTCAAGTATTTGGATAAAAGGATGTTTGATCTCTATTTGCACATTTTGTGACCGATTAGCTGTGGCATTGCTTATGGATAGAGGGTAAATGGGGCTCAACAATAGGCTCAAATTAGTATACCTCTGTTGGATGTTACCCAAATGAAAGCATTTTCTTGTTTTGATAAAATTCTTGATCATTAAAACAAATCTGTTCTCCCATGTCTTGCTACTTTCTTTTGGAAATGCAGTGCTAGGGTCATCCTGGTTGAAGAGATAGTCCTGTTTCCTTTTTCCTTTTGCTCCTGGATATTTCTTAGGACTTCAATTTTTTTTTTTGTAGCTGATGTCAAGTAGAACACATCTTTTCTCCCCTTCTTTTTAGTAAAAAAGTTTTCACTGCATTACACAGCAATTGACAATGTTCTGGTTTCGATCTTCCATCCTCTTATATAGTTAGATTGGGATCTGTATCTATACATAATTATGCTAGCAAAAGCTTCACTGAGTTTCATCAAGAGATGTAAATAATCATGTGATGCCTGCAAAAACCATCCAATTATGCAGGAAGGGTGGGCCATGTGTTAAAGTTTAGTTTAGGCACTAACAATCAAATTGTTAAAAAAAAGTTTAGTTCAGGCATGATCCTTGTTGCTTTTCTGCTGATATTTATTTGGCTTTTGGTAGAACCAACCATAAATTTATCATTCATCTGATCTCTTGTTTATGATCGAGCATTGTGTATATATTCTCTCTTTTCCTTCTGATTTTATTTATTTATTTTCCTGGACATGGGACGTACAATCTTTCTTACTACTTAGTTCTGTCCATATTATATATATTCTTTTTGACCCACTATTATGTGTTCATTTATTTCTCTATTTCCCTGGACTTTCAGCAATTATGGTGTGCCTCTGCATTTGGTTCGGGAGCTTTATGAGACATTCCGCAACTTCAAGACTCGAGTTGCTGATTACATACGATATCGAAAAATCACTTCAAATATGAATGATCGTTTTCCAGATGCTACACTGGAAGAGCTCAATGGGTAAGTTTCTCACTAACTAGAGTCCTGGTATGTATATGTTTTCTTCATCATTATGATTATGTTTAATGTTCCTGCAGAGGTGACACTATCTGCATCATTTGTCGTGAGGAGATGACCACTGCCAAGAAACTTACTTGTGGACATCTCTTTCATGTCAATTGCCTCCGGTCATGGCTAGAACGTCAGAACACGTGTCCTACTTGCAGAGCTCTTGTTGTACCACCTGAAAATGGGACGAGTGTTGCTGGATCTGGATATGCTCAGCAAGGTATCACCTAAAACTGGCTATTCTCTATATTGTGTATCAACTTTAATAAGTTAATTTTGAATGACGCCTGGAAATTGATGTTTCATTTTCCAAATGTTGCTCATCATGGCTTTTTTGCTATAGTAGAATTGAGATGAATGGTTAAATCACCCATTTGTTTGTAATAAGCTGTTTTGAGCATTAAACTTCTGCTGAAGTGTGTTGATTATAGGTGAAGATTACATGATTGTAGTGGAACAAAATTACTTATTTTTTTTGGAAGAAATTTCATGTGGTGTACACTGAATAGTTGTGTCCCAGCTTGTGGATTGTCATCTGTAATCTCTTATCTTAAAGATGACATGCTTGGAGGGAATCATTTGTGGCTATTAGAGACTTGGATAATTCTTTGTACAAAGTGACGAATGTATATGATATCTATTCACTAAGCACTCTGGTAATCTCTAATTGGCACAGGAACAAGTTTAGCAAGCACATCTCGAGGTTCCCAAGCAAATCCTAGGACAAACGGTTATGTTAGTCAGCACCAGGCTAGACTCCAAGCTGCAGTTGCTGCTGCTGCAATTTATGAGAAGTCCTTTGTTTATCCTTCTGCACCAACACTAAGCCGGTATAATTTCTCTTCTATGTCAACATTGTATTGCTTATCTTCTTTGCATATTTATGAGACCTTCCCCCATAAGTGCATGTAAAGGCTTAAACCTCCCTGACTATCTTCCTTGATATGCATAGTTACGTTGACTCTTCTCCATGTCCCATTATGGTTCATGCTCTCCTTTTTATATCTAAGAACAAGTAACTGTTGGCAGTTTCAGTTTCAAAAAGAACAAGTAGTTGTCGGTCTCAATTTTTTATAAGCAGTAATAACTGTTAGCCCCACTTGTTTTCTGTAAAAGAATACCAATCTCTTCAAATTCAAAAGTACAGATAAATTAGAAATGAAGGAGCATCCAATGTATGCCATTGGCATCCTCTGAAGATATTCACATAAGCACTTGTCATGTTGTGGGATAGTCTTATTCCTTGGAGATTTGGCTTGTCATGTAACCCTTGACTTAGGCAGATGATTGCTAATTAAGTTGTCCATAACTGCATGGGAAATGACTTCCTATATATATTTCCTTGGTCATGTGGTATGAACTAGTGGTAGAGGCAGAGTGAGGTTGATGGTGGTGGCTTCCCTTTTTTGGCAGTTGACAAGGGGATGGTTGTCTTCTTTATTTCCACAAATTTGTAGTTCTTTTAAGCACAGTGAAAGAACTTTAGTTAATTGTTCTCATGCTTGCAGGTCTCATGGATATGCTCTATTTCCTCCGTCCTACGGAGCAGTCAGTTCTGTCAGTGTGGACTCAGAAAGAGAGAGTGCTGCAAATGAATGGCCACAGCAACATCAATATGCAAATATGCCTTTTGCTTACTATCCACAGACCAGTTTTGGTCCTTTAGGATATCCTGGTGCTAACATGCCTTTTGGAGATAGTTCCTGGAGTAACCTTAGTACTTCAGATACTCATCTCGAGGCCCATAGGATATTCTTACAGCAGCAGTGTGAGGTATGAACATTTGTCTATTTAATTTTTATCTCTCTTGTATGTTTGTTGATGATATTGCTAATTTCAATATGCATAAATCATCATTGAGATAATTTCTAGTTCTGTTGAAAATAGAATTAAGTAAATGTAAGTGTGATCTCTCTAATATCTTAAGCTTTTCGATGAAGTTTTTCACACATCCAGCATGGTATTAGAGCTGGCGAAGGTCCTGGGTTCAAGTCTCACTACCACCCGTTATCACTTATCAAAAAGAATTTTCACGTGCTTGGCCTATGAAAAAAAAATCAATCCCGCACATGAGGGGATACGTTAATAATATATTAAGTAAATATTATTGGTGTAAACAGGATATGGTGTTGTATTTTTGGTGTAAACAGGATATGGTGGGGGAGGTAGTAAGTCTAGTGGACTTCATAGGACAATTGTAAAGTTCTTTTTTGGGTTTTTGGTTATCAGGATGCCCTATGGGGTTGTAAATCCCACCTCATCAGTTGTTATTTGATGAGTTTTTTTTTGTGTGAATACAAAGTTACCTTATCAAAAAATATATATATATATATATATAATTTTAAGTAAACAAAAGTGTGATCTCTCTAATAGCTTAAACTTTTAAATGAGATGGTCACACACTTCAACAAGTTCAATTATTCTATTTGTCTTAAAATATTTTGAAGTTCTTAAAGTTTGTTCTCTTTTTGGAATGGGACTTCAGCTCTGTTGGTAGAACAAATCACCTCAGATGAAATTCTGTGGAAGTTCAGAGAGGGAGGGAGGGGAGGGCTGAGGGTGGGTGATGTTTATCGAAGAAAATTGCAAAACTCCTTTTTAAATGGTTACTTTGCAACCTGTGATTGGTCCAAAGGGCGGGTCACAGACGGATTTCTCGGTTATCAAAAAAAAATAAAAATGGTTACTTTGCAACTTTGGTGGCCAAACTGAGTGCTTTGATTGTTCTATTCTCTTTTTCAACATTTTTCTTTGAAGGAGGGGTGGGATGTATTTAATATGCTGTTAGGGTTGAGATAAGTATGGACCATACAGCTCTGAAAATTGATGTATAGCCTTCACCCTGTATAAGATCACATTTTAGTGGATTGGATTCTCATTTTTAAGATTGCTTCTTAGCGTTTCTGTTCTTGGGTTAACTTTTTGCTTATTCGATCTCTCTCTCTCACACACACACATATATATGCATGTATGTATATATGATGTGTATATATTTACCTATGGAATCTACATTTATTTATCTAGGCTCTGCAAAACCAGCTCAAGCTTCTACAGAGTTCAAAGACCCAGAAAGCAGCAGATGGTGCAAAAGTTTCTGAGAGCAAGGGAAAAGCAATTTCATTAGAGAATGCTCAAAATGGACAGGCTGCAGGGGCAGATATTTAAGGAATGATCATCTGTATATAAAGTGCAGTTGTAATCATCCAGTTAGAATGGCTGCTGAACAATGGAATTCACCAGAGGATTTGTTGGTTGTATTTTCTCTAGTGATCTGGAAATAGTTGTATTGCAGATGTGAAGAAATCGACGATTTCTTTCTTCTGCAAGTTCCTTTCTTGAGGATCTCGAACTCTTGTATCTCTGCAGAGTTCCAATTTCACATCTTCATTTAACTGTCCATTAGCAAACTAGGTAAACAGGTACAACAATTTTAGCACAAGATATTATATGTTCAAGTAGGAAACTGAGATGAGGGAAGAACTGAATAAAGTGAGATGAAGCCTGATTCATACATTCAAGAAGACTCTGGATCTTCAGCCTTGCTGTCTCCATTCCAGGGTTGGTGTAAATACCGAGTAGGAGTAAGTTTCTTCCATTTTCAGGATAACATCTGATATCAGTATCAAGTATATGCTGAACCCTCCGGAGTTGACACATTCGATTAGAAAATTAAGCTGTGTGATCGTGTGACCATTTCATCTCTAGCCTTGAATGCATAATAATAGCCTTGAACAGTTGAACTATTAACATACAACACACTTCTATTTGTGCTATCTGTATCATAAATCAGTGCCAATTTCAAACCAAAAACTCTGCCGGACACAGACAGGCTGTTGAATTGGCCGCCCAAGTTCAGCATTGAGAGTAGCTGTAATGTGTACAATGTACATGCATTGACCAGTACTCCAGAAATCGTTTTCATTTCTTTGATTAGAGATGTGCAAGGGAACTTGCCACAAACTGATGCTTTGAGAAAGCCAATGTTTGTATCTCATTTATTCTGCAGGTTCAGATATCTTATTTGTTGGAGTAATATCTTACTGGACGATTCATCCAGTTTGCACCCAATTTATTACACTTGCTGGATATGTGAGTTCCTTAGTTGGTTTAATGGATATTCTATTTGCACTAGTAATTCTGGTCTCATTTGCTTCCCAACAGTTCCTCTTCTTTTTTGGACGTCCTTAGACTCATATTTCAATTTATGAATGGGAAGGCTTGAAGTCATTGGCTGCCGAGGGCTGAATCAAACTAACAACGTCTGCTTCCTCTATTTTACGTTTATGTGATATAATTTGAATCTATATGAATTTTACGAAAGACACGAAGATTAGAATGAAAAATGTAGAATTAATTATTTCTTATTATAAAAATAGGGATAAGGCACAAGTACCCCCTAGACTATGACCGAAATCCTAGAGACACACTTAACTAAACTAAGGTCCTATTACCCTCTTGGACTTATTTTTTTTGTAATTTTGTACACTTTTTATCTTACGTGGCACACTCTGTGACTCCACGCACGTGGGAGATATTTGGATGCCACGTTAGCCAAAAAGGTGCACAAAATTACAAAAAAAATAAGTTCAGGGGGTAATAGGACCTTAATTTAGTTAAGCTATGTCTCTGAGATTTCAGTCATAGTTTAGGGTACTTGTACCTTTTTCCTATAAAAATATATTATTTTTTATAGCAAACTAATAAAAAAAGGGAAAAGGTAGAAGTACCTCCCTAGACTATGACCTAAATTTCAGAGACACACTTTAACTAAACGAAGGTTCTATTACGCCCCTAAACTCATTTTTTTTTGTAATTTTGTACACCTTTTTGGCTTACGTGGCATCCAAATATCTCCAACGCGTCTCAACTGCATAGAGTCACGGAGTGTGCCAAAAGGTGCCACATAGAGAATTAGTTTGATTGAATATATTCTCTTAATAAGAATATTGATCTTCAAATATCTAACCAACTCTAGTATTAGTAGTAAATAAATAAATTAATAGAAAAAGTTATGACTATACCCTTCGACCAATTAGTATATTCCAATCATATTATTTTGCATTAGTAGCACTATTAATAGAATGTTTACCTTCACAAAATGAAGGGAGACACAACAATAAAAGAGAGATTAAAATATATATTAAACCAAAGAAAGAATTGATCCAAAAAATTCCCAGTATTTGCAACATCCAAGATATTCCATTTCCAGGGCTAAAAACAATGGAATATAATTTTCTTTTTTTCTTTTTCAATAAATAAATAAATAGTAAAAATAAAAGAAAAAGAAGAGAAAAACAGAAAGAAACGAAAAAAAATAATTAGAGAAAGAAGCTCAGAAAAGTTGCAGAAACGAAGGAAAAACAACGCTACCTTCTCCATATTTCTTCAGTTTATCAAATCGATCATCATCAATAAAGTATGAAGTTTTAAAGTTTCTCAGATCACCAAATTATAGTAGCAGATTAGCCTCTCTTACTTGGATCCTTCACGTTTCACTCTCCAATTTCATCTGATTCGCTTTTGGAGAAACGAAAAAAGGAGTGAAGAAGAAGAAGAGACAAGGCAAAAGGTGTAATGGGACAAGCTTTTCGCAAGCTATTTGATACTTTCTTCGGCAACTCTGAGATGAGGGTATGCCATTACTCAAACACCCTTTTCCTCTCCACCCCGTTTTTTCTTTCTATTTTTGTTTGTTCATATGTTATTGGAAATGATCACTTATGGTTTTGCCAATTAGAGTTTGTGGGGCTTCTTCTTAGCTCATTGAAGATAATGGGTTTCACATACTTTTCCTATTTCACTTCTCTAGGAATGTCTACTTAATTTACATAATTTTTTTAAACAAAGGTGTGAACTTTAAGTGACCTTGACCTTTGATTGGGTTGAGTTAAGAGGCAATAAGTTAAGCTATTTTGGGTTTTCCTGTTTTAGCTATTGGACTGTTGCCTTAATTAAGAATCTTGTCTACCTTTAGTAGTCTTAGCTTAATTAAGATTCTTGTCTGGATAAGGAATTTAGGGGTAGGAGTTATAAATAGTTGTGAATGTTTCTTATGATTTTTTATTTTTTTTTTTTGGTTTCCCATCTTGTGTCCGGAACCCACATTGGAGCTCTGACTAAATCCATATGAATATCATCCATTATTTTAAGATCTTCTGTTCCGAAGGTTTGAAGACGAGTTCCTCCATTCCCTTACTACTTAATAGCTTCCACTCCGTCATCCTTTTTTGGTCATTCCCGAGTGGATGCTAGTGCTTGAAGTATTACCATCTTGAGCATATAACACCCTGGCTATATACTTTTGAGGAAATTGACTGATAAGCATTTTTAAGGCTGTTGAGGACTGAATGTGATATGCAGAGTTGAATTTAGCTTTAAAGCTTCTTCATGCAATTAGTCCTGGGTTTTTAAAATTAATTGTATATTGTGATTTTTCTCAACAGAGCAGCATTAGTTTTCACTGTCTTGTATAGGCTTCTTTGAACTGACTATCATATTTAGAGAAGTGGCGAATTTAGAGCCAAAAAATAGGGCATCCGCACCCGTGGTTTCTTCGTAAAATTAGATATTTTATGTATATATTTTCTAAATTTGTATAATATCATATTCTTCACCCGTACTACAAGAAGTCTAAATGGTCCACATGGTTAAATGTTGAGCTTTTGACCTTGAGGATTAAGGATTAATTTCCACTTCAATACATTTTTACTTGGTGCACCCATGTTCGAAAAATCCTAAATTCGCCTCTGATTTAGAGTACACCAACCTATGAAATGATATGTCCGTTGTATGTGAGTCGGAGAACTTGGAGTTGATTTCCTTGTGCATCCATGATCCAACTATTGACAGTTAAAATTGCCATTGAGGGAACACATTGAGTAAAATGTACATAGAGAATAAAATTAAATAAAGGTGTCTTTAAAGAAAATTGTCTGTTGGAAACAGATACGGGATGCTCTCATAACAAATGGCAATTCTGTTCCTTTTATTTTGGTCAATTTCCTTATATCAAGATTACTGGTCACTCTTTTCTTCATTTGCATATTGCTGTTTTCTTCCTTTTGGCGCATTGCTGTTAGTGATAGTTCTTGCGCATAAGTGCAGTTGCTAGGTTGCTTCCTTTACGACTTCAGGTAAATGCACTGCTGTAAGCCTGTAACTAATGTTAACTTGGTCTTGCAATTCACTGGCTGACCCAACTTGTGGGATTGCAGTGGGTATATTGACATCAAAATAGAAAAGAATATATACTGAAGCTATTTCGGGAAGAACCGGTGGAAATAAGCTAGAAGTACCCATTCATGTCCTATGTAGGTGGGATAAAAAAGTAAAGCCCCATTTCCTTCAACCCTATTCCTTCTCCTCTAGGGTTCCATTTCTGCATAGTGCAGAATGCCAGCTACCAAGTGGCTTGATATTGCTCAGTGACCTCCCAGTTCAACGAAAGGCCTCTAAAATTGCCATCATTAGATCAGTAGAGATAGAGATCAATAGAAACCTTCAATGTGTCAAAGATCATCTCATCTTTTCCATCATCCTTATTTTTATCTTTTCAGATAGGTAATCATCATGAATTTGTATGAAGTACTATCTCACATATATCATGTCTGCCGTATGTTTTTAGTCTACTAATGTGGTGCCCACATTACTGACTACAGCATAGGGAGGGACTTGGGGAAGGGAACAGAGATTTTCTTGGAGGAAAAACTAATTTTCTTTCTGCAATGACTTTTTGCCTGCTCAGTAATGAAAATGATTACTACAAATGGTTGGATTGTTGTAGCAGGTTTATGATGAACTGATGCTTATTTCTCATCATCCATCCATCAGCTCTCATAGGCCATTGCCTTATGTTCACTACACCTTTTGTCTCTGATTATTTTCTTAGCAGATTATTCTTCTTGTATGTGTAATTAATTATCTTATGCCTTTCACAATTACCATTTTCAATTTTTGTTTTGTTTTAATCTTATCCCTTTCTGCTGTGTTTACTATGATTTGTTTGGTATAGGTTGTGATGCTAGGGCTGGATGCGGCTGGGAAAACAACTATATTGTACAAGCTGCATATAGGAGAAGTTCTGTCCACAGTTCCTACTATTGGTATGCTATTTCTAAATTCTCGCTCGCAGTGGTGTGGCACTTTAATGTTTCATTGGTTCAGTTATGAATCTGCTTGCATTGATATTGTTGTCGACCTGACAACTTTGAGTTCTTTTAATTACTTGTTGCTTGATGAATTTGAAGTTTCAACTAATTGCAATATGACCTATCAATATACTTACCGAAAAAGACCTATCAATGTCATGCAATATTTTTTATAAAAAAAGAAGCACCAACATCTAAAAGATATGGTTGCTTTGTTACAAAGAAGGTACTTTGATAGGCCATGCTAGAGTTAGGTAAAAACTTCATCAACCAAATTATTCTTTTTTCTTTTCTAATTCTCTGACTGGATATAAGTCCTTTTATTCTCTTCCTAATTATGAGGCCATCACATAAGGTCATAGTATAGTGGTTGCAGAAGGCGCAAAATTGGAATCTCAAATCTTGCAATGGAAATTGCTTCCGGTTTGGAATATCGCATAGTTTTGCAGATATATGTATTGAACACCTATGAGACCAAGTGAATACCTGTATATGTAATAGCTGATTGTATATGCACGGCATGCAGGTTTCAATGTAGAAAAAGTGCAGTACAAGAATGTGGTTTTTACTGTGTGGGACGTTGGAGGACAAGAGAAATTAAGGCCACTTTGGAGGCATTATTTCAATAACACAGATGGACTGGTAAAGCTATATATATTAGATTGTATCCGTGTCGACTAATACACATCTACTGTTGATTTTAATTTTAGTATCATTAGATTCCATAGGAAAAGATGAATTTTCCCTCGTTTTTTCTCATAGGTGCTATTACCTAGAAGTCGCATAGGAAGCTTAATTCCTGAAGGGTAATAAGAAATTTTAAATGAGAAAATGTGTTAACGTGATATACCATTTGAACCATCATTACTGAATGCCTTAAAAATCAAACCTACATTTTCCATTTTATGTGAACTGCCTTTAACTGCTTGCATCCTGTCTTTGTAAAATGGTTATTTCTGTTTACTAAGTGCTTTATTGTTTACAGATTTACGTCGTTGACTCTTTGGATCGTGAGAGAATCGGAAAGGCAAAGCAAGAGTTTCAGGTTCTGTTTTTGAACTTTTTATCTCTTTGTCCCAGGTACAATGGTCATTTACCTACCTAAATCTCATTCTTAATGTGTTTCAGGCGATCATTAGAGATCCATTTATGCTTAATGCTGTCATCTTGGTTTTCGCTAACAAGCAGGACATGGTAAGTTTGTGATATCAGTGGGTTTGTGCATCGACAAAATGCAATTAGTTACTTGTTATCTATTGTTCTCTCTTTATGTACTGTTGGAGGATAAACTAATTGGTGAATACTGCTAAATAAATCCCAGACAATAGATACTCTTAAGATATTGACTTTCTTAGTGCTGCTTTTATGAAAAGTTACCTTTTTATCAAAAAAGCAAAAGATACTCAAAGATTTTGCAGACCTTATCGTGCTTAGTATCAGATCGTATGTCCTGGCCTTTGTAAGCTTTGACATGCTGTTGTTTATTAAGCTTCCCTCTGTGTGATCCACAGCTGATGCTTGATGTATTCTGGTACTTGATTAGTGAAAACAAAAATGGTGTGGTGGAATCCATATCTCATGAGGTAGACGCTCATGTTGTTTTACCTCACCTTCACCGAAGCATACTAATTCAAGAACTAAGGAACAGACATACCCCCTTCCTGTTCACCTAGGAATAACTCCTTTTTCCTTTCCACCAAAACCTTTCCAAAGTAGACCGTCATAATAATCAAACTATTTGGGATACTTAAATGCAGACAAGTCAGATATTCAGATTCCATATTTTAGGATAATGGTTTGTTAGATAAAAATGAAATGCATGGAATTAGAATAAGATGACTGAAATGGATGAGTACTATAACAGTATTATACAATCAGTGGATCCCACATAAAGTGAAATATCAGTTCTATGAAGTGGTTGCGAGACCAACAGCTTTTTATGAAAGTGAAATTTCTGCCACGAAGGTCTAACATATTCCTAAATTAAGTCTAGTTGGAATGAAGGTTTAATTGTTGTCGGGAGTGTTTCTAATAGGGTTTGAGACTTGTGTAGAAATAAGTGTGGGATTAGAGAATCTCAAGCTTTAGAAAACCTGCCATTGTTATTTTCAATAAAACCGTTATGTTGCCAGAAGTCTTTTTTGTTTGATTAAAGTCGTGTAGGGCAGTATAAAGATAAGTGTGGATTTAGAGAACCTCTAATTGTTCGAACAAAATGTATTCAATTTTGTCTTGTTTACTAATTATAAGTAAAGAATGAATGGATTTGATTAAAGCGTAGTGGATATAGACAATTCATATAGCTGAAAGCCAACTGGTTCTGGGATTGAGGAATAGTTGATGGATTGATTGATTCATGGAAACAGACTACGTATGTTTATCCAAAAGGAATGGTGGGGAAAGGTGCCAAGGGCAATGGGCCGTGGAATTTTTCCATCAAGAAATAAGGTTATGACAGGAAATAGCAACTTGGCCTTACAAGAGAAGAATGATATAGATTACATATCAGTATATATCCCCCAAGGTTTACTCTTGGTTCGGAATCTCTACTAGTTTTTATCTATATATTTATTTGTTTAAGGTGCAAAAATACAAACGATAATTTCCATGTAGATAGTTCAAGCTCCCATTAACTGCAGCAATAAGATGATGCAGCAGTTAACAGAGTAAACAGTCAGGTGAATACTAATAGATTGCCACAAAAACCAACTAGCTTTGCCGGATTAAGACAATGTGTTGCAGCTGCTTTTCCCTCAATAGGAACACAAAAGTGACTTGTAACCAAAGGCTATTTGATTAACCAAACCGCTTGGTAACTGCAGGAAATCCTAAACTAGTGAAAGGGGCGTGGCCCAAAGGTCTTTAACTGTGCTAGTAATACTAAAAAATATGACTACAGTGGTGCAGAGCTTACACTCTTACTCAATGTGCTGTACTATGTTCTGTTTGTCGGAGTAAGTTTTACAAAGATTGATGTCTAAAGCTTAAGAATACTATTATAGTGTATTCTGCTATAATTATGTATTTCTCTCTTAGTTATGATTCGGAAATTACATGATGTCTTGATTTAACATAAATATTTCTGATTTCCCAATCATGAGCTTTCCGACTCACACCATAACCTGCATCTCAATTTTATTATGTGAGTGGTCTCTGTTTATGTCACTTTTCTCTTGGACTGCGACTGCTAAGCAAAATAAAGCTTGGTAGGCGGAGTAAAAGGAGGATGGTTATCATTTACCTTTAGTCCTCTCATCTTCCTTTTTTTCATTTTGGTTGTCATTTACCTTTAACCCTTCTGGTGTTGTTAGGAAATGAAATTGGAGGGGCTTTTGCCCATCAACATTAGTTTTCTATCTAAAAGAATTTGTGGGAATGAGGCAAATCACTTTTAAGCCTCTCCTAGACGTACCAATATTAAAAGAAGCACACCCATTTACATGGAACTTCATATAATGTAAAAGAAGCAAATAAAATGTCCCCTCTATCCCCTTTCCATTTTCTCATCTCGTGTTAGGTAGATAAAATTTTTATCATATTGATCCTCTTTGTTTATTTTTTCCCCTAATTTTGGTCCAGAAAGGAGCAATGACTCCAATGGAAGTGTGTGAAGGCCTCGGTCTTTATGATCTTAAAAACCGGAAATGGCATATACAAGGTGCATGTGCTCTTAAAGGGGATGGTCTATATGAGGGACTAGACTGGTTATCAAGCACTTTGAAAGATCTCAAGGCCGCTGGGTACTCTTCAGTGGGGACTTCAGCCTTCTGATTGATCAGGTCTACAACTTGGCTTTTATGTCTTCAAGATTGTCGCAGTCATCCCTAACCTGTTGATCTAACTTTAATTTGCTTTTGCAGGCTTCCTAAGAACCTATTTTGAGGGACAAAGCTGATTACCCTGCAGTCTGTAAATTAAAACGCCTGAACTCACATTGAACATTGTTACTTGTTCTTTCGGGTCTGTGCTTTTATGTAGTGGAATCCTGATCTAGGGTGAAGCTTGATTTTTGATTCTGCTGTATGCTGAAAATGTGGGCCTTGCAATTGGTCTTCCCCGTACACAAGAATTGTGTCTGTTGATACCTACTGTAGTATTTTAAGTATGTATACTTCCACATGAAATAGGTGATTAATGATCTCCCTAACAAGCATGCCAAATTGATCCACCCTGCTTCATGAAAAGTTTGGCCCTATATGTATCTTATCATTCCCGTTTTTGCCTCTAGCATGTGTTCTTGTGGAACAGTTTATCTACAAGGTAACATGTGGTATCAACTGAGATAATTGTCTTTCTACTTTTATGAAAATACTCTCTTCCACTAAACCTTTTAGGTTTATAATCCCATTATGCTTTTATAGAAGACTCCATATACTTAAAAGTGAAATCAACATTTCTCAGTTGTGTTGCATTGAAATGATGTTTCTGGAAATATTGTGGAAGGATCACTTGACTACTTGAAGGGTGTTTAAATCTTGATGAAAAGGGCTTTAGAGCATATCTAAATGTTAACTTTTCAGTGTTATGGCACTTTAAAGAGGACACACATAACCTGCACTAATAATATGTTTAGAAATAGCTCGGGAGAACTTCACATTTATATAAGACATGATTCTTTTCTATTGTTTTTGCCTTCGGCAATTAGTTTCTTGAACCTTTTCGAATAGTGGACATCTTTTTCCTTCCTTCGCACTTTCTTATTATTGAGTTACAATTGCAGAAAAGTTGTTTTGACAATGTAATGTTTAATCTCTGCCAAAAGTTGAAAATAAAAAGGAAGCTACAGATTGCAACTGCTAAGTGTCCAAGTTTTTTATTCAATTTGAGTTTCAAAGATATAGATTGACAAAGAGAATAATTCAGGTGAATTGAAGAGAAGTTTGGTGGATTACATCATCATATGAGTAATTTTGTTTTTTTTCATACAAGTATTGAAAAATAACTGAAGGAATACAAAAAACAACAGGGATAATAAATTTTGATGTCTCAAAAGTAGCAAATCAAGAAGGTTTGCAAAGCTTCAATCTTCCATCTTAATGGCAGGCGGAATGGTCTGCCCCTATTTTGATGAGCTTCAATTTTCGTTTTCACTGGTCAAACGGTTTTCTGGAACTTTTTGCAAGGCTGATCTTGAGTTTACTGCCTGTGAATAGAAAAATCACTTCAATTATACTCTCCACATTTAAACATCTACAACCACAAGTTAAAAAATTACACATGAATGAAAAAGAATATTAGCTGATGTTGTTCTTACCTCCTTTCCACTAGGATCTTTTGAGATCTTTAAATCTTTCAACATTTTTGTAAGCTTCCTCAAGCTTAAATTCTGCAAGTTATTGCCAGCAGTGCCTTTGTTTTCTTTCGTACAAACCAAGTTTTCCTTGTTATCTGTAACAAGCATCTGTCCTATGCTTGTCACTGCTGATGAATTCTCAACTGGTGTCTGAGTGATGAGTTCTGAATTTGTGCTTGTCAAGGCAGAAGGATTTTGCATAGTATCCAGTGCCAAAGTGAGGACTGGTTCTGGGGCAGCATTAGAAATGAGAGGCAAGGGTGGAAGACTGTGAGCTGCACTCTCCACAGTAGCCTCAGCATAATCAATTTCTGAGTCATCCATGGATTCATCATCTCCAGCAACTTCCAGAGCATCAGCTGGTGCAACCACATTAGCCTCAGTACAATCAACATCAAATTCTTCCATGGGTTGTTCTTCTTCTCCAGCAACTTCCAGAGCATCAGCTGGTGCATCCACGTTAACCTCATAACAATCAACATCATATTCTTCCATGGATTCTTCTTGTCCAGCAAGTTCCAGAGAATCAGCTGGTGCATCCATGGTAGCCTCAGTACAATCAACATCATATTCTTCCATGCGTTCTTCTTCTCCAGCAACTTCTCCTGCATCTTCCATGTTAATCAGACACTTCTGCTGACTTCCACTCACCTTAGCCTGGACCTCACCATTGAATTGCTCGAACAAATTCACCTCAAGAAAATCTATGTTAGCTTGCATGTTAGTCACACACTTCTGCTGACTTGCACGCATCTTAGCCTCTTCCTCGCCATTGGATTGCTCAAACAAATCCACCTCGTGAAAATCTATCTTAGTGTCTGGATTGACACTTACAGCTACAGGTTGTTCTCCAATCAACTCTTGTTTTCCTGCAACATCAGAATCAAAATGACCTTCTTCCTCCCCATCATTTTCTGCCATAAAATCAGATGTATCACCATGGGGCTCTTCCTGTCCATTAGGCTGGTTTGTGATATCTGAATTACTCTTGGTATCATCACCCAAGTTCTGGCTTTTGTTCTGAAAATCTATTTCTTCTTTAGCCTCACCAACAATTTCAGATTCTTCCATGGGTTCTTCTCCAGATCCTAAAAACAATTTCATTTAATGATCACAAAGTATTACATAGGATTTCATACGACAGAGATGGTGATAAGACAATTGATACAAAAAGTACACAGAAGAACAGATACCATCTCCTCAAATCTTTCTACCCCGAGAACAGCAATACATACCATCATTATTGAAGCCAAGTGCTACTTCCTCTGAGCCCTCTTTTGCTTTTGTATCTAAGACAACAACTTCCAGATCATTAGCACTGTCTTGTTGAACACCATCTTCCATGTCTATTTTATTTTGTACCAAGGTATTTGAATCTTGAACTGACACGGTATCTGATTCGTTCTTCATGTCCAAACTCTCGGATGATTTCAAATCAATACCTGTAGCATAGTTGCCAAGTCAGATCTGAGATCAAGTGATGTTCATGAAGAAGAAAAAGGTAAAGGATTACATGAGCTTGCGGACATTACCATTTTTGTCTAATTCTTCAGACTTGTGAGCAGAATGCAGCTCAGAGTTCACCTCCAAACTTTCATCAGTTTCTTCAGAAACTGCATCAAACGTAAGGGTTCCTGACTTTTCATCCTCTTGTGTGCTTGATTCCTGCATAGGTTTCCCAGCTAACCTCACTGATCGACGAGTGCTGTACACTTGCCTAACTGAACTCTTTGCCTTCACTTCCTTTCTTTGGCTAGTGAGAGCAGCTGCTGGTGTCTTTGGAACATCTTTCCTTTCTTCCTCAACCTGATCCACAATTTCCTCTTTTGGTTCACATTCCTTCATTGCAGATTCCAGCTTAGCACGAACTGAAGTTGTTGCGGCCCTCCTTCTGGTAGTTGGCAATGCAGGAGTCTCCAGCATATCATTTTTGGCTTCATCAACGTCTCTTACCATTGTTCCTCTTGTTCTGCAGTGACTCCTTGTCGTGGTCTGCAAAGTTTCTGAGTCATGTTTGATTGTCTTTCGTTGTGTAGTTCGGCGACCAGTCCGAGGTACACTTGCTAATGCTTCTGACTTTCCAGGGGATTCCATGGATGGGTTGGCAACATCAGATTCACATGTTTTCAAGACCTCTTCAATACCATCAACCTGCATATAGAAACATTTCTGAATTTCCTTTCTGATGTACAATGTCAATGAGTAATCCGGTAAACATTAAGTACATATGTTAATAGCAGCTATAGAAATCCAGCTGGGGAATTATTAGGTGGTTCACACAATCCAACAAGCAGGAATGAGTTTTTAGTATAGAAATTACAGTCCACAGCTTCCTCACATTCTCAAATTATCTGAAGGTTAAGGGCCAATGCCCACAAAATATAAGCTGGAAAAAACTTGGTACCATACTGCAAGTGAAATGAATAAACCGATTTACATATCGATCCAACAAAAAATTAAAATTGCAGATCTAATCAGTAAACTGACATTCCTCGTTCTATGTAACCATTTGAAATGCTGATTATTGTATTTCATTTTAAGTAAACTCAGCAATGCTTTTGAATGAAAAAAACTAACAAACTCGAGAAAGGTGACTGCAAATGAAATGAGATTAATCGATTCACAAATCGATCCAATAAACAAAATACTCGCAGATCGAATCAAATACAGATATTCCTCTTCCTAGTGTAAGCAATTGAAATGCTGCTTATTTTATATTCATTTTAAACAAACTCAATAATGATTTTGATTTTAGAAACTCGAGAGAGGTGACTGCAAGTGAAATGAGGTAAACCGAATCGATCCAACAACAAAAAATATTGGCAGATACCGGTAACTCCTCTTCCTACTGTAACCATTAGAAATGCTACTGATTTCATTTTCATTTCAAGTAAAACTCATCAATTCTACAATACAGGAAAACAGAGTTATCAGATTTAGATTTAAGAAAACTTACAAATTCAAGAGATTGAAGAGCATCAGCCATGGCAACATTGGTCAAGTTAGCTGGGATCTTGTTCTTCTTGCAAAGAGCTTGCAATTCTCTCCTTGCGAGGCTGTGGAAATCCATCTCTGCTGCTGAAATGAAACAGAAAATCGATCTACGATTGTTCGGGGGAGGGGGAAAGGGATTTCTGAGAGGCAATTGGATTGACAATGGTGAGAAAAAGGAGGGATATATATACTTGTGTGGGTGCAGAGAAAGAACCCTTGTCAATGTGACCGTTGGAGCGGAAATTCAAATTATTTTGAACTTTGGGCTGCAAACAGAAACCCTAAGCCTCTCAATAGTTGGGCCCTTGGTGTAATGTTTTGGAAGAAGCCCAAATATAATTCTCCCCATTTTTTTTACCTGTTCAAGAGATTTATGTTTGATTTCTAAATAAATAAATTACCATTTTCCTTTTCTTTTAGTTTAGTCTAATAAGTAAGAGTTGTACAAAATAATCATTGTTTCTTTTATTATATATTTTGACAAATATGGACACATTTTTTCAATCTAAATCTTGAGGTAATCATTTCCTTCATATGCTTGTTAAGTCGAATTATGTTTTTCACATCGCTTTTAATATATATCGAACTTTAAATTTTTTTTATTTTTTTTGTCATGTGAGAAATTTTTGTGGAATTTTGTCTTCTATTTTATTGGATATGAAGTATAAGATAAATTTCAAAATAGCTTAAATGATTTTTTAATGTTTTTGATTTGTTGGATGTATTTAAACTTATCATCACTATAAAAGGAAGGGTATAGAGAAAAAAATTGATTTTACGGTGTTGTCTTCAAATTATGTCAGACTTCTTGGAAGAGAAATATGTTCTATTAATTTTTACTATTGTTAAATATTATATTATTTTTAAAAGTTATATAATACTTGCTTTAAATTATAATAGGTTAACATTTCTCTACGAAGGTTCATGGTAATAACTAATTATACATTTCACTTTCGGATGAAAAAGTTAAAGAAAGTGTCATATAAAATGTCAAAAGCCTTTTTTTCTTGCTCAATTGGAAGATGTAAAATAAAGTTTACAATAACTATATGAGTGAATTTGGTAGTGTTATCAAAGACTCATATGGTAATTACGTTATTGATTTTAGTAGAAAGATTTATACTTTCAATTACGTAATGACAAAATTGCAGGCTCTTGAAATTGGATTAAAATTTACTCTTGAAAAGCATATGAGGCCAATTGAAGTGGAAACCAACTCTACTGAGGTAATTGAACTCTTTCATCATGCACATCCTATTTACCACTCTACTGTGAAATTTTGCATGTCACTATGTTAAAGAATGACAAAAGTTGGGGTGTGACATCAGTGGTTAATGAGATGGGTGGACTCCTTATAAGGCTTGGGTAATTCTCCTCCCTTTGAGCTAGCTATTGGGGTGTGAGTTAGGCCTAAGACCTAATTTAACATAGTATCAGAGCAGGGCCCGTTTCACCCGATGTTGGGGCCCCCAAAATCAAAAATTGCCCACGCACCAGATGCTAAGCATTGGGCGTGAGGTGGGGTGTTAAAGAATGACAAAAGTCTCACATCGGTGGTTAATGAGATGGGTGGACTCCTTATAAGGCTTGGGTAATCCTCCTCCCTTTGAGCAAATTTTTGGGGTGTGAGTTAGGCCTAAGACCTAATTTAACACACTATTAAAAAGATTGAAGAATTTAGTGGTCCGCCATAACTTCTAACCGGGAACATGTTAGCTGACTTTTTTGGTAAAAGAAAGACGCATATTAGGTACAACTAATATCCATATCTAATTGTACTAAGCTAACAATGTTTGGGAATACAAGTGATATTGCTACTACTAGCAGAGATGCTAATATTATATATGTAGCTAGTAGAGATGCTAATATTATAGCAACTACTTCTGCTGTAATATTCTAAGTCGTCTATAAAAAAAAAATCTAAATATTTTATAATGAAAAGATACCTCTCAAAGATAAAAGAGAGATAAATGATAAGATGTCTGAGGAACTCATTTTCTTTTTATGTGAGTTATGTGTGACTTTCCCTTTTACTATAAAACATGGGATAATATTTAACATTGTCAATAGAATTTTATGGAACGAGAAACTTGAAAAAAATAATATTATTTTCATTCTTGAATACAACTTTAATACTCCCTCTATCCCTAATTACTTGTCCACTTTTTCTTTTATAGTTGTTCCTAATTACTTGTCCATTTTGACAAATCAAGAAATGACAAAATAATTTTACATATTATACCCTCAATTAAATGACTAATTACTTTGAAAAATATATAATTTTTCATTCACTTCATAATTAATAGGGGTAAAATGGTAAACTCACTATATCATTAATTGTTTTCTTAATATGTGTGTCAATTTAAAAATGGACAAGTAATTAAAGACAAAGGAAGTAATAATCTAGAATAACAAGTCTTTATGAGCTTACTACTATTCTCGTAAACGTTATCAATTATATTATTAATTCATTAATGACTAAAATCCATATAAAACATTGTCATATATATATATAGACGTCATATGATAGTACATAATACAAAGAGATGATTTTGTTTACTGACCTCTAAAAAAATATATGAACTGCTCAAAGCTTCCATTTAGTTCTAATATGCGACATGAGACAAGGACACATGATTTCAAATACTATACACATGACTTATTCATCTTTATTGATTTTGTTTTAAGGTATTTGATTGATTTAAATCGACTCAAACATGAAATCTTTAATTATAGATGAAAAATTATTTATCGCTATATACTATCTTAGCTAACTAGTGTAATTGAATTTATATAACCTAAAACTTTTTCTAACATCATTTTAAAATTATTTATTTATCATTATTACAAAGGAAAAAAAAAGGGACATAACTCGTGCCACCGATTTTTCAGACTTTATTTCAACCTCTTCGATCAAATTTAGACTCGTATTATACCCAATTTTGACTGAAACCCTAACCCTAGCCCCAAATTTTTGACCTAGATTCTCCCTTTTGTGAATGTGCAATTCCAATATTCTGTTTATTTTCTGGAAACTCAGCAATCAAAACCCCCAATCATCTTCACCTGACTGTCAAGAATGTAGACCCAATTATTTTAGCATTTGATAGATATATTTGTGTGTTTATATACAAAAATATAGCTATAGAGAGATGGGGAGCTCTGAAACAGAATCAGGAACGGGGGATTGTGGAGTTGGGAGTATTGTTTGGGTCCGAAGGCGAAATGGATCGTGGTGGCCAGGTAAAATACTATGTCCTGATGAATTTTCAGCTTCTCATTTGATGTCTCCACGATCTGGGACTCCAGTGAAGCTTCTTGGGAGAGAAGATGCCAGTGTGTAAGTCCTTTTTACCCTTGAATTTATCTTACAATGGATGATGGTTTTGACACAAGATAAATGTTGCATGTTGATATTCAGCTGTAATAATGGTAAAACTCGATTATTATTGTCTTGCCTGTTATTGATGGATTCTTAGTGGCGGGAAACTTGGAGTATCGTTGATAACATTGGTAACACTATAACTAATGAATTTCCAGTGAGTTTGCATTGTGATATTTCAGTTAAAATGGGGGTTGGAAGTGGGGAGCAATAACTATTGCAAAAGTAATTCTGGACTTAATATGTTACTATAATTGGATAGTGAATAGTTTAGGATTCATAGTTAGAAGCAGAGGTGGATCCAGGATTTGAATGGTGTGGGTGTCACAAACTCATCACTAGTGATTGACATCGAATTAAGGCGCATATTCAATCAGTTCAATCCATTTTGGGAAATCGATTAACAAGATGTTTGGTTCATAAGTAATACACGGTCATCTAACCGAAATAAATTTTCTACTATTCGATCTAATTCTTGGTCAAATACTATTGAACACAAATGAGAAACATCAACAAGAAAACCAAAATCTTGAATACACAATTCGACCCCTTCAATTCAAACATAATGTACGTAAAACATGATATCTACAAATTGTAACTCATGATGAGTTCTATAAAAAACCAAAAGCCAAAGTAACTTATATAATGAACATTTACCCCCTCCCATCAATTATACAAGTAAAGAAAAATATTTTCGTTACAAAAATTCACAAATTATCTATACAAATATAATAAAAAATTAATTTTCGAACAAAAATAAAAACTCTTGACGAAGTGTATAAAACAATCAAGGATCTAGCACATATTGGCCCTTGCATCCACTGTCTTTGTTCAAAATAGTAAGAAAAGAAGAACAAAATTCAACAACTAAAATGTACTTTGGCATAATAAAGAGGAAAAATATTAAAATCACATTCAATTAAATATTTGGAGATCTTCTAAAAGAAAATTAAGAGATAATTCAGATAAATAAACTATCAGATGAGGATTTTTTGGACAAAGAGTTGAAATACAAAACTAAAGAATATAAAGGAAATTAGGAAAAGAAGAGTAGTAAAGAAAAAGGAAAAAGGAAAAAGGGGAGCAGACAAAATGGATGGGTAGAGGCAGTGATTTGAGAAAGGAAAAAATTTAACTTAACAGACGTGTTTAAGGGGATTCGAACCTACACCTAGCGCCTGGCACCCTGGCCATTGACCAACGGATCAGAGATGATAATGCTACTATGGGTTCCAACCTTTTATATATACCATAACTCATTAAATCCCTATGTGTATATGGAAATTTTAGCGGAGTGTTTGGATGTCGTGGCATCCCTCACGCTACCACATAGATCCGCCCCTGATTTGAAATTTGGACTCTGGACTCTTTACCATCAGTCATTACGAAGGAAGAAAATGGAAATGGGATAATCTTAATTGAGTCCTGATTAGCTCATGTTCCTTTTAAATCAATGTCTACTGGCTTATCCTAAAAGATTATATTGCGCTACGTTGGAGAATAGTAATCGTGAATTCCCTGGTCTTGTAGGTGAAGATTATTTGAGTTTAGAAGATAAGTGCTGCTATGGGTCAAAGTATGCAGCCTGGCTTAGGAGATTAGGACTCTTCATATTGGTTGAAATTTCCTTGTTCTCCTTTAACTGTAAAAAGAGGAAAATACATAATGATAATAGAGATGCGCCACACCTGTAAGCTATTTGTGGAATAGCATTGTATAGAGGGTAAGATTGAGTTTAACCTAACCACTGGAGACTTGAGAGGAATATTATTATTATATGCAATTATAGTAAGTCTAGTTCATGACAGTACACAATTAAAGAACAAAAAATACACAGGAGAGAAAAAAAAAAGAGGAAAATTTTCATAAGTTGATTCTATGGAAATGACAGAGTGAGCTTTGGTTAAAACCTGCTGGCAACAAGCTTTCATAATGTTGTTGAAAAGTTTACGAAGTTGAGGCAAGATTTTGATTCATCTACTTGAGAGTTTTACTAGGGGATAGTCAAGCCGGTGCTTGTGGATTCAGAGGCTGGATCAATCAGAAAAATGTTGCAGAATTGTAAGTGTTCGAACACACACTGAAAAGGTACTAACTAAGCCAACCATTAATTCTAGTTAACGCACCATGAATGGTCTGATCCCGCTAGCAAAGTTCTTACGTCGAGTGCGCAATCATGACAAGACTCGAGCTATAAGTCGGGGAAGGACACTAATGAAGCAAGAACTCATACATAGTTCTAACTCTTTTTCTTTGTCCAATGCTGGACATTTTGTGATGAACAGTATCTCTGTATGAGGACTTTCCTTCTCCATGTATCAGTCCACATAGGGAGTACAACATTTGGGACTTCAAACCCTCTTTTGTTTGTTTCTTCTATCTGAGTAGGAGTCTTCTTTTAGTGTGAATCAGTGTTAAAAATCTGCTTGGAACTGGTGCGGGAGTGGCATTATTTTGTTGGACAAACTACTGGTAGTTATCTAAGGCAGTAGGTCCAGTATGGTCTCTTTACTTGATGGGACCTTTTCAAATCGTCACCTGCATGGGGTGAGCATCTAAGTTAAATGAAAAGCAAAATGAAGAAGCAAAAGATGCTTGATTCTATTTCTTGCTAAGTGCTGCTCGTATCTCTCTCATTCTTGATAAATAGAAATGCTACTTCTAGCTGGTGGAATATTGTATCTTCATAAGTCTATGCCACCTGTCTTAATTAAACTTTGTTTACTAGGTGCAGACACTTCATAGTCTTAGTATGGTATGTTATGGTGTTTCTCTGTGTGTATCTTACCAGGGATTGGTATAATTTGGAGAAGTCAAAGCGAGTGAAAGCATTCAGGTGTGGCGAATTTGATGATTTTATTCAACGGGCAGAAGCTTCCCTAGGTCTGCCTCCGAAGAAAAGAGAGAAGTATGCACGACGTGAAGATGCAATACTTCATGCTCTTGAACTTGAGAGGCAGTTAGGTAAAAGATGTGGAAGTTTAGGTTGTTCGTCCACTGATAGAACCAATAAATCTACTTATGATTTTTCCGGAAGAGAGTCACAAACATCATCAAAATACTTGGAAAATAGGAATGGGAGACGTTTAAGATCTAAATCTCATAAAATTTCTCATAAATCTGATTTCTTCCTTGAGGAAAAGAAAACATGCAACTTATCTTCTATACAGGAATCCAATGATCATAATCAGTTTAGTGGGGACGATGAGAATTCCGATGTACCTCTGAGGATGAGAGGTTTACAGGATTTGGGCCTCAGTACTGTTCCTTCAGAGCATGCTGTTCCTGATGGGATTTATAATTCAGAACACCTAGTTAATATTGAGAGAAAAAGTTTGTCAGTCAAAAGGAAATTATCAGATGAAGGCTTAGCTGAAAAAAATCTTGTCAAGAGGCGTAATAGGGGCTGCCTTCTTGCTCAAGGTTTGAAGAGTTCTGAAAATTTGCCTGACTCTGGTTCTGTTTGCATCTCTGAGATGGGAGAGGAGCAGCCAGGAGTTTCAAAGAAAAGCAGGTGTGATTTGGCCGAAGAACCTACAGAATCTTTGACTGTTGAAGAGAATAATCATGCACAGATGGAACTTTCAACATTGAAGCGTGAAGATAATGGTTCTGATCCTGCTGATTTATGTGAACAGAATGCTTCTGGGTCTGCAGAATATACTGGAAGTGATTCTTCTGAGACAGATTCTGCGGAAGATACTGATGACGAGTTGGCCACAATCTCAGGTTTCTCCCTTCTCACTCTTGCACAAGCCACCTTACATGTACATTCTTTTTCTCGACAAAACGAAGCAGCATCAAAGTACAAAATCTTTTGTGGCTACGCTATAATGCCTCTATACTTTGGAACTTTGAGATCTTTGGACCTGATTGGATAAACTTAGTTATTCCAATCCCTCACTCTCTATGCTTGAGTCACCTTGTGTGTTCTACTATCCCCATGTGAACCAATTCATTCCGTGGTTCTCCTTCTCGCGTACACATGGTATGCCATGGCTACCTTGTTCAGTCCTCTAAGTTTGTATTGGGACTTTTAGGGCTGAAGCTATCAGAAAGTGGCTGTAACTGGTTACTTCACCAACATTCTGTATCACCTGTGAGCAAGTTCAAAGTAGTCTAGGCTCCTAGCATGTCGAAGTTCAGTTAAGAACTTCCATGGCTATCGTAGAAACTTGCTGCAGTGGATTTTTTTTTCTTATTAAGTCAAAAGAAAGAATTTGGTATTTGGTCTTAAATACCCTCTCATGGTTGGAGTTTTGATGTTCTAGATTACTAGTACTTTCAGTTGAAACTTGAAAGGAAACTGGAAGCATTCAAAACAAATGCTTAGGTCCCCTGTTCTCAAAAAAGTCTCAAGAGGTTGAAAAATGTCTCCTAATCCCCCCTCCCCTTTTGATAGCGTAGGTGTCCGAGTTAGCTTACATGCACCTCACCTATATACCACCTATTTATGTCTCATTTTAATATTTGTTTCTCCTGACTGATGTATTATTCACTTCAATTTTTTTAATGAAGGACTAAGACTAGTCCAAAAAACGAAAAGGACAAAACAGTACAGAGGAGCGAGGTGTTGTACTTTTAGCAAGGAAAACTATTACTTGCTTTGTTCTGAGTTGGATTTTGTTGCTAATTTGGTGCGTTGTAGAGTTTGTTTCGATGTAATCAGGTTCTAAATCAAAGAACTTTAGCAATTCCAAAGGAAAATCACATTCGAGTGACGACTAGTAGACATGATCATAAGTTAATTTAATTTCTTGATATCTCTTCCATAATACCAAGTCGGTATTCTTTCTAATTATCAAAGAAAAAGGAACTCTAGTGAATTGGTTCTCTGGAATTGCACTTTTTTTTTGGCATCTAAACTGCAGATCTATGTCTAATTCTGATTGTGAATGCAGATTCAAAAAATTCTGATTGTGAGTGCATAGTTCCTTATAACTCTTTTATTAATCATTTCTCTTGACATCATGAATCAGTTCTTCCATAGACATTGCTCCTTTAAACAGAGAAGATAAGACAATGATCTGCTTAAGTAGGCTAACTTAGCTTGTTGCTAATGCAGATGGTGCGGCATCTATAGAACTAGAACCAAAATATATAGGAAGATCTGAAGCACAACCTGAACGTGGAAGTATCAGCAGTGAAGAACTGGATGAAGTGACACTTACTGATGACACTTCTTCTCATGCTTATCACCAGGAATCTCTTTCTGCTGGCTTTGGGGTGTCTAAATGGCAACTAAAAGGGAAAAGGAATAATCGAAGTCTTAACAGGAGGCCTCTGGATCTTTTTGATGGAAACCTTGCGAGAAGGCCCTGTCATATGACTAATTTCAAGGGAAAGAGGGGTTATGTATGTCTTCAAGATGACCACCTTACGAACTCTTGGGCGCAAAAGGCTGGATATGGATCTAGAGCTCCACGTACTGCTAGTCAAAACATGTTCAATTGTGTGGATTGGGCTTGGGATGATCCTGCAAGCAGAGGTTACTGGGAGGAGTCCGCTGAGAATTTTGATTCTGTGAATAGCTACCATCACTCTGGTGGCAGGACCATGCTGGTCAATGTGGACTTAAAAGTCCAATCAAGTTTTCAGAGAGAGCACATACCTATGATTTCATTAACGAGTAAGATAAATGGGCAGGCAATAGTTGGATATCCTGTCCAAATCGAAGTGCTTTCAAACAGTTCTTCTGATAGCCTCCTTTGGGCAACTGAGTGCAATTTTCCAGAATCATCTGATAATGATACTGCACTCCAACCTATTTGGAGGACTGCTCGCAGGACTGCAAATGTTCGTGTTCCACGGTCCCATGCATCATCAGGGTTGGATAATTCTAAAGGAATCAAGCACGTCCAAGGTTTTGAGCGCAACAAAAATGTCAAAAAAGCTAGTGTAGGCGGCATTGTTCAAAAGGGAGGCATGACAAGGACAACTTCCCAGCCTGCCATAGAGAGAACATTTGCAAGAAAGTCCGGGAAAAAGATTAATTTATCTTCCCATCAAAAGGTAAGAACACTTAAATCTATAGCCTTGCAGCAGAAACGTAGTGATCAGAAGGGTAGTTCCAACAGTCATCAAGTGGATGGGGCAATCAAACGAGAGACACTGCCAACAGCCATTGCTTGTATTCCAGTTAAGCTAGTGTTCAGTAGGCTAAGTGAGGAGTTGATGGGCCGTCATCAATAATCATTTCTACTGGGGCTGAAGGACATCAACACAGACAATAACGTAGTGGCTTGTAAAAGTTTGGCGAGATATAATAATACTGCACCAGCTAGGAGACAATTTCTTGGTTATCTTTTTTGGTCGAGGCAAAGGCAGCCCCCATATGTATCTGAGCAGCTTGATTGTGAAGGTAAAGCAGGCAAGGCATACCATAGGACATTGCTTAGGATGGTATTACAGTTGTACATGGTCTTTTTCATAAGTAATTTTTTTTTCTTTTGTTTTTTTCTCAAGGCGTGGAAGTGTGAAAAGCTGAAGGTGGGTTAGACAGATAGTAGGCTCTATATAAATATGACATTATGTATGTAAATTGTACTAACTTTAGCTATCTATGTATGAGTTGGTGCCATAAACTTGTGGCTTTCATCTGAACCTTCCCATCGTGAAAACAAACATAAATTTCTGGTGCTCGCCCCATCCCATTAGTGAACTTTCATCAGACTCAGCTGCATCTCTGAGGCAGAGAAAATTCTACACATGCTCGAAGTCTATTTCAAGTAAAAGAATGCATATAATTTTTTTGTCATTTAATCATAGTGAAGTGATATGAAACATTTCGAATTTCGACTGGTTAAATTGTTTATAATTGTAACTAGGAGTATGCAAGTATTTTTCGAACTAAGACTTGTGTTCATCAATGTGTTGGTGGACGAGTTTCAAGTTTTACTTGGTTGGAGCAACTTCGTTTTATTGCTTACAAATTTCGTTTCAAAAGGAAGTTAAAAAATAAAATAAAAAAATCTCTGATTCCTTGTAATTATCTAATGCACATGTGGCCATAAAGCTTGCATTTTAATGTTGAACTTGATCTGTCCCTTAGATAAATGAGTATGTTAGTTCTAATCAACACATCTTAATAAGTGGTGCTATTTTTTTGTTATATCTGTCTTAACTAATTCAAATTTGTGTTGCGCCTAAAGCTTACTAACAAGGTAAAGAAATTAGTTTCAAATTCTTAGAACTCGAATCTTAAATTTTTAATCTAGGACAAAACAATCTTAATCATCTAATCACCATCACATAAACATTCCTTTGGAATTACATAAGACGAGTATTTTAATCATCTCTTCCCTAGAGCAAAATATGTCCAAATAAATTGTTGTTGTTTTTACTTTAATTTGTATTAAAATTTGAGTACTCTAATTTGTCAAACAAAAAGAGTAAGGTCACACAATTTGCTTTACTTGCGTGAGGAATATAGCCGTTGGAACCCTAAAATCCTCGTGGCGGCGACTAGTCGTTGGATAAAAAAAAAAAACAAAAACAGAACAAGTCGGACAAAACCCAACATACCATTACATAAACTCTTGAGCAGTTCCCATGAAGCAATAATTTTAATCATATTTGTTTGCAGGACACAACTCGGGTCCCTCCATCTTCTTCTTCTCTCTCTTCTTAAGCGAACCCGCAAGCGCACTTCCATCTTACTTGCTTTAATTTGTGCTGCAATATTATTATTATTATAACCCTGATTTTTGTTTTGCAGGCTTTAATAATCTTGTTTCTTTGTTTATTGAAATCTCTGTTTTTGTATCTCTTTTTTTTTGTGCTAACACCATGGATGCAGGATCATTGAGTTCTGTCTCAGCAAGTAAGACCAAATCTCGTTGCCCTCTCCAGGAACAATATTTACAAAAGAGGAATTCTCGGGAAAATGTATGTTTTCCCTTCTACTTGCTTCCGATTATTGTCTCTAGAAATTACTAATTGTTTCAGTTAGTGGCACTATTTGTGTTACACCGATGATAATTTGGATTTTGAAATTAAGAAAATAGGCTAAAAGGGAGATGGGTTTTAATTTACTTTGTGTCATCTGGGGTTGGGTTTAATTTTTATAGAACAAATTTGAGGCTTTATGTTTAGACTTGTTTTATGTGAGTCTTTGATATTTGTTACTCTAGCCGAGTGTCTTTCCGAAACTACCTCTCTACCTCTGGTAGGTAGGGTAGGGTCAGGTTTATATGCACTCTAACCTCCCCAAACCCCACTTCTGTAGGTATGTTGTTGTTTTATGTGAGTTCTAAAGAGGAGGGCCTTAACATAGATATTGATTGCTGATTTGGGTTATTAGAGTTGGTTAGGTTCATTGTTGATCTATGTACCACCCGTTATTGTCTATAAAAAGTACCACTTGTTTCCTTTTTTTGGCACAATTTGTGTTACAAGATGGTAAATTGAATTTTGAACTTAAGAAAATGGTCAAAAGGGAGATGATTTTTCATCACTTTGTCATCTGGGGTTGGCTATGATTTTGTAGAATAAATTGAGGTTACTTCGACTTGTTTTATGTGAGTTCTTAGAAGAGGAGGGCTTTGGCATAGACATTGATTGTTGATTTGTGTTACTACAGTTGGATAGGTTCATTCCTAATCGATCGGCAATGGATATGGACTATGCACATTACATGTTGACAGAGGGAAGGAAAGGTAAGGAAAATCCAGCTGTTGATTCTCCCTCCAGAGAAGCATACAGGAAGCAGCTTGCGGAAACATTCAACATGAACAGGACCCGAATATTGGCGTTCAAGAACAAGCCACCCACTTCTGTTGAGGCTATTCCAAACGACTTCTCATCATCTGTTCACCAACAGGCGAAGACTGCTAAACCCCGTCGATACATTCCTCAGGTGAGTTTACTTACATTGTCCAATGTTAGTATTACATTTCATGAATTATTGTACCAATTGTGCTGAGTATCACTAGATTTAGGCATATTGCTGTACTAGTAAATGTAACTGAATCCCGTCCTTATCAGTTTCATCGGTTTACTTTTGCAGACCTCTGAAAGGACATTAGATGCTCCAGATCTAGTGGATGACTACTATTTGAATTTGTTAGATTGGGGCAGCAGCAATGTTCTTTCTATTGCTCTAGGCAGCACTGTATATCTGTGGGATGCATCTGATGGTGCCACTTCAGAATTGGTCACCGTTGATGAAGAGCATGGTCCTGTTACAAGTGTTAAATGGGCTCCTGATGGTAGACATATTGCTCTTGGTCTGAACAATTCTGATGTTCAGCTCTGGGATACAACGGCAAATCGGCTGGTTTGTTTCTTGAACTTTTCTGTTCATGTTGTTTATTTTGAGTGATTTTTATGCTAATATATGGTTTTATACATTGGTGCAGCTGAGAACTATGAGAGGTGGTCACAGATCCCGAGTTGGCGCTCTAGATTGGAACAATCACGTATTGACAACTGGGGGCATGGATGGTCAGATCATAAACAATGATGTGAGGGTGCGATCGCCAATTGTGGATACATACCAAGGACATCACCAAGAAGTTTGTGGTTTAAAATGGTCAGCCTCTGGCCAACAACTAGCTAGTGGTGGAAATGATAATCTCCTCCATATATGGGACAGATCAATGGCTTCTTCCAACACATCAACAGAGTGGCTTCACAGGCTTGAAGATCATACAGCTGCTGTTAAGGCCCTTGCTTGGTGTCCTTTCCAGAGTAACTTACTAGCCTCTGGTGGTGGTGGAGGTGATAGGTCCATTAAGTTCTGGAACACCCATACTGGTGCTTGCTTGAACTCTATCGATACGGGCTCTCAGGTTTGTGCCCTGCTATGGAACAAGAACGAACGTGAGCTCCTAAGTTCACATGGTTTCACAAAGAATCAGCTCACTCTTTGGAAATACCCTTCCATGGTAAAGACAGCCGAGCTTACTGGTCACACATCCAGAGTTCTTTTCATGGCACAGGTAAATGATTCTTAAGTAATTTTGTTGCATTTTTTGCAGTACACAAGAAAGAAAGGAACTAATTTTCTGGTTTAATTTGTTGCAGAGTCCAGATGGTTGCACGGTGGCATCTGCAGCTGGGGATGAAACTCTTAGATTTTGGAATGTATTTGGTACTCCTGAAGTTGCAAAGCCTGCGCCAAAGGCAAACCCTGAGCCATTTGCTCACCTTAACCGTATTCGGTGAATTGTGAGGGACACTATATATTGTGAGAGTGATTGAATTTCTGTAAAGTCTATTCAGCTCAAAATGCTCATGAACCAGACAACTGCTGTATTTATTGTGTAAAAAGAGATACTTCGGTTCATTTTCCTGTATTCGTTCGTTGGTGAAGTTCGTGTAAATGGAGGAGCTATTTGTTTGCTTAAGTTGCTGCGATAATTTTTCTTGGTCACCTATAGTGACAAAAAGCATGTGTAAAAAGATAAAAAGCAAAGGTTCTTCAACATAAGAATATTGTATCATTGTGAAACCTTTGGAGGGTTCTACTCCCTGAATAAAGATGCATATACATTTCTTACTCCCAAATTTGTTTAGCATTTCCTTGTGAAGTTTTCTTTTTAAATTCCAGATGTTTTAAATAGTAGCGCTTCTTTGGTCCTCCCCAAACCAATGTAAGAAATGTGAAGTTTAAAACTGGCAGAGAGTATTAATAATGTGTCCCTTGTGTTTTCCTTTGTCAACTCTATTCACAGTTTCCAACTTTTGAAAATCTACGGGTTCCATTTAGGAGTGGCCAAATCAAACCCAACCATCCCAATAAGTTCATCCCAATTTGATCCGCCCAAATTCAGCTCAATTTGACACCTCTAGTTCCATTACATTTCTCTGAAGTTCTTAAATCTGTCAAGTTCTTTCTGCTTTTACTTGCCCTTCAAACAATTCAATAGAGTTCCAATATTAATTTTCAGTTTTTATCAAATTTTCAGCAAATATTCTTTGGGAGAATTTGGATGGTACAACTTTCCTTCCCCAACACAGAGCGAACTTGATAGAATGTAAAAGGTTTATTTATATTACTATAATACAAAAGACTCATAAACATTTTGATAGCAGTGCAGTTATTCTGCAGTCCTTACTACAGTTTCAACTCAAAATGTTACATATTCAAAGAACTTAAACATAGGCTGGCTTCTCAAGATCCTCGAGTGGACGGAAGAAGGCCTTCTGTTCCAACACAGAATCTACACTAGCACTCGCAGGCCTGATACTGATATGATGATGATCAGTGGCTGGTCCAAACACACCAGTATGAGGATGAGGAGTCCAGTACTTGTCTGATTTTGCCTTGATCACTTCATCTGGCACCACAAAAGGCTGCACAGATTCCTCCAGATTCTTATCGTATACTGATGCGTGCACTGCCCTCCTGCACACAAAACACACATATAAATAAGGATAACAGAAACTACCTATACACGAGAGGCAGATCAAGGATTTGAACTTTACCACAATTAAGTACTACTTATCTAGTGATTTTTTAATACATATACAGGATCCGAGCCAAAACTGTACCTGGTAGATAGGATAGTCGAGTTAGTAGAACTTCGATTAATATGGTTCAAAAATCCCTTCCTCAAGCTAACGAGTCCACGGTTCTGTAAATTGATGGCCATTCAAATATGGATTACTAGTTTTTTTTTCTTTGAAAAAAAAAGGATTAGAGTTCTTAATTACTAGTATTAAGAAGCTCCTTTCAACCCAATAAAGCAAATGAGAAAGAAGAATTAGATGAAATGATCAATGTAATGATGATTTAGAGTCTTTGCCTCTATTTCTCTATTTATAGAGAAAAACTCAGACTTCAGAGTGGACTAACTTGCCCATTATATTAATTATATTATTGTTGTATAAGTATTAAACAAAGATTACCAAGGATGTATTAGCAATAATATTTGATTACTCTGCATTAATTGAAACTAATCTTTGTGCCGCCTTATTTTTTTGGTCACGTAAAGTCTGTGGACTAGAAAAAACAAAAAATTCTGTTTTTTCCTGCTCTACTAACATTAACTACTAGTTCAAAATCATTTTTCAATTTAATTAAATAATTACTTGATAAGGGATTGACTGATTGAATTAATATTGGGAGCAATAAAAATGGATTGAAATAGTTGCAGTTATTATGGTGTTTGTTACTACATTAATTCTAAAAGTCACTATGTATATATGAGTAATTGCTTAATTTATTGCTAAATATATTTAAATGATGAGAACCATTGTAATTTTTTATTTATGGTAATGAGGCTCATACTTAAACCTCTGTCAGCTATGATGTTATATTAAACTAAACAAATTACTTAAATCATGAGAATATAGTGGCATGACTTTTATATTTTAAAAACATGTCAAGTACTGGTGAAGGTGGATGGCTGGATAAAACTTGTGACTATATAAAATGGGGGGCTTATTATATTGCAAATAATAAATTGAGATGATCCTGATTTTGATATCAAATTTAAGAAATGAATCGTGGATCTGAATCAATCTCAAAAATTAACACATGAAAGAAGATTGTCCAAACTTATATAAAGAATTCATGTACCCGTCCTACAAAGTGAGACTCCGACTTTTTTTCTTTTTTTTTGCATTGAATCGAAGAAAATACTAAACAAAAGATCTACTCTTATTGATTTTTTAAAGTTAACAGTTGTTTTTATCGACTATTTAATAGTAAGGTCCCAATTAGAACTCTTGATAAAGCCACCAGATTAATTTCAAAGTTCACATGTTTAATTATTAATTTAGGTAGATTCAAAGTGCGACATGATCTGCTATCAAAAGATTTTTGCATAGATCTCACCACTCCCACAAGCGAAAACTAAACTTAATAATAGAATTAAAAGGTATGATAATTGAAGTATAATGACAAAACTCAAAGGTAAGGTACGATAACTTTATACAATTATACTATAATTTTATAAAAGTTTGTTATAATTAGGTGATTTTTTTTTCAATGTCATAATCTTGGTGAATAAAATAACTTGATATCTATTACTAGTGAGAGATGACAAATACTCCGTGAAACTAATTTAGATATACATATATCTAATAATCCAAACACTACGGTTATAAAAAAAAAACCACGTTGCAACTTGCAAGGATCTCACTATTTCCACAAGCAAAAATGAAACTTTATAAAACGAAACTATAAAATTCTTTCACGATAGATCGTGAATCACCATTAAATGATAAACTTATTTTTTTAAAACAGTATGTATTTTAAAAATAGTTGAATTCCAAGATATTTACGTTTCAGTCTAAATTGTTAGGCCAAAGAAATAAGTAGTGCAACTAAAATATAGCTTAAAGTCTTATTTAGGAGCCTGGTAACCAAGTTTGAAAATATTCACTTATAGTATAGGATGAAAAATATTACTCCCTCCGTCCCATTTTATGTGGCACCATTTTCTTTTTGGTCAGTCCCAAAAAGAATGTCATATTTCCTTATATGGTAAGTATTTAAAGGTACAATTCCTTTTTTACCCTTGTTGGTCCCACTTAATCTTAAAATAATACTCTAATACATTTATGAGGAGAGAGAAAAGTGAGTCTACTTTTTAAAGGGCAATTTGATAAACATTTCAAAGTCTTCATTTATTTCTTAAACTCCGTGCCCCAATCAAATATTGCCACATAAAATAGAACGGAGGGAGTACTAATATAAAAATCCACTCAACTTATATATGGTATGCTAATTATTTATTGTAGCAGCCAAAAGGTAGTAATTGTTGATGGGCTGAAATAATTCCCATGTCGTACGTCTCGTACCCGTTTCATTCGACTTAGAGATGACAATGAGACAAAGAAACGTTAAATAGGGTAAAGTTAAAACTAAAAATAGATAAACGAAATAAGATATATAGGTTAAAATTTTAACAAGTCAAAATTTGCCCGTCTCATTTTATTTACATTTCAATTGGACTTATAATTTATTTTTGTGAGTAGTGAAAATGTCAATTATTGAACAGATTATTTTTGAAGATGAAAATATTCGTATTGAAATAAAAACAGAAGAAATTAAAGATAAAAAGCATATGCAAAGTTATTATTCTATTAAACGTGTGGTGGGCACTTATAATACCAACGTGAGGTTGAGTACTAATTATAATATCCATTGATCGATTATTGCAGTATTTATTCTGAGACTTTAAGTAGCAACCGATAATACATATAATCTAGTGGGATAGGAGAATAAAATGACATAAAATTGTACTTTCCTCAGCAACATCAACACGTGTTACATTTATATGATCCCAAACCTTACATTTGGATTGGAGATTAATAAAAAATAACTTTTATTTAGTAATAATAGTATATATAATATTAAATCACATCATATACTAATAAAATCATAATTTTAAGCTATAGTAGAGTAAGTTGTATTACGTACATGCTCAAGATGACAATGAAGCAGAACAAGACAGGATTTAACGGGACGGATTAGTCAGGACAAGATTTAAACGAGACAGGTCAAATTAAAACACATTTTTCAGAAATTAATGCACGGGGTTAGCTAGGCAGGTGGTAGGGAAATAACAAACCAGAACAAACTTCACAACCTAATTAAATATGTGTGAAATTAATAATTAAATTGATAAGACTTTAATTAAATACCATAAAATACAGGTTCCTCCATCAGTTGGAACCGCTGGGCTCTGGCAGATTAAACAGTACTACTTAAGCCTCTGAACATTAAAAAAAAAAAGAAGTGATTGAGTGATTGTTGGATCAAATATTACTAGAAAATATGAAATTAGCTATTAAATTTATTCGTAATTTAATCCTCAGTTAATCCGTCCTTAAATAGCTCCAAGCTAATTAGATTTTCTTATATAATTTGTCGCTAAATAACTCCTAGCTTATTAGATTTTTTTTTTTTATAATTCATTGCTAAATGGGATTAACATAAGATTTTTGTTGTTTAGCTATGAAATTTTATCTGTCGCTAATTCCGTGTTTTCTAATACTGAAAAACATAGTTTATAGAAATGTTTGATGGGAAATTGTTGATTTGGTGACTTTGAAACGACGAAAGATTGCATACACTATCAATATAATTTAAAAAATAATAATATATAGTATTACGTTAACATTATTAATTATAACTTATTTTCAAGCTATTAATAAATAAGTTATAATGATTCATAGGTATATGTTCACTCACATGTTACATGCATCAATATATTTTACATGGTCAATATATAAAAGCTTAAATTCCTACCTTTTAAAAACTGTACGTTTATAAGTACTCCACATGTCTGTGAGAAAGGATAAATGGGAAGAGAATCTTATTTATGGAATTTGAATCCTCTTCACATTTAAACCAAAAATAATAATAATCTACTTAATAAGAACGTTTTTTTGGTAATTTCTTTTAAATCTATTCCTTTCACATGTCAAACAGCATGCTTCATCCCTGTGATGTTGTATCATCTTTCGATGCAAACAATAATTTCTATAAAAAATATGGAATAAAATCCAGCCTAAAAAGTTATAGCATATATTTTAATTAAAAGAAATAATTTTGAGGAGCTAAAATGTCCTCTTAGGAAAAGAAAATTAGCTAGTCAACAACTTCCAGTCCTTGTTCTTGTTGCATGCATGGCAAATGCCAATTAATTAGTGACGTATATTATGAGCTACTTGCCCACTTAATTACTTAAGAAAAAATCGACAAAATGAATTGTTTTGCTTAATCACCTTTAATTAATAAAGTAATTAATTTGGATTTGATTAGGACGTTTGTACGGTCCCTTTGCTAAGAGCTACAAATTGTTATGTGATCTACTGTGGTTTTAAATAACTATAGTGAGGACATAATTTTGATGGTCGAAATTGAGTAGTAATAATAGCGAGAGTACTAAAAGTAGTGGGGAAAGTCAAAAGTTTCACTAGGATATTCAAGATTTAATATGTTTATATGATAAATAAAAAAATTCAATTTTAAGAATTGTGATTGATAAATATCATAGACTAAAAATCAAAATATGTTGTTAATTTTATTTAGTGATGAATTATCATAAACACATGCATGCTACAAGTTTCGAGTTCTCAATAAATTGTCTATGATAGAAAATCTTTATCCCCAAAACGAAATTCCCCGATGCAATTCAAATTACTTGGGACATCATTATAAATCCCACAAAGCTAGGTGAAAAACTCAAAAAATATGTGAATATCATCCTTACTACTATATATTAATTATCGAATCAATAATAGTAGTAATTATTGGGATCCGACTCCTTTCCATTTCTCTTCTCTCCATTTTTCCCAAGTTTTAGCTTGGATTGGAGACACATGCATGTCATAATTTAGAATTAATGGTTGAGATCTAATTGATTAAAACAAAATCCTAATCATAGTTATTTACTTCCATATATTTGCTTCTTAAATATTTTTGCAATCCAACAATTTTAGATTTACATTATATTTTTCCTAAATGTATTTAAAAGAATTTATTTTCTTAATTACTTAAGTAATTTTTTGCTGATTTTTTACTTTTTTACCTAACATTTGCCATTTCACAAATAATATTTGCCAAATAAAAAATAAAAAATTGTGACCTGACATTTTTTTTTAATTTTAGAAGTAAAATAAATCTTGTCAAACAACTTTAAATTATTTCTTACTCCCTAAATGGAGTCCATATTGCTCTATAGACACTGTAGCTCCTAAAATTCTATTAGAATAATAAAAATATTTAACTGTATTATAATTTTTTTCAAAAAAGTTAAAGTATTTAATAAGTTTAATATATTTAGAGAAAATATAATGGATTGCAAAAACATTTAAATATATGGAAGTAAATAACTATGGTTAGAACTTTGTTATAATCAATTAGATCTCAACCATTAATTCTAAACTATGACATGTGTCTCCACTCTAAGCTAGAACTTGGGAAAAATGGAGAGAAGAGAAATAGAGAGGAGCCGGATACTAATTATTGACTTGTTGTAGGTACTATTATTGGCAAGAATTTTTTCTTTTCTCATCTCCAAAACCAAAAGCTTAAGCTTAGGAGAAAACGGGAAGTTATTTTGCTCTCTAATCCACTTAAGTAAATCAATTAATTATGAGATGCAATTAATTAAGCTTCAGAATAGATCTACAATACTTAATCACTATTTGATTAGTAATCACCAGAAATTAATTTAGCAGAACAAAATGACTTTAATTTTCTCTTTTTCGAATGAGATTTTATCTTTTCATTATATATATAAATAAAATCTACCAAAAATGCATGTGGAGTTTGACTCCACTTTAGTATCTTTCTAAAATCATGTACTCAAACAAAGCAACATGTATTCACTAAAAAGAATAATTAAGATTGGATTATATCTCTTATTATTATTTTCTAGTATTTAGTACTTTACTTTATATGCAAAATAAAGTAAATTAAGATAAATGTGCATCTTAATTAAAAACGTGAATAAGTTTTAGCCAGCCACGAGTAATGACAGCACTTATATTCATGCGAAAAGAACATTAGTACCAAATATTGCTAAAGATATAATATAATAAAATAAATAAAAGTATAACTTTTGATTACTAAAACTTTTTATTTATTGACAATTTATACAACTGAACATGTAGAAGTAGGAGCAAGCAGAGATTTGAGTACAAGTTTGCTCAAGAATTATCAGTTTATTATTATATTTTAATATTTTAATTTCAATATTTGAAACTCTTTAACTAAGTTTTTTTTTATAATAATTATAGAGACCTTCCTATAAGTTAGCTTCACAACATTTAGTGATTTTCAATACTACGCTCATCTTCTTTGTAATATTTATTTAACTTAATTAAAATTAATTCAAAATAATTACAATATGATCAATTTGTCCTTTATAATGTTATACTTCCAAAACAAAAATAAATATTTTGGGTTTAACCCGCAAGTAATCATTTAAATCCAACAGTTATAGATTCGATCTTCTAACATTTACTGTTTTTTTTTTTATCATCTTTATATGATTTTCAATACAAATCAATATCTCGTTATCTCTTTGGTCCGCTACTACAAAAACCGAACAATGGTTTTATTCTCTCTTTGCCTATTAGGGAAATACCCCTCCGTTCCATATTAATTGTTCATTTTTTTCTTACACGTCACTTAAAAAATCATAAATAAGAAGAAAAATTTGCTAATGAAACTTTAAAAACTTATTTAAACTTTCAAAAAAGAGAATCAATTGTAAGGATAAGATAAAAAAATTTAAAATTAATTTTATCTTAATTTTGTAATTTAGTAAATAATCTACAGTGAGATGGATAACTAAAACGCAATCGTCGCCTAAATTTATTTGGATGGAGTTATGATATCAAAGCTCTCAATGATTTCTTTTTTAAATTATTTCTTTTATGGTTTTATTTCTAAACAAATCAAGTTTAACGGTTGTTGTAGAAAAGTGGAAATTAATTGCTACACACCAGAGTTGCCCATGGATTTGGAAGAACCTAGCTACTCTAAAAATGAATTTTAAACTTTTGAATATTACGATTACACCAAACAAATGTACCAATTTAAAAAGTTTAATATACGGAATTAAGGACAATTTGGTTAAATTACAACTCATTTATATTAATGACAAATAATTTAAAATAACTACATTTAGAAAATCAAAATAAAGGAAATAAACGTACTAATAACACAAATCACAAAACATGTTGGTGTCCGTCTCAAAAATATAATGCTTCACCCCTATAACTATGAATATTGAGTCCTTCAAGATAGATCAGTTAGTTTGGAGGGTGGTTATCTACATGGATGACCCGGGATTGATCCCACCTCAATGCCTTCTGAGTCGAGTCATCGCATAGGGCTTGATTTGCCTAGTGCGGTTGTTACATCCCTGTGTGGTTTGCAGGCTACAATTTTAGTCGCAAGTAAAATAGGAGATGTTAACGGAACCAACGTGTTAGTGATTATACACGGAGATTATATTATGGGCAACTTTAATTTCCATGAGTAATCAACATTAATAATAAACTATTTCTAAAATAATAATATTAATATTTTTATTTCTACATCCTGGCAATCCCTATTATAGATTTAATTCTATGTAACGTTGTTGTACGATTTTAATTAAAATGATTAAGCATGGATATTGCGTTAAACTAACGGAATGCCTAACTTGGTGAAAATGGACCAAATAAGAGAATGCGTGATGAAAAAAAAGTTAGCTCAAATGTTATTGGACGTATACAAAAATATGTGCACTATTTGTGGAGGCAAAGCTAGGTGAGGTTCATGCGTTCGGATAAACCCAGTAATTTTTCCATAGGTCCTATATTTGTACTAAAAAATTAATTAAATATATATGTATATTAATTTGTGTATCCCTAACAAAATTGATTGACAGTTATTAACGAATTTAGAACCCCAAACTCTTAATCCTGTCTTCGCCTCTGAGTCTATTTGAATTTATGTTATGATTTATAGTATAAAATACATATATTTTCAATATGAAATTTATCTAAGATGTTATAATATATATATATACATTTTTCTAAAAAGTTTATTACCAATCTAGAAACTTGTCATTTTTATCATATGATCATATGTATCAAATTAATAAATGTTTGACATGTGTTGTATATATAAATTGTTATTCAATCTGTATTTCAAAGAACAAAAAGATAATAATCAAAATAACTTGAATTAGATAAACGTCGAGTCCTATTAAATTTACCGTGTGTCTTTAAAAATACTATTCCCCTTAATGTATTCGAGGTAATAAAGTATATCTTTCTAAGATAAAACAATTTGCTCACCAGTCTAGCCATACCACAAACTCTAGTGAACAACATCCGAATCACTCGACAATAACAATAAATCACACAAGACTAATTTTAAAAAAAAAGTGCAAGAAGAAGAAGACCAGAGAAAAACTATATATATAAAAAATGAGAGAAAATCACTTTATTTATAGTCAACAAAGACTAGTATGATTATGTGCTTATCGAAAAAATAGCAACCCTTAGAAAAATTCATAACTTATCAGAAAAGCCACAACTTATCGGAAAAGCCACAACTCATTCAATATCAAAAGATATTCAAACTACATCTTTATCTTCGTGTCTTTTCAAAAAGGAAAAAAAAACATTTCATTTCTCATTCTTACTTTTTAAAGTCCAACAAAAATATTATCTCGATTTAATTAAGTTATGTATTTTTATCTAGATTTAATATTATTATACTATTAAATCATATGCTAAATTAACACGGTCACCCATTTGAATAACTTTTTCCTCTCTTTTTTTCGAGTGACATATGAAACGCACACAGAGATTCCATTCTCTCCCGTGTTTTCACTATTATAAATAAGAGAACTCAGATCGGCATAACGTATACTTTGCTCTTCTTATAATTAGTTCATAATTTCCTTATAATTACTGTTTAAGAGCCATTCTTAATATCTTCTTTTTTTCAGATTTTTTTTTGTATATATTGCATTTGCATGGCCACTAATTTACAGAAGCGTGGACTGGTGAGCTTGGGGAAACGATTTGTGAACCATATAACTTATTCAAGTGCTCGAAATTCTGCCAACTCATCATCTACTGGCCTCTCTGCCAGGTATACTCTGAACTTTGCGGAGTCTTTAGAGCCAGAATTTTGAATTTATGAATTCTGAATTCTCATAAACATCAACTTGCAGTATTTTGGATAAATACTTATTTATACGTATTAAGTGAATTTCTTAACACAAATATAAAATTTTGATTAAAGTTACTGAGTTCTAGCTGAAGCTGTAACTTTCTCTCTAGCTCCGCCCTTGATCAGTTCGAGTTAATTACTTTCAATTTGTTTTTTTAAAAAAAAATCTAATTAAGTGATGTGCAGGAGGGTGGTGCACACGTCAGTGTATGACAAGAATCCAGAGGAATATGTGTCATCGTGGGTACCTGATGAAATAATCGAGGTAGAATCAGACAAGTACAAGTACTGGACTCCTCATCCCCAAACCGGGGTATTTGGGCCAGCTACTGATCACATTATAAAATACGGTGAATATGGCTCTCAATTCTCCACTGTAGATTCTGTGTTGGAACAAAAGACATTTTTTCGCGATCTTGAGGATCTGGAGAAGCCTAGTCATACTTAAGTTTCACAAAATATTACAACAGAAAATACTACTAGTAGGGAAGGTGAAAGAGGTGTTTCGTTTGTTGTGTTCTATGAATATGTGATATGTTTAGTTAATTAATGGAAGTACAATATGGAGTAAGTATAGAATAAAACTAGCCACTCTATGTGGGCTGCTTTTAAATGATCATATGGTGCAATACATACGATCAAATTTCTCTGTAACATCGTGGTTTGTCCCAAAAAAAAGTTTGATTGCTATACCAAAATATTGTTATAGAGAATATGTAATAGAACATAAGATTAAAAGTTGGTTCCAAAAACAACTTGACTATTATAATGAACTATTGTTATAAAGGATGACTGTTATAGAGAAATAACAACAATAAAATAACCTTCTAGCTAGCTTAATCGGATTATATTACAGAATACTCGACTGTCCTATAGGTGAGGTACGCGCGTGCACCCCTCAACTTCGAAAAAAAATCATGTGTATTTATCTTGAGAAACTGACAGAAATTAGAATATAATTAACAATGCATCCATGAGAAGCATATGCTCACTCTCTATGTTGCCTGTTTTCTATGAATGAGACCTATTAGTTACTTTGGATTCTTAATTGGAGAAATGAGCATCTAATATCTGAAGCCATGTTGCCTGATGTAATATCATTTTCCTGACAAAAGGGAGAAAAAAAATCCTCTGGGAACATCAAACAAATTGGAGTGACATAGAATAGATTAACATGGTTACTATAAATTAGCAAGAGAGGAAAAGATGAAGGGGGAGCGCTTTCTTGTTCATACAGCAATTTCATTGCTGTGTAGGAATATAATTGCAAATGCAGTAAATATTGTGTCTTAAAAATACTTTTCATTCACCAACCAAACAACATAACACATAGGAAATAAATGACATCCTTCGTACGAAACACAAACATGAAACAGAAATAACAATCGTAACATTTTCTAATCAAACAAGTGCAGTTTTAGCTGATTGGTTCAGTTGGAATTCTTGTATTTCCTTGATTAAAAGCATGACATTGAGATGAGAAGATCCACCATCTTCTACAGCTCTTTTTGCCATTTCTCCAAGCTCCCTAGCTCTTTTTCTAATCTTTTTTCCTTCTTTCTCCTTGTCCATCACCTTTTTAATGGCATCCGTCACTGCATTGTTGCTCACTTGGGCTCCAAACTTCTCTTCTTCCCCCAAATGCACAATTGCCTGAGATCCAACACCCACAGCTATATTCAATACATGTTCTAATAACTTCTCATTAAGAAACTGCTCGGCGAATAAAGGCCATGTGATCAAAGGTACACCAGCACTAATCCCTTCAACAGTTGAATTCCAACCACAATGAGTCAAGAACCCACCAACTGCAGGGTGTGATAGAATTACTACTTGTGGTGACCATCCGCGTATCAAAAGCCCTCTTTCTTTTGTTCTTTCCTCAAATCCATTTTTCGATATCCACTCCTCTATTGGTGCTTGTCCTTCCCCTGTTTTTATGACTAAAATGAATGGACAACCTGATGCTTCCAGGCCTAAAGCAAGCTCCACAAATTGTACTACTGTAATACGACCAAGGCTCCCAAAACATGCATACACAACAGTCTCTGGCTCCCAAGAATCAAGCCATTTCTTCAAAATGTCCTCTTTGTCAAATGATCCCTTATTCCCTCTCTGAACTTTATCAAGATTGTCATTGTTACAAAGAGATAAAGGTCCAATGCACCAAACTCTACCATCTTTAAGTCTTCGGAATTTGTCTACATACCTTTGTTCCAACTCCTCGAAAGTATTGATCACAACCCCATATGCTCTTTTTTCAGCTGCTCTTATTTTGTCACGAATATCTTGTATGACAACTGTTCCTGCTGGATTGAAATGGGGAGGCAGCTGAGCTTTAGTGACTTCAATTCTATCTGGCAAATCAGGTATGACAAAAGTCCCTGATTCAGGTATTTTGTTTTGATCCTTCAAGATGTACATATTATACTTACACATTTGGTTGAAGCAACTCATTCCATCAAAAACAATTCTTGGAATCTGAAACTTATCAGCTGTATCAGCTGTCCAAGCAACATACGCATCAGAAATAATGCAACTCGGTTTAGGCTTCATATCTTCAAGTAATTTCTCAGTCTGTTCTTGCAGCATATCAATTGCAGCAAAGAACTGTCTTCGATAGTTCAGACCAGGCACATCATTATGGTTTTCACACCCCTCTGGAAGTCCTGCTTCCTTACCTTTAAACTGGAGCTCCACTACCCGAATGACGAGTCCAGAACGAATGGCACGGTCAATTGCTGCAGTGAATCTGGCGGCATTTAGAGCTGTCGTGACTAACGTGACTGTCACTCCTTGCTGCGCTAACAATTTGGCCATGTCCGCCAGCGGTATAAGGTGACTTGTAGAAAGTAAAGGAATCACAACAAAGTTTAGCTCTGCCAATGCTGGCACCGTTGTCATCTTTACTCAGTAAGAACTGAAAAAGCTATAGTTTATTGAGTAGTTTTGCTCCTTCACGTTTTTTCAGAAAATGAGCACTTTTGATTTCCATCAAACTCCAGCAGTTATATTTAAGTGCAAATTCTTCACCTCAGAAAACTCTTCACCACATATTTGTGAAGAGTTAATTAAGGTTATTATGTCATTTAGACGTTCATGACATGATAAAAAATTGGTTATTATATCATAGTGTCATTTATATGATGTTAAAGTTAGGTAAGAAAGGAGCAAAATGAAAATAAGAAAAAGACAGGGACCAATAACAGTCAGAATTTTGTGTCACATGTGTAGAGGTGAGAAAAATCCAATAATTGCCAGGCAGTACATTTCATTTTAGAAGGGGACTTGCTATATCAAAGCGTGTCCTTTCCTTTTTATGTGTATTTACTATGACAACTAATCAATTTTGTCTACATTATGCATCAGATCAATTATTGAGTCATGGTATTGAAGGAAAAAAAGATATTTGAAAAAAAATCGTTTCTCCCTCATCTGTAATGAAGAGGAGAATTTTTTGTGCTTATATTCATTGCTATGCCATTTGAGTTCGTTGGAGTTCTGTGATTTGTATGGCCGCGGTTATAATTCCTTAAGACCACACAAGTAACTTGTGGGCTCAAACTAATTGTTAAACTGTTGGATTTTAAAGGCGTGAACATGAAATGAAAGGTTGTGACTCTCCTGAAGAGTTGTGACTATGCTGAAGGGTTGTGACCTTTATGAAAGGTTGTGTTCTTTCTAAAGGGTTGTGACCGTTTGAAAGGTTGTGCCTTTTCCAAAGTGTTGTGACCTTTTTGAAAGGTTGTCTTGTTTCTAAAGGGTTGTGACCTTTACCCTTTGTTGGCTATAAATAGAGAGGTTTTCTCTCATTTTTCAGCATCGAATTCTTCCCTTCTTTTGCATACATTTCTTACAAAACAAAATCGATCTTGTCTATGTGTGTGATTCATTGTTGTCATTTTGAGTTTGTTGAAATTATCGAAGTTTGAGGTACCGCTACTTCTTTAATGGTTAATCCGTTTTATCTTGGGAGGAATTAATCTGCAACCTCGGGTACTTGAGGGAATTAAATTTATTAAGGACACACAATGAGTTCTGTGGACTCGGATAGTTCTTTGTGTTTTTCTTTTTATCTTTTATTATTTCTGGTTTGCTAATCTGAATACAAGAGTTAACAAGCTTAAGAAATTTAATGTTGGTATTTTCTGTGGTAAGGAAATTACTTATATTTTTTGTGTTCTTTTTATTGGGGAAAGAAAAAGAAGAAAAATAGAATTATTTTATCATATGATAAAAAAGATTTGGGATGAATTACTACTACTTTAATATGTTCGAGTATATTTTTTGTAGTAAGTTTTCCTTGGATGGGTAAGATTATTTTTATTTTCTTCCCAAGTGCATTCAAGCATTGCACCCTTTAGTTTTCTTTTCAATGAGAAAATTTATTTTGTGCATAAAGGCTAAGATGAACATTTTAAGTTTTTACCTATATTCTTGGTTTTATATAACTATGAGAAGAAGTAAATGAACAAATGTTGTCTCCTAACAATATTTGAACATGAGTTTAGTTTCTTTTTGAAATTAAATATCTTCTTGAGGAAAATAGGAATATGATGGAAACTGAAAAAAGGAAAAAAAAATTAGCAAGAAAAGTGACTTGCATGGAATTATTGCTGACAGATAGAATATGATTCAATGAGAGTAAAAATTAGGTTCTATCTTTATTTCTCTTGATTATTATTTTCTTTTTCTATCCTTTATAAGTTATGAAATTTATTTCATAAATGTTAGGATAGATGGTCATTATGTGATGATCTCGGAATATGTCTTTATTATTATTAATATGTATTCTGTTTAGAGGAGGAAAAATAAAACTTTTGTAGTTTTCTACTCCATGTGAAATTTGATTGTGTTTGACTTTGGGAGATTTTTTTTTACTCCTTTGGTTTGAACAATATAAGAACTTCACGAACAAATCTGATTGTGCATTGGTTTGAAGAATATAGAAACTTCACCAATTTGTTAAATACTCTGTTTGAATGAATATTCTTACTTGAAGAGTACAAAATCTTCGTTAGGAATATTAAGGCTAAATGATTGAAAAAGATAAAATCTTCATTGTTAGCTCGAAACAGTGTTGTATTTGAGGTTTCTGGAGATTAAAACCTTTTTGGTTTACTATTCTGTCTGAATGTGAAACTGATTCGAAGAGTTTTAAAACTTCATCAGAATTCAAGGTTCATTCGGTCAACGATTAGAAGAATATAAAAACTTCATCGTTAAACTAGAAACAAGTTGTATAAAGATTGAATCTTTATTGTTAGTATTCTAAATACTAAGTGGTTTGTCAAGTTGTGTGACAAAACGGGAAAAGAAAACACTAGTGGCATAAAATTAGTGATTTTTGTGCCTGGAATGGGTGTTTATATGGATTAAATCTCCAAAAGAAGGCTTTGTGTTGCCAATGTGTAAGCATGGAAAAAAAATATGTGGAAAACAATTTCAAATACTTGAAAAATATTTTTGAGAACATATTTAAAATGTGGGGGGTTCTTTACTTGTGATAAAGACAAAATTAGTCTTACTATCTAATTTAAATTTGAAAGTACAAGATATGAAATTTAATGACATTCTTGTATTATTTTAGACCCACAAAATTCTTGGAGTATATTTGATATTGTGAACGTTGAGTCGCTCTTTATTAGTATATGATATGACTAGTATAAAACCACAAAATTATATTACTCATTCAAAAGAATTGTATTCTTTGATGAAAAAGTTTCACTTAAAATATTATGATTTTTCATGAAAAGATATGTCTATTAATTTTTTTTTTTTTTTGTATAGACATGAACATTGGTGAAAAGTGATCTGTTATGTTAGTGTTGTAAAACAAACATTTGGGTCATATTGCTCTTATTGGACCGATGAGACTATGATCATGAGTAATTCTATAACAAATTGAATGTTATGGAAAAGTCCTTCTGAAAAGGACATATGACAAGGTGTTGACTCTAAAACAATGTCTGTATTTGAGAAAGTTATAAAAAGTAAAGAACAAAATATTTGTGGGAAAAAGTTACCTCACAGAAGGTCTTTTCAAACTTAGTATTTCTGTTTGTTCTTACTTGCTTGAATCAAATTGTTTGTGACATAAATGCTTGGGACATGTCAATTACAAAACCTTGCAAAAACTGATCAACTTAGAAGTTTTACCTAATTTCTAGTGCAATAAATCAAAATGTCAAGTATGTGTTGTTGAAAGGAAGTTTAATACCTTAGAATTGATTTACACTGACATTTGTGATATGAAGTCAACACCATCTCATAGTGGGAAAAAGTGTTTCATAAATTTTATTGACAATTGCACTAGATATTGTTATGTTTATTTGCTGAATGGTAAGGATGAAGCAATAGAAACATATTGGCAATATAAAACTGAAGTTGAAACAGTTGGATAAAAAGATTGTTATGATTAGAAGTGGTAGATGTGGAGAATATGAATCTTTTTTTGCAGAAATATATTTGGAAAATGAAATCATCCATCAAATTATTGCACATTCTCACCTCAATCTAATGAAATTGTTGACAGGAAAAAACTAAACTTTGAAGGAAATGTTGAATGTCCTATTTATAAGTTCAGGTTTACCACAAAATTTGTGGGGGGTGCTATCATTATAGCAAAAGAGAACAACAACAAATTTGTCTGTTCAGAAAGAGAGAAACAAAAAGTTTTGTTTGTTAGTAAAGGGAGTAACAAATTAAAAAAAAAACTTTTGTTTGTTAAGAAAGGGAGCAACAAAAAGTTGTGTTTGTTCAGGCTTTGTTGTATCCTGATAAAGAATTGTTTGTCGTCCCTTAAAGTTTATACAAGCAATAACTCTTGAAAGAGAGTGATCAAACAATTTCCAATACAGTCTATTTCATATGAGAAATGGAAATGAGGAAACTATTCCCTAACGGGTCAAAATAGGACCTAAGACTTTTGATTGTATGTTCATTGGATATGCTACAAATAGTAAAGCATGTCGATTTATGGTTCATAAGTACGAACCGTCGGATAGTCAAGTGAAGGGCCGAAACGACCTTGGGAAGAACCAAAGGAGAATGTACTTAATAAAGAGATTCAGAGGTGTAGTAAATGTCAATGGACAAATTACTTCCTACGAGTTTGATTTTGTAACATTTCTTCTTGAAAATGAGTCTCATATATTCTAAAAGTTATGTCCTTTGTGGACTCATTCTCTTTGAGAAAAGGCTGTCAATAGTAAGATAGATTCAATCTTGAGCAACCATACTTGAGAGTTGGTTGATCTTTCTTCAGGAAATAAACTTTTGGGTTCAAAGTGGATCTACAAAAGGAAAAGAAAGTTGATGAAACTATTGATAAATACAAAGACAGACTTGTTGTCATAGGCTTTAGACAATAAGAAAGCCTTGTTTGACAGATAATAGCACTAACTAGGATTACATCAATTAAGATGTTAATTGCGCTAGTTGCGAAATTTGGCCTTCAAATTCGTCAAAATGGATGTGAAAACATTTTTTTAAATGGAAAATTGGAGGAAGAAATTAACATGGAACAACCCAAGGGCTTTGTGGTTCTGATAAAGAAAAGAAAGTCTGTAAACTTGTTAAGTCACTCTGTGGACTAAAAAAATGCGCTAAAATAATGACATGCGAAGTTTGACCAAACTATGTTGGCAAATGAATTCAAGATTAATGAATGTGATAAATGTTTTTACATTAAAAATACTCCAAATCACAAGGTCATTGTTTATTTTTATGTTGATGACACGTTGATCATCAAAAGAGACATTTCTGACATAAATGTTACTAAGCATATGCTAGAAAGTAACTTCGATATGAAAGACATTAAATTACTGATGTGATTGAAAATGTACTTGACAAGTTCAAGCATTTGGATTTCAATATTGTCAAGACTCCAATAAATGTGAGATTTGTACTTCAAAAGAATGAAGGCAAAAGTGACTTACAATTTGATTGTGCTAGAGTATTGAGAAGTATGATATATATCATGAAGTGTACGCGATCAGATATAGCATATGCTATTAATAAACTTAGTCGGTTCACGAGTAATCTCAATCATACTCATTGGATGACAATGAAAAGAGTTTTGGAGTATTTAAAACATACATAAAAAACTATTGCTTTGCATTATAACTAATATTCAACAGTATTGGAAGGATATAGTGATGCAAATTGAATCACCATGTCAAATGAAGTAAAATCCACGAGTGGATATGTATTTACTCTTGGTGGATGAGCAGTCTCTTAGAAATCTTCCAAATAGAGATGTATCGCTCGCTCTACTATGAAATCTGAGTTTATCACTCTAGATAAGGCTAGTCAAGAAGTTGAATGACTCCAAAATTTCTTGAAAGATTTTAGGCCCAAACCTTTTAGCTCCAGTATGCATACACTGTGAGAGTTAATTTGCAATAGGTAGGGCATGAAGCATGAAGTATAACGGAACGTCTCGTTATATATGACGTAGACATAATATCATTAGAGAACTACTCTCTAGTGGAATTATCATAATTGACTATGTAAAGTCAAAGGATAATGTGTCGGATCCACTTATAAAAGGCCTAACTAGAGAGGTAGTTGATAGATTATCAAAGGGAATGGGACTATGGCCTAGAACAAGTCATTGTGGCGGTAACTCCACCTAGAAGACTGGAGATCCCAAGATCTAGGTTCAAAGAGATCAAACAAAGTCATTGGTGACGGTTTAACATTGTCAAAATATTTTTTATGGTCCATTCTCATGATAAGACAATGCTCAGTAACAAGGATAAATGCATTAGGACTTTTTGATGATTTCTAAGTTTGATACAGGGTATATCAAATGGTGTTTCTACGGGATAACATATTTATAAATCACCTATGTAAGTGTGAAGTGTAAGCCGCTTCAAGGAGAATCCGGTAAGGCCAGTTCTCTACGCACTTATAAACCAAGATGTGTTCATGGCTGAAACGAACAAAACAATGAGAACCAAAAACAGTTCAAGGGTTGATTGTGTGACTTATGTTGTCTAGGTATACACTAAAGCTCGACGGTTCAAAGATATCAAATCTACCGATTGACCGAGTATATTCGATATATGTTCACTATGGAAAGTTCAAAGGGAAACCCACTTATCCTGAGGCCATCAATCCTTAATTACGAATCACACAATTTTTCATGCATATGTTTTAACAATAGCCATTCCCTATTTATTTGGGGGATTGCTGGATTTTAAAGGTGTGAACATGAAATGAAGGGTTGTGACCTTTATGAAAGGTTGTGTCCTTTCTAAAGGGTTGTGACTATTTGAAAGGTTGTGCCTTTTCCAAAGTGTGGTGACCTTTCTGAAAGGTTGTCTTCTTTCCAAAGGGTTGTGACCTTTACCCTTTGTTGGCTATAAATAGAGAGGTTTTCTCCCATTTTTCAGCATTGAATTCATCCTTTCTTTTGCATGCATTTCTTACAAAACAAAATCGATCGATCGTGTCTATGTGTGTGATTCGTTGCTGTCATTTTCAGTTCGTTATCGCTACTTCTTTACTGGTTAATCCGTTTTATCTTGGGAGGAATTAATCTGCAACCTCAGGTACTTGAGGGGATTAAATTTCTTAAGGATACACAGTGGGTTCTGTGGACTCAGATAATTCTTTGTGTTTTTCTTTTCATGTTTTATTATTTCTGGTTTGCTAATCTGAATACATGAGTTAACATAAACAACATAAACTGACTTGTTAAATTACTACATTAAACTCTGTCTGATAACACTTTATAATTCTCAAATAAGTACATTCCATACTACTTGTGCATCTTCATTTTAAGATTTGTTGAGTTGGAATTCTTGTATTTCTTTGATTAGAAGTATTAAACTAAGATGAGAAGATCCATCATTTTCTATTGCATTTTTTGCAATTTGTCCAACGTCTTTCGCTCTTTTTCTCCTATCATTTCCTTCTTTCTCTTTGTCCATCACCTTTTTAATGGCTTTAGTCACTTCTTCTTTGTTCACTTGGACTTCAGGCTTCTCTTCCTCTCCCAAATGCATAGCTCCTTAAGATCCAACACTCACACCTGTTTTTAAGACATGTTCTAAGAATCTCTCGTTCATAAACTGCTCGAAAAATAAAGGCCAAGTGATCATAGGCACACTAGCAACGATCCCCTCAAGGGTCGAATTCCAACCACAATGAGTCAAGAACCCTCCAATTGTAGGGTGTGATAGGATCAATACTTGTGGTGCCCAGCCGCGGATCAAAAGCCCCTTTTCTTTTGTTCTTGTCCCAAATCTATTTTTTGATATCCAGTCCTCTATTGGTGCTTGTCCTTCCCCTGCTTTTATGACTAAAATGAATGGACAACCTGATTCTTCCAGGCCTAAAGCTAGCTCCACAAATTGTACAATTGTAATACAGTCGAGACTCCCAAGACATGCATAAACAACAGACTCAGGCTGCCAAGAATCAAGCCATTTATTTAAACTGTCCTCCTTGTCAAATGACGTCTTATTCCCTCTCTGAGCTTTATCTAGATTGTCATTGTTACAGAGACACAAAGGTCCAATACACCAAACTCTTCCATCTTTAAGTTTTCAGAATTCATCAACGTACCTTTGTTCCAACTCCTCGAAAGTATTGATTACAACCCCATAGGCTCTTTTTTCAGATGCTTATATTTTGTCTCGAATATCTTGTATGCAATGTGTTCCTGGATTGAATGCTCCAGGCAGCTGACATTTAGTTACCTCAATTCTATCTGGCAAATCAGGGATGACAAAAGGCCCTGATTCAGGGATTTCACTTTGATCATTCATGATGTACAAATTATGCATACATAATTGACTGAAACAACTCATTCTATCAAAAATAATTCTTGGAATCTGAAACTTATCAACTGTCTCAGCTGCCCAAGCAATATGAGTATCACAAATAATGCAACTTGGCTTAGGCTTCATCTCTTCAAGCAATTTTTCAGCTTGGTCTTGTAGCATATCAATTGCAGCAAAGAAATTTCTTCGAAAGGCTAGAGCTGGTAGAAGATCCGCACTTTCACATCCCTCGGGCAGTCCTGCTTCCTTAGCTGGAAACTGGAGTTCAAGTACCCGAATGAGGAGTCCAGAACTGATGGCACGATCAATTACTACAGTGAATCGGATAGCATTGAGGGGCGTCATGATTAAAGTGATAGTCACGCCTCTCCGTGCTAACAATTTTGCCATGTCCACCATGGGTATGATATGACTTGCAACAAGTAATGGTATCAAAACAAAGTTTAACTCTTGCTATGTAACCATCTTTAATATGATATAGTTGCAAATGAATAAAGATTAAATGTGCTTTTATATTATATTAGTAGTGTTACTACTTTTTAAGGTTATGATGTAAGGGCTTACATCTGCATTAAATTAATCTTGTAGCCTCAAGTATAGCAGTCCATTACGGCACTTTGAGCAATTATTCAAGTAATTAAGAAAATCTGACCATATGCAACTCGACATTTCATGTGATAAAGTCAGCTAACTATCTTACAGTCGTCTCTATTTCATGTGTACATGATAGCTAATCAATTTTGTCATTCAAGTCTAAGCTGACATTCACAGTTTCAATCATCCAATAAAAGATCGACTTTTGTAAGATTAACTTTAAGTTCGATAACTTATACTATGATAAAAAATATTACTAATTTTTTTGGCGAGGCACATTATGAGACAACAGTTCCTTTTTATGTGGCAATACAGTCACCAATCACTTAATTATACTTTATATATAACTTGTAGGATTTATAGAAAGAAGTCGACGAATTGTGTACCTTATGTTTTGCAGCGGAAAATCGACGAAATCCTTTTCTTTGAAGAATTGCTCCAAGCCAAACTTGAATCTCAAGGAAACAAGATAAATGATTCACAAACTAAATATCTTTTGGTGAGTGTCTTTTTCTTTATAGCTTAGGGTTACTAAGGTAATGGTTCTATTTGTTATGTGGATTTATATGATAAATATTCTATGACTTGTCTTTTACATTGAAAGTGCATGGTGATTCTCAAACTTGGCAAATGCATGTGTTTCAACTAAACTGTCCTTTTTAACATGCTTTAAGGATTTTATTGCATGGCTTTCATATTTGGTACATATTTGTGCTAACCCCTATTTCTTCTACATTTTTACAAAGTGTAGGTTCCGGCGTGTGAAGTGTACTTCCTTGATTAAGGTTTGGGTTGCTTATCTCCAAGACTTGTGGTGAGTCCTCATGGTTCAAGGACAAAATGTCATTCACTTGTAGTTACTTTCTTATATTCTACTTTTTAGACTTTTGATTGTAAAGGGTTGTGACCCTATTGCCATTCTATTGTAGTAGATGGATTATGAGACAATGTTTAGACTTCTTTCGATTTTATGAAGACTTCGATTGTAAATTTTTTAATTCCGCATCATTTCTATTTTCTTATGTTTATGTATGCTAAGGGGTTATATGAGACCCCTTCGGGGTCAAGTACGTCGTGTTGCATCTAAGGGGTACCCCTTGGGCGTGAAAAACTTGGTATTAGAGCATAAGGTTTTGGGATTGATTTTTAGGTCGATGTCTCATAAACCACATCTTTTAGAGTCTTGTTCATGAGTGTGAAGCGCGCCACACTTATGAATGAGAGGCTATAAGATGTTTAGGAAAGTTCACTTCATTTATTACTCCTTAGTCGTGCTTTAGATTTTTAACTCTATGAAGTCCTTTTGCTAACCCTTCTCTTGTGTTTATAGGCTATGAATACAAGAAGGGCAAATGCAAGAAAGATGGAAAAAGAGAATGTGAATGAGGGAGTTCCTCCCCAAGCTCCACAAGCTAAGGTCCTCAAGCTCCTATTGATGAGAGGGCTATGACAAATGTGGAAATAAAGACGGCTCTCTATATATTGACTCAAGTCGTAACCATTCAAGCTCAAGCCATGATAACTCAAGCTCAAGCCATGACGACCCAAGATACAAGGGAAATTATTGCTCCGACTAATCCAAATATGAATTCGGCCGCTTCTAGGGTTCAAGATTTTTCTAGGATGAATCCTCCAGAGTTCCATGGTTCCAAAGTGGGATAGGATCCTTATGAGTTTGTGGAAGAGGTTCTCAAGATACTTGACATCATGGGAGTGAGTTTGGTAGAGAAAGCAGAATTGGCCGCTTATCAATTGAAGAGTATTGCTCAAGTTTGGTACACTCAATGGAAGGCTAATAGGCCGGTTGGAGCGGGTCCTATAGAATGGGAAGCGTTCAAAACCTCATTTCTTGCTAGGTATTTTCCCCGGGAATTGAAAGAGGCTAAAGTTAAAGAATTCATCAATCTTCATCAAGGGGGCATGAGTGTGCAAGAATACTCCCTCAAGTTCACTCAATTGTCTAAATATGCTCCTTCTCTAGTGTCAAATCTGAGGGACGAAATGAGTAGATTCTTGACGGGGGTGTTCGACTCAATTGAAGAAGAATGTCGTGCGACAATGCTTCATGACAACATGGAAATATCACATCTTATGGTTTATGCTCAACAACTTGAAGGGTCAAGGCTTAAGAAGAAGAATAAGGAAGTGAAAAGGGCAAGGACCAATGATGGAAATTCTTCCAAGGGTATATTCAAGGGTCAAGGTAGACCAAGGTTCAAGGGAAAGTTCTCCAACCAAAGCTCCTCTAGTGCTCCAAGGGGTAACAAAGGAAGGGTTTCTAACCCTAAGCCTCAAGGAAGCAATAGTGGTGGATCTTCCATGGAGAGGCCTGCTTATGCCAAGTGTGGCAAAAAACATGATGGTAAATGTCTTGCGGGCATGGGTGTTTTCTATGGTAGTGGTAAGAGTGGGCATCAATTGAAAGATTGCCCAACACGTGCGGCCAAGGGAAGAAAAGATAAACAAACTCCTCCAAGTGGTTCAAATTCCGATGCTCCCAAGAAGAACCAATTTTATGCTCTCCAAGATAGAGGTGACCAAAAGATCTCCTCGGATGTGGTTTTCGATACGTTGCAAGTATTTCTTATTGATGTTTATGCATTATTGGATCCCGGTGCCACTCTCTCTTTTGTGACGCCCTATGTGGCAATGAGGTTTGATGTTCCTCTGGAGGAATTATTAGAACCTTTTTTCAGTTCCTACCCCGGTTGGTGACTCGGTGGTGGCTAAAAGGGTGTATAGAAGATGTCCCATTTCTTTGTCCCATAGAGTTACTCTTGTTGACTTGTTAGAACTTGACATGCTAGATTTTGATGTGATGCATCTATTGATTGTAGAACCCGGGTGGTTAAATTCCAATTTCCTAATAAACCTATTTTAGAGTGGAAGGGTGGAAATTCTATGCCTAGAGGTCAATTTTTTTCTTGTCTTATAGCTGGCAAAATGATCTCCAAAGGGTGCATTTACTATCTTGTTAGGGTGAAGGATGTTGAATCCAAAACCCCTCCTCTAGAGTCAGTTACGGTAGTGAATGAGTTTTCAAAAGTTTTTCCTGATAATTTGCCCAGTATTCCTCCCGAACGGGAAGTAGATTTTGGTATTGATCTTATCCCAGCTACGCAACCTATCTCTATTCCTCCTTATAGAATGGCTCCGACGGAGTTGAATGAGTTGAAAGAGCAACTAAAAGATTTGCTTAACAAGAGTTTTATTCAACCAAACATCTCTCCATGGGGTGCTCCGGTATTGTTTGTTAGGAACAAAGATGGAACTCTTAGAATGTGTATTGATTATCGGCAATTGAATAAGGTGACCATTAAGAACAAGTATCCACTTCCTAGAATTGATGTCTTATTTGACCAACTTCAAGGGACTACCTACTTTTCCAAAATTGACCTTCGTTTGGGATATCACCAACTAAGGATGAGAGGGATTGACATTCCTAAGACTGCTTTTCGAACTAGGTATGGGCCCTATGAGTTCCTTGTGATGTCATATGGCCTAACTAATGCCCCGGCGGCATTCATAGACTATATAAATAGGGTTTTCCGGCAATTCTTGACATGTTGTCATTGTGTTTATCGATGACATCTTGATCTATTCTAGGAGTGAGAGTGACCATACGGACCATTTGAGGATATTATTGAAAATCCTCAAGGATTATCAATTATTCACAAAGTTTAGTAAATGCGCATTTTGGCTAAGGTCCGTAGCATTCCTTGGTCACATTGTGTCAAACAAGGGTATAAAGGTAGATCCAAACAAGACAGACTCGGTCAAGAGTTGGCCTAGACCTTTATCACCAACTGGTATTATAAGTTTTTTATGTTTGGCCGGCTACTATAGGAGGTGTTTTGAGGGGTTCTCCTCTATTGCTTCTCCTTTGATGGCCTTAACTCAAAAGAAGGCTAAATTTGTGTGGTCGAAAGCTTGTGACAAAAGCTTCCAAGAATTGAAACATAGGCTTATCTCCATTCTGGTGTTGACCTTGCCGGAGGGTACCGATGGTTTTGTTGTGATGCCTCTAGAGTGGGTTTGGGATGTGTCCTTATGCAACATGGGAAAGTAATTGCCTATGCTTCAAGGCAACTCAAGATACATGAGAAGAACTATATGGGGTGCATGTTGATGTGTTCACCGACCACAAGAGTCTCCAATATGTGTTTAGCCAACAAGACTTGAACCTCCGACAAAGAAGGTGGTTAGAACTTTTGAAGGATTATGATATGAGTTTCCTTTACCACCCCAGCAAAGCCAATGTAGTTGCGGATGCCCTAAGTCGATTCTCCATGGGTAGTGTGGCCCATGTAGAAGATAAGAAGAAGGAGTTAGTTCGTGATGTTCATAGGTTGGCCCATTTAGGTGTCCAACTAGTGCATTCCACCAAGGGTGGTGTCCTGGTCCACAATGGTTGCAAATCATCCTTTGTAATGGATGTTAAGGCAAATCAAGACCTTGATCCTATTTTAGTGGAATTGAGAGAGTCGGTGCTCAACAAGTCCATTGAGGCTTTCTACCAAGGGGGAGATGGGGTTCTTAGGTACCAAGGTTGGTTATGTGTTCCAGATGTTGATGGCTTGAAAGAGCACATTTTAGACGAAGCTCATGGTTCGCGGTATTCTATTCATCCGGGAGCCACCAAGATGTATTGTGACATATGGGAAGTCTATTGGTGGAATGGTATGAAGAATAATATAGCGGGTTTTGTAGCTAAATGTTTGAATTGTCAACAAGTTAAGGCCGAACACCTAAGACCGAGAGGCTTGTCTCAATATATAGATATTCTCACTTGGAAGTGGGAGAATGTGAACATGGACTTTGTTGTGGGTTTTCCTCGTACTCGAAGGCAACATGATTCTATTTGGGTTATTGTGGATAGAATGACAAAATCCACCCACTTTATTCCCGTCAAGGTTTCCTTTTCAGCGGAAGACTATGCAAAATTGTATATCAAGGAGATAGTGAAGTTGCATGGAGATCCTTTATCTATCATTTCGGATCGAGGTACTCAATTTACTTTACACTTTTAGAAGGAATTCCAAAAAGGGCTTGGTACTAAGGTTAGGCTTAGCACGGTTTTTCATCCCCAAACCGATGGGAAAGCGGAACGTACCATCCAAACCTTAGAAGATATGTAGAGGGCATATGTTATTGACTTCAAGGGTGATTGGGATGACCATCTACCATTAATAGAGTTTGCCTACAATAATAGTTACCACTCAAGTATTGCCATGGTTCCTTTTGAAGCATTGTATGGTAGGAGGTGTAGATCTCCGGTTGGTTGGTTTGAAGTAGGTGAAATTGCTCTAATTGGTCCCGAATTAGTTTATGAGGCCATTGAAAAAGTCTGACTCATTAGAGAAAGGTTGAGGAACGCCCAAAATCGACAAAAGTCTTATGCCGATGTTAGAAGGAGGGATCTAGAATTTGAGGTTAATGATTGGGTCTACTTAAAAATCTCACCTATGAAAGGTTAGATGAGGTTTGGCAAGAAGGGGAAACTTAGTCCTCGATATGTGGGTCACTATCAAATTTTGAAGCGTATTGGGAAATTGCCTATGAGTTAGAGTTGTCGAATGAATTGGCTCCAGTTTATCTGGTATTTCATGTTTCCATGCTTAAGAAGTGTATTGGTGATCCGGTATCCATCATTCCTTTAGAAGGTTTGGGAGTTGATGAGAGTCTTTTGTATGAAGAGATCCCAGTAGAGATCTTAGACTGTCAAGTTGAAAGGTTGAGGAATAAGGAAATAGCTTCCGTGAAAGTGTTATGGAGGAATCATTTAGTTCAGGGTGCTACATGGGAGGCCGAGGCCGATATGAAGTTCTGCTATCCTCATATTTTTCCTTCTACTCCTATCCAAGCTTGAGGTAAGTAGTTCCCTTGAGTTTGATGTTTAGGGAGTCATGTGTGCTATATGTGTTCTATATGATTTCCTTATGTTATACATGTTCTTGATGAAATTCATGTTTGGTAAAAAAATGAGTTTTATGAATTATGTGTCCCTCATGTGACTGTGCATTTTAGTATGATGATGGCATTTTTGAATTCATGAGGTGATTTTATGAACATACTTTGCTATGCTTGTGGTGAAATGACATATTGGATCCATAATGTTGTGTTGAGCTTATTTTGTTGGAGAAGGTAGTTCCTCCTATGATTATGTTAAATGACGAGTCTTAAGATGGAGTTGATGTTTCCTCCCTTGAATTGTGAATTATTTTGATGTTGCATGCATGATGGGCTGCTAAGTCTTGAGTCTTTATTTCCGTAAGGTGTCTAAATCATCATTCGAGGACAATGTTCCCAAGGGGGAGATAATGTAACACTCCGGAAAATGATACGATAAACTAGAGCCTAAACGTGAGGGTGAACGTCAAGTACAAAGGTTATTAAAGTCAAGGCCAAGGGGCAAGTGCCAAAGCAAAGGGGCCAAGCCAAAGCCAAAGGCCAAGGCTGCCACTAGTTTGAAGCACACTGCCCCACCTTCACGAGTGGAACTACGGATCGTAGTCCACACCAAGGCTCATGAAGGTGGATCGTGAACCTTCCTTAGCCATGGAAAAATGGCTACCAAAAGTCCTGGCTAGTGCCTCAACTTCACAGAAAGGACCATGGCTCGTGGTCTTGACCACGACTCGTGGATCCCTTCGTGAAGATTACTAGGGCAAGTAGCTTAAGGCACAAAGTAGCCTAGCTACTGCCTCAAGGACCATGGCTCACGGATCCCCTCGTGGTAATGCCTTGGGCTTGTGAGCCTAAGGCAGTGCCTAGCCACTGCCCAACCTTCACGAGGGGGACCACAAATTGTGGTCCTCACCATGACTGGTGAAGGAGCTCGTGAGGCCTGGACGGGTTCACTAAGTGAGGGTCATTTAAGTCTTTTCCTATTTAAGTCCAATTAAAGTGAGGTCGTTTTGGGTATTTTTAGGGGTACTATATAAGTTGATTTTAAGTCAAATTCACCCAATTCAAGTCATTAATTCACAACACCCAAATCATTCCCAAAATCCTCTCCCTCACAATATTTCTCTCACTAGAAATCCTCCATTGAAGAAGAACAAAAACTTGAATGCTAGGGCTCAAGAACTCATCTTCTCAACTCTAATTCATGAGGAAATCTTCAATCAAGGTATGGGGCTCTTGATTCATGGAATTCTTCCATGAAGCCCTAAATCACTCAATTTCAAATTAGTAGATTCTTCAAATCTAGGGTTTTCAATCTAGGTCATGGGTTCTTCCTAAAAACGATGTCAATGAGTTAATTGTCTATTATTATGATTGAATTGTTGTTTATTGGTGGTTTTATGATAAAATCCCCCATGAACCCATGAATTTCCCCATGATCCAATTTCATGAATTGTGTCGATGGTATTTTAGTTATTGAAATCATGTTATTATTCATGCCTATTGTAGTAGTTCTAGGTGTGATTGTGGGACATGATTCATGACCCTTGAAGGGTAAATTATGAGAGTTTGTACATGTTGATGAAAATTGAATATGAACTTATGATTCACTTAGAAAGAGAAGATCCTATGACTATTGGGTAAATTGTGGTATTGTTAAAAAATCATTCTCCCCTTACCCTTACACATGACTATTATGAATTGTCTAGTTTGATGATAATGTTGTTGTGTTGATTGAAAGGCTATTCTTATGAAACACTATGAACATAATGTGAAAGGTTTACTCACATATTAATGATGATTCTAAAGTTGAAAGTCCATTCTCACCTAAATAAATCTATGAGCTATTTTATGGGTTGTGTTGAATGAATGGCAAGATACCCCTTCACACATGTAAATTCAATTCAAAGACTAATTATGTATAATATGGGAAATAATGCTTAGCACCGAGTGGATATAGAAAATGAGGTAGAGGCCCTCCCGTCAATACAATAGTCCGGGTCATCTAAATTATTCTCATGAGATGGAAGCTCCTCTGCCAATACAATATGTCGGGTTTCTAGAAGCAATCTCCATATCCCGTAACTATGTGCCCATACATGTCTTTAGCTAGTGGATCCACCTAAAAGCTATACATTTAGTTCTACCTTAGGCAAGTAGGACAACTTTTTTTTGGTGTGGGGTTACACGACACCGGATTCCATGTAGCTCACATGGTCTATGTCGGTTAAGGCTATTTTTCCCTACATGAAATGATTATGAATATGACACGAACTATACTCATGACTTCTTAATGAGCCTTACTTAGTAGGAGTGGGGGTATGGGACTTCACTTTTACATTGCACAAGTAGACTTTGAAAGGGGTTATGGGGTGGTTTCTAATACTATGAAAATGTATGAATGTATGCATGTATGTTGAAGGGATTGTTGCTATGAATGACTTTCCTTATGTTCAAGTGAATGTACATGACTATTTCCTTATCAACGACTACTGACTATAATGAGGTCTAAAGATGGTATGTATGACTAAGGTTGCCTCAAAGGGGTACTTAGTATGGTTGGTATTATGGGATGCCAACCATACATTGCACATGTATACCTTAGGGTTACTAAGGTAATGGTTCTACTGTGTTATGAGGATTTATATAATGAATATGCTATGAATTGTTTTTTACATTGAAAGTGCATGGTGATTCTCAAACTTGGCAAATTTATGTGTTTCAACTAAATTATTATTTTAGCATGTTTTAAGGATTTTATTGCATGGCTGATGATTCCACATATTGGACTCATTTAGGGCTTTATTTTGATAGAAATAGTGTCCTCGAATGCTTATTTTGCCTCAATATCTGATGAAAAAGTTTCAGGTATTTGAAGTTTTACCGGAAGCATGGACGCTTAGGCACAAAAAGGAACAAAAAGGCTAAAAAGAACGAAGAAGCTGAACCCTGAGCTCCACCAAGCACACTTGGCGAGTCGCCAAAGCGACATATTCCGCCCTTTGTTCCAGTACACGAAGCCCTGAATGAAGAGGATAAAAAAGGCGATGAAAGGAGTAGTCGACGCTTCATCGAATAGTTCTGCAAAGCAGTACTATACCTCCCAATGGTCCAGAACATGAAGATGCTGAAGGCAAGAACGAAACAGTGATGAGACAGAAGAAGGGTGAGTCGCCGAGTCATTCGGCGAACTCGACTAACCTCGCCAAGCTATCCTCCAGCACTAATTTCTGATGTCTATAAATACTAAACTCTTTATTAATTTAAGGGAGTTGAACCATTATTATTATTTTTCACAATAGAATAGTACTTTTTTGGATATTTTACCTCAAGTTTGGAGAGGGTTATTGGGAGACTTGAAGAAAGAAGGATTTCATCTTCCCCAAGTTTGAAGTGTGTCTTCTCCATTCTACTTCCTTTGCTTAAATCAAGGTTTAATTCCTTATACCCATTTGATTTTATTATCATTTTAGGTGTATTTTGTTATTTCTTGATGTGTGGCTAAAAACCCCATTCTCGGGGTATGATTTAGCAAATATGTGTTGATATTATTGTTGGGTCTTGTTTGCTGATATGTTAGATGTATTTTAATGGTGATTTCACCTAGTGGTTGTGGTTTAATTTAATGGGTTTGTAGTTGCAAATACAAAACCATCCATGTGTTTTCAGCTTGCTCAGGAGAGAGGTCGCGAAACCAAGACCACTAGACTGATGGCCTAAAGAGTGGGTCGACATGAGGTTCAGCCCGAGAGGGTGAGCCTTAATCCCATATCCTAACACTCAATTTGAGAGAGTGAGTGGGGTAAGGCGTAGGCTGGCCTTCATGCGGCAAATGGGTATCCGAGAGGAACCCATTTGAAGTTGGGGTAAGTTGCCCGAGAGGGAACTTATTTCCATCTAAAGCTTAGCCTAGTCACTATAATTATCTTACAAATTTCCTATCGAAAGCATGTACCCAATGATTTATCTCAACTTTTGTTGCGGTCACACCCCAAGAACTTTTCCCCATACTTGATTTTCTTGTTAATTTTTGCTATTTTTACTACTTGTGACAAAAACCCCATTTGATATTTGACACTTTCATGTCACCCCCTTTAATTTTCTATGTTTTTGTTCGTTAATATCTTTAGCTACGACTAGTTAGAGCTAAATTTTATTTTTCTATTAATTCTCAAAACCACTCCCTTGGGACGACCCCAACCCTTGGTTGGGTTATTATACTATTGCACGATCGTAGACACTTGAATTGGAAGTTGTGTCATTGATTACGACAAACATCAATGACTTCCATACTTGGTACATATTTGTGCTAACCCCTATTTCTTCTACATTTTTACATAGTGTAGTTTCCGGCGTGTGAAGTGTACTTCCTTTATTGATTAAGGTTTGGATTGCTTATCTCCAAGACTTATTGTCAGTTCTCATTGTTCGAGGACAAGATGTCATTCACTTCTAGTTACTTTCCTATATTCTACTTTTGAGACTTTTCATTGTAAAGGGTTGTGACCCTATTGACATTCTATTGTAGTAGATAGATTATGAGAGAATGCCTAGATTCCTTTCGATTTTATGAAAAGACTTTGATTGTAAAATTTTAAATTCCGCATCATTTCTATTTTCTTACGTTTATGTATTCTAAGGGCTTGTATGAGACCACTTTAGGGTCAAGTACACCGTGTTGCATCTAGGGGGTACCCCTGGGTTGTGACACCAACGATCTCTCCTCAACATTGATAGCGGCAATAATGCCAACACTAGAAGTCTTCTTACTCAAAGCATCGGCCACCACATTGGCCTTCCCCGGATGATACAAAATGGTGATATCATAGTCCTTCAAAACTCAAGCCATAGGCTCTCCCTTAAGTTCAGATCCCTCTGATTGAAGATGTACTAAAGATTCCAATGATCCGTGAGGACCTCATAATATACCCCATACAACTAATGCCTTCATAGCTTAAGCACAAACACTACAGCTACCAACTCCAAATCATGAGTAGGATAGTTCTTCTCCTAGGTCTTCAACTATCTAAAAGCATAGATGATCACCTTCCCCTTCGACATCAGAACACCACTCAACCCCACTGTAGAAACATCACAATAAATGGTGAAGTCTACACCGTCACCGGTTAAGGTCAAAACAGGAGCTAAAGTCAATAAGGTATTGAACTTTTGAAAGCTCTCCTCATACTCATCAGACCGCTGGAAACTCACACTATGTCGAGTCAATCTGGTCAAGGGAAATGTAGTAGTAAAGAAGCTCTGAACAAACTGCATGTAATAATAACCTCTTATCCCTAAAAAAATCCAACTCTCGATAACTGAAGTGGGCTTGGTTCAACCTCTAACTGCCTCAATCTTGGCTAGATCCACATGAGTACCCTTCTTGCATGTGTCCCAGAAATGCAATAGAATCAAGCCAAAATTTGCACTTTTAAGAACTTGGCATACAAATTATCTTTTCTCTATCTTTGAATTAGAATCCTCAAATGTCGATCATGGTCTTTCTCAATCTCGGAGTACACCAAGATGTCATCAATAAAGACTATCACAAAATAATCCAAATACTATCGAAACATCTCGTTCATTTGCTCCATGATTGAAATACACCACAAAAACTTATAGTGTTCGTAACGAGTCCTCAAAGCTGTCTTAGGGATACTCGATGCCCTAATCATCAACTGATGATAATTGGACCTCAAATTAATCTTAGAAAATAAAGATGCTCCTTGAAGTTGATCAAGTATGTCATCAATATGATGAAGATGATACTTGTTCTTCACTAAAATTTTGTTCAACTTTCGGTAATCAATATACATTTGCATGGTTCCATCCTTCTTCCTCACAAACAAAACAGGAGCACCCCATGGAGAAACACTAGGGCGAACATATCCCTTAATTCCTTTAATTATCCTAGAGCCATGTGATAACAAGGAATATAGATGGGCTTGGTGCTCGTCTCCAAGTCAATTGCAAAATCAATGTCTCCATTCGGAGGAACACCTGGAAGAGTAGTGAGAAACACATTCGAAAACTCTCGAACCATAGGCAAAAAATCAATGTGGGGTGGCTCAACACTAATATCCCAAATAAAGGCCAAATAGGACAAGAACCCTCTACCAACCAGCCTCTGAGCACGAATTAATGAGATAACGTTGCTATGGTAAGAACCACTAGCACTTGTCTACTCAATTCTCGGGACACCCGACATCACTAAAGTCATAGTCTTAGCAAATAATCAAGGTTATCATGATGCAGGGAGAGTCAATCCACACCCAAAATAATATCAATGTCTATCATCTTCATAATTAAGTCTACCCCAGTATCATACCCAGCCAAAAAAACAACACAAGATCGATACACTCGATCCACCACTAAGGACTCACCCATTAGTGTAGAAACATGAATAGGAACATGTACGCTATTAGACATCATATCAAATCCAATAGAAAAATGGTTAGATACATACAAGAAAGTAGACCCTAGATCAAATAATGCAAATTTAGATCACAGGCAAACTGGGACGATAATTGTGATCACAACGTGAAAAATCTCGTCCTCTAGCCTCCTAAAAATTCATAACACTGTACATCTCAACCACCTTTAATCTGAGTAGTGCCCCGACCTCCACTATGTTGAGCTGTAGCACCCGTACCAGAAGCCCTATTGCTTATGCTGTACTGACCTCTACCTCAACTCTCGGTCGGAGGTGCTGAATATCTAGCTAGAGAAGCTGAATAAGTACGCTCGAACCTAAGTGAGTCTGTAAAGGACACTGCTGAATCATATGACATGAATCCCCACACCCATAATAAGACCTCACTGCGCCAAAAACTTGTTGCTCCCAAATATACACGCAAGTGTACGTGGTTGCTCAAGTAATATAGTTTCTTTTAGAAACGAGTTTCCTTTCCCAAGGGACTTGTGATCAACTTATATTTAATAACTTAATTCCACAACTCGACAAAAGTAACTTTAAAAAGGGTTTAAGGTTTATTATTACTACTCAACTTATGCAATAAATAAAAGTAATTAATGTGAACGACTTCAAATTGATGTTTCAAGCAAGTAAAAGACAATTCCAGGGCTGCAGCATGTGTTGGATTTCATGTATCGTATCTCAGACAATGAACTAATTTCGGTTATCAAGTTACTGATTTACAGGGTTAATAGTATAAATCGGGGCTCTCGACCTCTAATCGCCTGCTCCTATTAGCTTTCCAACTACATAGTTAATCGGGGATATGCAGTCCTAATTGGCGAGCATTTATATTTCATCCTGTTTCGTAACCAAGCTAGTTGTTCATCTGGGCCTCACTTCTAAACATAAATCAACTTAATGGAAGATCAAGCTTTTTATATTGTTTGGTCTATCTACCTTACCCTCTCTCAGTTTTAAGAATAGACAAGAGATTTATTTCTCTGGTGATCAAGCATGAAATACTAAAACAAGAATATAAAAGTAACTTTAAACGATAACCAAGATTTAATTCTAAAAGTCTTTAATATTCAACAATCAAACCATAGCTACAGCCCCAGAACAAGGGCGTTTAGCCACTCATAATATTTGAAAACTGCAAAATATAATTGTTCATGCGATTTTCAAAATAAAGAAGAGTTATAAAATCAAAACCTATTACAAAAGTTGGATCTTGCTCTTGCACACCAAAATAATGTCAAACTCCCTACAAAATTGTAACACCCCGCTACTAGAAAGACTCATAATTAAAAAGAAACCATTTAAAGTTAAATCTGGAAATTTGGTTAAGTTATGTTAAGTATCGTTTTTGGTCAACCTCAAATGATCATAACTCCTAGCTAAAGATAATTTAGGTGTGCTACAAGATACCGTAGGAAATATCTCTGAATTATCTCTCCAACGCCGCTGAGTTTGCACGATTCCGAGTTCGTATGAGGGAGATATGCCCATTTGAAGTTGGGCTGCCTAGATAAGAAAAGTCAAAACCGGATTTTAGAAGGGTATTTTGGTCTTTTCCTTACCCAATTGATTTAATTCGTTTTTGGTAATTACTTTGGGGTCTAAACAGAATTAGATCAGTTTACACTTTCACAAAAGATTTAGGGTTTTGAGAGAAGATAAAACAAAAGGAGAAAAGAGGAGAAGAATCAAGTATTCGTCGATTTCTTGTGGAATTGATCGCGGATTTCACCAAGGATTCAATCCTACGAGGTATGTGACTTCACATAGCGTTGGGTTTGTTCACCCATGCACCAAACATGTTTGTTTTAGTATGATTTTCATCCTAAAAGATTGAGACTTTGATGTTCTTGAGTTGTATTCTTGAATTGCTTTCGTTCTTGAATTTGGGATTAGATTAAGGAGTTCGTGAGAGTTTAAGATCGATTATTAGAGTTGCTTTGAGTTACATTCTTCTGTATATGTTGTGGGTACCTGAATCTAAAGAGATATGAAGAAAAAGAATCGAATCTAGGCGAATTGGGGCTAGAAAATGAAGAAGGAAAAAGTCGAGCAACTCTGGGTACCACGTCCGCGTCGCAGACCTGTTCGTCAGGATTGACAAAAAAATTATCCACGTCGCGGAGTGGTCAAGGACCATTCTACCTCAAAATTTATATTGCAACCAAATAATTAAATGCATCTCTGCGTCGCGGACTTGCTTCTAGGCAATGATTTCTTGATCATTTCTCATGTTTAGCTATTTAAAAGCACTCCTAAACATCATGTGATCTTTCCTATCAAAAATCACAATCCTTGAATCAATAACTCAATTCAAGGAAAGTTAAAAGTCAAGTCAAGAGAAGTTCATAGAGTTTTCCAAAAGTCTTTCACAAATGTTTTAACTTTGTTTTAAGACTTAAGCTTTGAGTTGAGTAAGAGTAAAGATTGAAGTTCATTTTCTTCAAAAGAGTATATCGGGACTATGTATTCCCAAAGAGTAAATGTTTTCACATTTAATCAAGAAAAGAAACTTTGATTTTCAAAGGAGCTTTTGAGCTAGTTTCAGTTAAAAGAGTAAATGCTTTCAAATTAAGCAAGAGAGGAAACTTTGATTTCCAAGATAGCATTTGAGATAAGTTTTGAGCAATTATCTCAAACCACAGAAAGAAGTATGTTTTTAAACATAAGAGCTAGTATTATATTTTGAGAGTAGTATTGAGCACCGATATGGGAGAGAGTTCAGATAACTTCCAGCCCCCATAAACTATGTAGCTATCATGGGTAGAAATGGGCATACCTTTTAGATGATTCCTTAGTGATTTTAAGCATAGACTAGTGGATCCACTTACTGAGTTAGGTTGTATGCCCTTGGCAAGGTATAGGATAGCCCTGGTAGTGTGAGACACAACGTTGTATCATCACATAGCTTTTGAGTGATGATTGTCGGTTAGAGAAACTCCCACAGAAGCATTTGTATTCTTATATACATTGAGTTAATTGTATTTTTATATACATCCAGAGTTCATTTGTATCTTTGCATACATACAGAGTTACTATTGTATTTCTAAATACACAGAGTTGTTATCCATGTTTTAAAATATTTTCTTTATATTGCATTTATTTTATTGCTTTATATTGAAATAAGTTAAGTTGAGTTGAGTTGAGCCCAAGTATGTTCTTTCAGTTCCTTTGAATCTTATGTCTTGTTTTAGAATTCCCCTCGCATACTCGTACATTCAATGTACTGATGCCATTTGGTCTGCATCATTTTATGATGCAGACACAGGTAACCAGGATAAGCATCCAGCATCGTTTATCCAGTTAAGCTTCTGATTTGTTGGTGAGCCTCCTTGCTTCCGAAGGATCCCTTTTTTCATTACTTTTATCATTTTAGTTCATTAGGATGTCGTGGGTCTTTCCCCGACGTCCATCTCAGTTGTTAGAGGCTTCATAGACAGTACTTGATGTTAGTTCTTGAGTCTTTCCATTTCAGTTATGTTTGAGACTTGAGTTGCCACTTTGGCTAGTGAATCTCTCCTTTAATACATTCTAATTATCTATTGAACATTTCAGTTTACTTTTTAAAGTATTTTATCATGAGTAAGTATTCCGCTGAGTAGTAAGCCAGGCCAAGGGTTTTCTTGGGGCCAGCAATGGTTCTCGAGTTCCAGCCACGTCCAGGGTGTAGGCTCAGGGCGTGACAAAAATAGACCTAGGGGTCTATTTATAGAAGTTAGGAAAATTAGAGCCTAAATCTAATTCAACAAAGAATATTTTTTTGATCAATTTTAGCTAGAAATTTTGGAACTAAGTTGGGGTGCCGCGCCAACTATCGTGCCAGGCTAACCCTTCAGTAGTTCTGGTTGTGGCGCGTCATACCATGTAGTGCGCCTGGCAAACGTGGATGTCGTTTGGCCCTTGGCACCTCACGCCAGGCAGTACGCCTGGGGAGCTCACTTGTAGTTCATGCCTTGGCACCCCGCGCCAAGCAGTACGCAATGCCTTGGTTCTTTCATCCTTAGTTTATTTTCGCACTTCCTTGTTTCTCCTTTCTTCGAATAGACTCCAATTTCCTTGAAAGTTTCAGAAACAACTAATCATGTGTTTTAGTGCACAATCATCACAAGTTACACAAAATCAAGCTAATAGACTTAAGATTATTCTTTAATTCAATTTCATCATGGGAAAATATTGACAACTTTGGCATATAAATATGCATAACATCACCTGCTGTTGCGAACCAGATGAGCTACCATGGCCACCTCGACCAGAACCATAGGACCCCAGGATGTCTGCCCACTCTTAGTTGCTTGCATAGATGCACGAATAAGCCTATGACACTGAAAAATGCTACCATTTTTATGTGAACCTCTGCCTCTAGATGAGTCACCAGAAAACTAACTAGAAGAACACACCCTCTTGCAATCCTCAAACTCTTCTCTAACCATCACCTCAGCCTCTTTGGTGGTACTCACTATCACTCCCCGAGCCTATACCCTGGGCGGGACTGGCATCTGAGAACCATTGTTAGCCCCAAGCGAACCCTTGGCCGGCCTTGCTTACTTACTCAACAGAAGACTTAACTCAACAAGATACATCTATAAAATAAACTGGAATGTTTTAAAGGAATATTCAATTGTCAATTAAGGGAAACTTAAGTCTCAACATAAGATAATGACAATGAAAAGACTAAAGAACTAATATCTGACTGTCTATCTATAAAGCCTTTAAACAACTAAGATGGATGTCGGGACAGGCCCACGACATCCTAATGAACTAACTAATATTGAAAGCAATAAAAAGGAGTCATCCAGAAGCAAGGAGACTCACCAACAAACTCTGGAGTTTCTCTAGCCGACAACCATCATGTAAGAGCTATTGTGATGATACAACATTTTGCCTCACACTGTCAGGGTCGTCATATACCTTGCCGAAGGTATAGAACTTGAACTACTAAGTGGATCCACTAGTCTTATGCTAAAAAGCACTAAAGGAATCATCTAAAAAGTATGACCCTTTTCTACCCATGATGGCTACATGGTTTATGGGGCCTGTGAGTTGTCTGAACTTTCCCCATATTGGTGCTCAATACTACTCCCAATATATCGCTGCCAGGGTCGTCATATACCTTGCCAAAGGTATAGAAATTGAACTACTAAGTGGATCCACTAGTCTTATGCTAAAAAGCACTAAAGGAATCATCTAAAATGTATGACCCTTTTCTACCCATGATGGCTAAATGGTTTATGGGGGTTGTGAGTTGTCTGAACTCTCCCCCATATCGGTGCTCAATACTACTCCCAATATATGATACTAGCTCTTATGTTTAAAAACATACTTCTTTCTGTGATTTGAGATAATTGATCAAAAACTTAGCTCAAAGGCTATCTTGGAAATCAAAGTTTCCTCTCTTGCTTAATTGTGAAAGCGTAAACTCTTTATTGAAAATTAGCTCAAAGACTCTTTGGAAATCAAGGTTTCCTTTCTTGTTTAAATGTGAAAACATTTTAAACCCTTTGGGAATACATAGTCCCCATATACTTTTTGAAGAAATGAACTTCAATCTTTGCTCTTTGCTCTTTGCTCTTTACTCAACTTGAACTTCAAGTCTTAAAACAAAGTTAAAAGCATTGGCAAAAGACTTCTTGAAAAGTCTCGAAGAACTTCTTAGACTTGGCTCTTAACTTTCCTTGAATTTGAATTTACGGATTCATGTTTCTGGATGATTTCTAGATGTTTAGAAGTCATTTAGAGTAGTTAGAATCAATAGAAAGTGTTAGTACACTTTAGAAGGACTTAAACGGGCTAAACGATGAAAAACTGGTGAAAAACGACGATCTGGGCGCATCCCTGGCGCGCCGCTCCAGCCCCAACTTACTGGGGCTTTGATCTGGTGCACTGCTGGCGCGCCGCACCAGCCCCTCGGGCGCTACGGGGGTGCTTCGCGCCAGCCCCTTCCAAGGCAAACCCGATGAACTTTTCAACTTGTTTTCTGATCCTGAATCGCTTTTAATCGATTCTTTTTCTCAATACTTTCTTATATTCAAATACCCAAAACATGTACACTAGAATCCAACTTGGAACATTTCTTAACATTGCTAAAACGTCTTAACAAAACCCATCAATTACATATAAGTTCAAGAATGAAAGCAATCTCAAGAACACAATTCAAGAACATCAAATTCTCACTGTTTTTAGGATGAAAAGCGCTGAATTAAACATGTTTGGCACGTGGGTGAACTAACCCAATGCTATGTGATCTCACATACCTCGTAGGGATCACCCCTTGACGAAATCCACAAGCGATTCCTTACGAAGACGACGAATCTTTAACTTTCTTCTCCTTTCTCTTCTTTTCTCTTTTCTCCAAGCCCTAGCGTGAACTTCAACTTTTCTAAACCGACTAAAATCTGATTTGACCACAATTAATTACTTAAAAACGAAATAAAATAATTGGGTAAGGAAAATACCATAATTCCCTTCTAAAATCCGGATTGGACTTTCCTTATTCAAACATCCCAACTTCCAATGAGCATATCTCACTCATACGAACTTGGAATCGTGCAAACTCGGCGGCGTTGGAAATATTATTCCAAGATATTTCCTACGATATCTGGAAATATACCTAAATAATCCTAAGCTCAGAGTTATGGTCGTTTGAAGTTGACCAAAAATCCAACTTAACATACTAATAAAATTTATATTATTTCCAAAAATGACTTTCCATTTTTTAACTTCTTTCTAGTTACGGGGTGTTACAATATCTCCCCCTTGGGAACATTCATCCTCGAATGAGCATACTCTTAGTAGGCTAAGTGTGTAACATCTAAAACACCCAACAAGCAATGCAATTACAACATGCCTACTTATAAATTAAAGAGTACTAAGAAGATAATTAGTACCTTGATCCAGAATTTCTCCGGATTCGAAGAGATGTGGATATCTCTTCTTCATATCCTCCTCAGCTTCCCAAGTAGCTTCCTCAACAAATTGGTTCCTCCAAAGGACTTTGACTGATGCTACTTCCTTAGTCCTCAACTTGCGAACTTGGCAATCTAGAATCTTAACAGGAATCTCTTCATAAGATAAACTATCCTTGATCCCAATATCTTCAGTTGGTATGATCAATGAAGGAGCGCCGATGCACTTCTTCAACATGGAGACGTGAAAAACTGGATGAACTGCTGCTAACTTTTGTGGTAGCTCTAACTCATAAGCTACTATGCCAATTCTCTTGGAAATTATGTAAGGACCAATATATCGGGGACTAAGTTTCCCCTTCTTACCAAATCTCATAACAACTTTCATGGGTGAAACCTTCAAGTACACCCAATCATCTACTTCAAACTCTAACTCCATTCTCCTAACATCAGTGTAGGATTTCTGACGACTTTGCACCGTTTTCAACCCTCTTGAATCACTTTCACCTTCTCCATAGCTTGATGAACTAAATTTGGTCCTATCCAATAGGAGATCTGCATCTTCTCCCATAGAGAGCTTCATAAGGAGCCATTTGGATGCTAGAGTGGTAACTATTGTTGTAAGCGAACTCGATGAGAGGTAGGTTATCATCCCAATTTCCTTTGAAATCAATCACACATGCCCTCAACATATCTTCTAAAGTCTGAATAGTGCGCTCTGCTTGCCCATCTATATGAGGATGAAAGGCAGTACTTAAGTTCACCTTTGAACCCAAGCCTTTTTGGAATGACTTTCAAAACTGTGCAGTAAATTGTGCACCTCTGTCTGAAATAATGGAGACCGAAACCCCATGAAGTCTTACCACCTCTTGAAGATACAACTTAGAATAATCTTCTATTGAATGGGTAGTCTTTATCGGCAAAAAGTGGTCTGATGTTGTCATTCTATCAACGATCACCCAAATAGAATCATGTTGTCTACGAGACCTTGGTAAACCTGTGATGAAATCCATATTGATCATCTCCCACTTCCATTCCGGAAGTTCTATATTCTGAGCCATACCTCCTGGCCTTTGGTGCTCTACTTTAACTTATTGGCAGTTCGGACACGTAGCAACAAATTCTGCAATGCCCTTCTTCATACTACTCCACCAATAAACTTCTCTCAAATCGCGATACATCTTTGTGGAACCCGGATGAATGGAATATCAGGAGCTATGAGCTTTCTCCATGATCCTCTCTTGGAGTTCATCGACCCTTGGTACACACAATCTACCTTGATACCTCAATACACCATCGCCCCCTTATTCAAAAGCCATTACTTTTTGCTTATGAATATTTGCCTTCAATTCAAACAAAATGGGATCTTGGTCTTGCTTTTATTTTATTTCTGACACTAATGATGATTCAACCCCATTCATCACCACCACTCCTCCTTCTGTGGAATCCATTAGTCTGACTCCCAAGCGTGCAAGTTTATGCACATGTTTTTCTAACTCTCTCTTTTCTTCCTCAACATGGGCGGTACTACCCATAGACAACCTGCTTAAGGCATCAACAACAACATTAGCCTTACCTGGGTGGTAAAGAATACTCATGTCATAATCCTTGAGTAGTTCTAGCCACCTCGTTTGTCTGAAATTAAGCTTTTTCTGAGTGAACACATATTGAAGACTCTTGTGATCAGTGAATACATCAACATGAATACCATACAAATAATGATGCCATATTTTCAAAGAAAACACTACAACAGCCAACTGTAAATCATGGGTTGGGTAGTTCTTCTCATGAACTTTCAACTGTCTGGAGGCATAAGCTATAACTTTGCCATTCTGCATTAACACACAACCTAAACCAACTCTAGACACATCACAATAAACCACAAAGCCTTGTGTACTTTCTGGTAAGGTTAATACTGGGGAAGTAGTCAACCTTTTTTCAATTCCTAAAAGCTTTTCTCACAAACTTCATACCATTGAAACTTAACTGTCTTCTAAGTCAACTTGGTCAAAGGGGATGAAATAGATGAGAACCCCTCTACTAACCTTCTATAATAGCCAGCCAAACGTAAGAAACTCCTAATATCAGTTGGAGATGTGGGTCTAGGCTAATTCAGGACTGCCTCTATTTTTTGAGTATCAACTTTAATTCCCTCTCCAGACATAATGTGGCCTAAGAATGCCACAGACTCAAGCCAAAACTCACACTTAGAGAACTTGACATACAACTCTCTATCCTTTAGAGTCTGGAGAACTATTCTGAGATGACTAGCATGATCGTTTTCATTCCTTGAATAGGTTAGTATGTCATCAATGAAGACGATAACAAACATATCTAAATAAGGTTTGAATACTCTATTCATAAGGTCCATGAATGATGCAGGCGCATTGGTCAAACCAAAGGACACAACTAAGAACTCATAATGGCCATAACGGGTCCTAAATGTTGTCTTTGGAATATCACATTCCCTTACTCTTAATTGATGGTAGCCAGATCTAAGGTCTATCTTAGAGAAACAGGTGGCACCCTGAAGTTGATCGAAAAGATCATCAATCCTTGGAAGAGGATACTTATTCTTGATGGTAACCTTGTTCAACTAGCGGTAATCTATACACATCCTATGGGAACCATCCTTCTTCCTCACAAACATGACCAGAGCGCCCCAAGGTGAGACACTTGGTTGAATAAAACCCTTATCTATGAGATCTTTCAACTGCTGCTGCAACTCTTTTAACTCTGTTGGTGCCATTCTATATGGTGGAATAGATATAGGATGAGTATCTGGAAGGAGGTCAATATCGAAGTCTATCTCTCTCTTAGGAGGGACTCGGGGAAGATCGTCTGGAAAAAAATCTGGGAACTCTCTTACTACTAAAACTGACTGAATAAGAGTTATCTCAACACTAGAGTCATTAACTCGGACTAAGTGATAGACAAACCCCTTAGAAACTAACTTCTTCACCTTAAGGTACTAAATAAAACGACCCTTAGGCACTGCTAAATTGCTTTTCCACTCTAAGATTGGCTCATTTGGAAACTAAAACTTGACCACTCGAGTTCTATAATCAACTGAGGTATAACAGGCATGAAGCCAGTCCATACCAAGAATGACATCAAAATCAACCATGTCTAACTCAACTAGATCAACCATGGTACTCTTGTGATTGACGGAAATGGGACAATCACAATAGACTTTCTCTGCTAAAATAGACTCACCGAAGGGTGTAGAAACACTGAATGGTTCACTAAGTTGCTCAGGAATAACATCAAAATTCATCGCAACATAAGAAGTTACAAAGGATAAACTCGCTCCTGGGTCTAGCAAAGCATAAACATTAGAGTTAAAGACTTGGATCATACTAGTGACAACATCTGGCAAATCCTCTTGCTCTTGGCGACTGGTGATAACATATAGGCGATTCACTCCTCCACCAGTACCTGAAGTAGCTCCTCTAGGTGCAGTTCTATCTGGTGGGGCAAGTGAAGAATACTGGGCCCTATTGCCTCCATTACCATTTCCCTGCTTGTTCCTTGGACACTTTCGCATGAACTGACCATTCTGGCCACACTTGAAAAAACCAAGAACCTACTTGATACGGCTTTATAGACACTTAAGGACACTTGAACCTGGCTATGTTACCAAGTTTGTCACGATCTGAGTCTACACCCTGGACGTGGCCGGCACACAAGAACCATTGTTGGTCCCCAAGTGAACCCTTATCCTGGCCGACTACATGCGGAAGACTAACTTACATGCAAAATCTTAAAAACTGAATAAAAAATCATGAGACTTAAATCCAAAGATTTAACTCAAAACAAAACTCTGAATAATATAATATATTCAACTAGCCCCAAAATAGGCAACTTAAGTCTTTAAGTCATTTAACAAAATAAATGAACAGACTTCTGAAACTCTACTGTCTATATATGAAGCCTCTAAATGACAAAGATGGAAGTCGGGACAAGACCCATGACCTCCTAACAAGTGATATAATTGAAACTAAAAGTGGAACCCTCCGGAAGCAAGGAGGCTCACCATAGCTAACTCGAACTCCATGTGGTATCAACGAAGCTCATGTTGATGATCCTGAATATCAGGATTTGCATCATGAAAAGATGTAGGCCAAATGGCTCAGTACGTGAAATGTAAGGGGAATTCTAAAGCATAACATAAGCTTGAACTTGATAAAAAGGAAACATACTTACCTTTTTCAAACTTACTCAACTCAAGGAATACTCAAGGATACTCAAAACTACTCAAACTTACTCAACTCAAAAGTACTGAAGGATAAGATACTCAACTCAGAACAATAAGGTACTCGACACAATGAAGCACAAATCAACTCAAAATACGCAACTCAGGATACTCAAGGATAAAGCACTAGTAAAAGATGCAATATATATGGAAAGTTGTAAAACTATAGATAGTAACTCAATGTATTGAAGAACACAATAATACTCAGTGTGTATATAAAAATACAATATAACTCTGTGGGAGGTTCTCTAATCGACAAGCGCCACTATGAGCCTAAGTGATGATACAACAACTTGCCCACGCTGCCAGAACTGTCATATACTTTGCCGTTATATAGAATGTCTTAACTAAGTGGATCCAGTAGTCTATGCTAAAAAGCACTAAGGAGTCATCTAATAAATATGATCTTTTTTACCCATGATGGCTACATGGTTTATGAAGACTAGAGTTATCTAAACTCGTATCCCTATATCGGTGCTCAATACTACTCCCAAAATATACTCAGCTCATATGTTTAAAAACATAACTTTTTTTGTGGTTTGAGATAATTATTCAAAATCTAGCTCAAAGTCTCTCTTGGAAATCGATGTTTCCTTTCTTGCTCAAATGTGAAAACATTTTAACTCTTGGGAATACTTAGTTTCTCTTACTTTTTACTCAAATCAAAGCTTAAGTCTTAAAACATAGTTTAAATGTTTGTAAAAGACTTCTTAAAATATGGTTCATGCCGAATTATGGACTTGAACGACTCAATGCAAGGTTCAATAATCATAGAGAGGACTCAAGAACTTTACTAACACAACTCATTTCAAGAATGCTCAACTCAGAGGGTTCATGCGGAATTATGAGCATGAACTACTCAACTCAAGGACTCAAAGATACTTCTCATCTCAAGACTGTTCGACTTATAGGGTTCATGCAGAATTATAGGCATGAACAATTCAACTCAAGGACTTCATGGGTAATAGGTAATAGTCCCATGATTAGAAATATAATATCAAAGGGGATTAGAAACTCAATACTCAAGACTTAGAACTTGAAGATACTACTCATCTCAAAGGTACTCAACTGATGGAGTTCATGCGGAAGTTATGGGCATGAACGACTCGACTCAAGTGTCAAAATATCAATAAGGAACTCCTGTATACAAATCTTCTCATTCTCATACTTACTTACTCAAAACTTAGCTCAAATCGATAGTTTATCTCAAAGGATTCACAATTGAACTTAAAGACTTTCTTGAACTCTACTCTTACCTCTCTGTTGAATGCGAATTATGAATTCAAGAGTTATGATTCATGATATGATGGATCTTATGATGACAAAGTAGACTCATGAATACATTCTCCTCATCCTCATAGTCACTAGCTCGAGTCTTGAAACTAGTTACTAGAAGTTGAAAAAGACTCCTAAAAAGACTCAAAGGGACTTTCTCAAAATGTTCGAAAGAACTCTCAAGACTTAACTTTTAACTCTACCTTGAATTTGAATTATGGAATCACGGGTTATGGTTTGGAATGTAGGACCTATCAATGATTTAGGAGGGTTAAGATAGTTGATCACAAGAACGGGCGAAGACCCAACTTAAAGAACACTGGCATGACGCAGAGATGAAATTAAATTTTTGGTTGCTAAAATATTTTTGAGGCAGAGGACTCTATATCCTCTCCGCGACGCGGAGAAGGGGTGACCGACTGGATGCTAAAAACTTAAGCGCCTCCGCGACGTAGACCTAGGTGAAATTATTTGCCCGATCTTTTCTGCCTCCCCCAAACTCGACTCAACTCGCACCCAAAGTAGTTTTATCGACCAAGTTCACAAAAATTCACAAACCCAGAACGATTTCAATGAAACCCATATAAAATATATCAATAAACTCAACTCGTTTGCAAAACTCACACCTCAAGAACTCAGTTATTCAATAATGGCTAAAACTCAAGAACTTCTCAAGAACTTAATAATTCAATCTCAAAAATGAATTCACGAATAGAATTAAATATGATTGGCGTGAGGGCGAACAAACCCAACACTATGATAGATGACATACCTGAAAGAACCATCTTCTTGAAGAACTTGAAGGGAAATCTTGGAAGAAGTACCTTAGCCTTAGCTTTTCTTGAATTCCTTAAGCGTAGAATTTTTGGAGTGGATGAGAGGGTTTGATTTATAAAATTGTTTTTTCTACACATTTAGGGAAATTTAGATGACTTCCTAAGGGTTTTTAGGACCAAAATACCCTTTAACAAATAAATAAAATGAGCTGGGAGTCGAAATAATTTTTCACCATGCAGTGAGGTCCGTATTGGCTCCGTAACGTGGAGCTGCTGCCAGGTTGGTGCGTCGTTAGTATATCAGTCATAACTTTTTTACTGAAAGCTCGAAATTTATCAAATTCGGTGGCGTTGGAAAGAGAACTCGAAGATATTTCATTAGCTATCTTGTAGCTCACCTAATTCATCATCTACTAAGGGTTATGGTCGTTTTAAGTTGACCCAAACTCATAACTTGCAAAATTTCAGATTTTGCTATTTCCAATTTAGTTAATTTTGGAACTCAAGGTGCTACATATAGTGACCTTAACACTTAGGAAAAATTTGAATTCCTTGGTAAAAACTTACTCACTACGAAGGATGGTTTGATTCTTAGCTCAAAAAGTTTTGGGGGTGTTATAGTAATGACCCGGTTTGTCATTTTAGATAGTTTACTATTTTTTCCCTCTCGATATTGACCCTGAGTTATTTTTGATTAAGTTGTGAAAGCTGGTTTATAACTTTGAGTAAAAAGTTGTGGATTTTCGTAAGATCTGAGTTTGAAGGCTAAAGTTGTTAAAACGTGATTTTTCGTGTCTTTTGAAGTTTCTAGTGTCGGAATGAAATTTTATTGATTTCATCAGTCCCAAAATGTGAAATTTTGTGTAAGAGAATTGTCGATTTTAGATTCAAAGTCTCTTTGAGGATTTGAGAACCTAAGTTGAAAATTTGTGAAATTTTAATCTTTGAATTGACTTTGATCAACATTCGGAGAATTTTGTGTTGGCTGATTTTCTGATTTGTGTTACAGTGTATCACACACCCCACCCATATTAGCAAAAAGTTTTTACCCATAAGTTTCAAATAGTATAAGTATTCAATAGGAACAAGTCCTAATCAAAGTATCAAAGATGCAACAACTTTAAGAAGTCACTTATCTAATATAGTAATATAACATATAACAATAAAGCTCTATACTAACATTTCAGGGAAATAATTAGGGTGTCAAATGGGCAGTTGGCTGGGTTGGGTTGTGTTAGGTTGAAATCAGATATATTAGAATGAGTTGAAATAGAAATTGTGTTGGATCTTAACCCGTCCAAGTTTACTTTGGACTAAAATGAGTTGGACTCAAAATGGGCTAAACATCGGGTTGAGTCATGACCTACCAAATTTGACATACTTGATCTCAATAATTTTAAAATATTATTATTTAACTTTTATAACCACAATTTGAATTTCAACTCAAGAAATTTTTTTAAAAAGAAATTACAAACGGATGGATAAATCCTAAAAGATTAAAAAAAAAAGTAGATAGTCATTCATACATTCAATATAGGAACATACATTATATCAATGCAAATAAAGAGTCTTAAAATGGGTTGAAATTGAAGATTAAATTGGGCTCAATTGATGATTCTCTTAAAATGAGGTAAGACTTAAATGGGTTGAGAACTTGAGATTGAATCTTGAGCTCAACCCTTAAAATTTGGGACGGGTTACCTATGGTTGAACTCATTTTTGACACCCCTAGTAATAACTAATGATGCCTTTTTTTTATGTTCTCTTTCATAGTATTTTTGCTATAGAAATAAAAAATATCAAGACAAACAATTATAAAAAGAAACGTTTAATTGTAGTACTAATATTATAATTTTTAAGCAAAAAAATATATACATGCAGGGATTTTTAAATAATAAAAGAGAAAATTACCTTTTATCTTTACCTAAAATTTATCTTCATCTCAATTTTATTAAGTATAGAACATAAAGATACATAATATATGGATAACTAAATATTACTAATTTCTCTATAAAAATCTCTATATACTAATTTTTATTTTACATTTTATGCATAACTATTTATCAGCCAAACAACTCCTTGGACTATGGTGAATTGTGTGTTTTTAATTGATATTGTTATCGTTGAACACAATGTTTTGTCGTTATATAAGATGGTCATTATGTTAATCTACTAGATATTACTGCAAAATTCCCCAAAACAAAAAGAGTCAAAGTTTGGAAAAGGGACCAGAGAAAACAGAGGAATCCATAGCAGCCTGAAAAAAGTAGCTCACCCTTGAATTTAGAAAACGCTAGAGTCACAACTGATGTCGCAAAGGAGCCACTAGAATATGTCTTGTACTCAACAAAGAAAGAGCAAGTGCAGTATCAATACACAAAATCCACAGTGAACTGGTAGGATCATCGGCCAGCTCACTAGTTATACAAAATATGAACAAGTAACTATAACTTCGTAAAAATGATAACATATGTAACAAACATGATCAAGTGTTTCACAACAAGCCAATATAGTTCACTCACGACGCCCACACACAAACAATCAATATAAAAGGTGTGGTACCCAAGCAACCCGTTAGTAATTTGTACTAAGGTGATACATGAGCCACCCGTTTGTAATATGTACAGACGTGATATATACCCGAGCCAACCATATAGATATCTCATATCAAGCATGGTATTTGAGCCAACTGAATATGTATCAACCGTAGTACATGAGCCAATGAAGATATATCATGTACCATGTGTGGTACCCAAGCCAACCATTAGTATGTACCAGGCGTGGTACCCAAGCCAACCGTTAGTATGTGCCAGATGTGGTATCCAAGCCAACCAACAATCACACATCACAATCACAATGAATATAAACCACACTTTGTAACGACATATTCCCATCGTAATGGAAAAGCCAATGGGGAAAGAATTTGGGCCAGAAAACTTTTGAGTAGCGACTTGAAAATTTCTAGCCTAGGCCAGACTGGATGAAATTTGAGTCAGGTGAGGTCTAGGGAAATCTGGTAATGAATGGTGATGTAATTATGAATTTGATCATATGAGTGGATAGCCAAGATGTTCAGGAGCCTGTACAACTTTATGGAATCAAATTCAGACGAGTGGAACTCCCGAAACTGATCTTGGCGTGAAAGGGTAGTTTTAGAATGTCAAGGGTTGAAGGTGTGTTGCGAAATGGGAGCTTGGAACTCAAATTCTGAGGTTCTATCTCCGTGCAAGCTACCGGAGTGGGATTAATCCTATCAGGACAGGGCTATTGTAGCGAGATAAGACCCATCGTGGTGGGCCAGTTAAGACTTGAGTTGGGAAAAAACCCCAATTTCATTATTTTCTACAAAACATCATTCTTGAGAGCTAAGAGATGACCTAGGGTAGTTTCTTGATAGAGTCCCACGGTTTCTAGCACTAAAGGTACGATTATTACTCCTGTAATCCATATTTCAATTCTTAGAACTTAGAATCTTGGGTAATTATCGTTGAAGTAGGGTTTTCGCGATATTAATGGTGGGAAAACCCCTAGTTGAGTATTAGGATCTTGGGTTTGGCCTTGGATTGATAATTTGATTATTATCTGGGTAAATTAGGCCTTGTTTATTGATCCTTGCGTTAATTACTTATTTTAGACCAGGACAAGCTGAAAGACTCCGAAAAGGAAAGGCTCAAGTATCTTAGGAGTAATCAGGCTTGGTTTCGAGGTAGGTAATGGTTTGATTTCCTATTTGTGTGTTATATGCCCGTTAATTGATTCATTTTATGCACGCATGTTTGTGAATAGGGAAATGTGAATCGAATCTAATGAAATGATTATGTGTGAACCATTACATGTCATGAACCTATTACTTGATTGTATAACTATGAGTACTGTTCATTATGAGTGTAATTGTGACTGTGGTTGTGATGACTGGATCGGGTGTCACATTCGAACTCACATATTGGACCAGGTGTCACGTTCCGACACATGTATATTGGATCGGGTGTCACATTCTAACACACTAACAGTTTGGGTGTGGGTTCCATGAGAGGACCACTTATGATTAATACATTCGTATCTACTTGTCATTGATATTGGGAAATGGTATGTTGCTTTTAAATGATAATTGAATTATGCATTTGGTATATATGTGTTTACTATGTGGTAATTACTTGCTTGTATTTCGCTTACAGGAGTAGCCGCGTGATTCTACCAGTACAGTGTGGTTTGTGTACTGATACTGCACTTGCTCGTTCTTTGTTGAGTACAGGATTCTTCAGGCGGCTACTAATAGACCTCAGTTAGGGGAACATTGATCGAGACCAGATTTGAGGGTGAGCTAGTTCTTTCAGGCTGTCATAGATCCTCTATTTGTTTAGTCCATTCTTTTCGGACTCAGACTACATAGTTAGACTTATTTGTATGTTTAGTTTGGGGGTTATACCCCCTTTTTCTTAGACTTGCTGATTAGTAGAGTTTTGGTATAATGATTATCAGGTTCTTGGGGTTAAATTCTTTAGTTTCTTTAAGTTGCTTAGTTGGGTTGTAGTAGTGGTTCTCCCATGGGAGGGTTAGTTTGGGTGCCAATCACGACGGTTTTGGTCGTGACAAAGTTGATATCAGTGCCCTAGGTTCGTTGATCTCATTGTACCAAAATGAGTCTAGTAGATTCCTGCAGAACGATACAGAGACGTCTGTACTTTTCTTCAAGAAATCTCTCTGTCTTCTTCTCCTTTCGCGCTATGACTTGATTCCAATTGGTATCTGGTGATCCAAATTGGTATCTAATCTTTTTCACTCTTCTGTTCGAGAAAGGGTAGCACCCGCCAGGGGTGAAGCCCCAGTTGAGAATGTTCCCAAGGAAGAAGTCTCTCATGCACCCCAACCAGAGGTAGAAGAGAATGTAGAGATCAAACATAGGGAGGATGTTGGACCAGAGGAGGATGTACATGATGAGACTATAGGTCTTCCTCCCCTAGACCCAGTGATAGCTCAGCAGATCATGACTTTACTGAAGGGGTTGGTCGGCCCTGGAATCCTTACCACAATGTAGGCGGCTCAAACTCTAGTCAACCTCCCCATTTATACTACTATTCCCAAGGTGGATGGAGCATTAGGTATGAATGACTTTTTTCGTCCCCTATTGGGTCCTGTGAGGACTGGTACTGAGCATCAGATGTTGACTAAGTTCCTGAAACTGAAGTCACATGTGTTACATGGTTGTGAGAGTGAGGATGCCTATGAGTTCATTCTGGATTGCTATGAGAGGCTTCACAAGTTAGGCATTGTGCATCAGCATGGGGTAGATTTCATGACTTTCCAGCTTCAAGGTGAGGCTAAGCCGTGGTAGAGGGCCTAAGTGGAATGTAGATCGCCAGTCTTTCCCCCCACTCACTTGGACGCAGTTCCATGCTTTGTTCCTGCAGAAGTATGTGCCTCAGACTTTAAGGGATCGCAAGAAGGATGAATTCATGGCCCTAGAGTAGGGTGGTATGACTGTAGCTTCTTATGAGGCAAAGTTACATGCCTTGTCCAGATATGCTACACAGTTGGTGACTACAGAGAAGGAGAGGATTCGTCTATTCGTCAAGGGATTGAACCCCAAGTTACATGTATTGTCTGTTCAGTTTGCCTTGGGATTTGTTACGGTTTGTAATGTGCTTGATTCCCCATCCATGTTTCTTACCAATTGGAGAGTCAGTCATAGTCACCCATGTCTATCGTTCTTGTTTTGTCCTGTTTATGGGTTTTCAGACTTGGGCTGATTTGGTTATTCTAGATATGACTGACTTTGATATAATCTTAGGCATGACTTGGTTGTCCCCCTATTATGGTGTGTATAATTGTAATGCTAAGTATGTAACTCTAGAGATCCCGGGTGGGAAAGGTTAGAGTGGGAAGAAGAGTAAAAGCCTAAGCCATCTAAGGTCATATCTTTCGTTCGAGCTAGAAAACTGGTGGGGCAGGGCTGTATGGCGTATTTAGCACATATTTGGGATGTTGATGCTGAGTCTCCCTCTATTGAGTCTATTCCGGTAGTGTCTGAGTTCAAGAAAGTGTTTCCTACTAATTGGCCTGATATGCCTCCGGAGAGGGATATAGATTTCTGCATTGACTTGGAGCCGGGCACTCGCCCCATCTCCATTCCTCCTTATCGCATGGCTCCGACAGAATTGAGAAAGCTTAAAGCTCAAATCCAGGAGCTTCTTAATAAATGTTTCATCCGTCCTAGTGCTTCCCCGTGGGGTGCTCCAATTTTGTTTGATAAAAACAAGGATGGTAGTATGAGGATGTGTATAGACTATTGATAATTGAATAGGGTAACCATTTGAAAGAAGTATTCGTTGCCTCGGATAGATGATCTCTTTGACCAGTTGCAGGGTGCATCAGTCTACTCTAAAATTGATCTAAGGTTTGGTTACCATCAGTTAAAGATTAGGCCCAAGGATATACCAAAAATGGCATTCAGGACCCGCTATGGGCATTATGAATTCTTAGTGATGTCATTTGGGTTGACCAATGCGCCTGCCGCCTTCATGAGTTTGATTAATGGTGCGTTCAAACCATTCCTGGATTATTTTGTTATCGTTTTTATTGGTGACATTTTGGTTTATTCGAAGAGTAAAGAAGAGCATGCCGACCATCTTCGCATTGTTTTGGGGGTCCTTGGGAAACAAACCTTGTATGCCATATTTTCCAAGTGTGAGTTCTGGTTAACTTCGGTTGCCTTTTTAGGGCATGTGATTTGAAGAGAAAGGGTAATAGTAGATCCCCAAAAGATCGAACAGTCAAGAACTGGGTCCGGCCTAGCTTTGTGACTGAAGTTAGGAGTTTTGTAGGGGTCGCCTGCTACTATCGACGATTTGTGAAAACTTTTGCTTCTATCGCCACACATCTGATAAGGCTGACCAAAATGAAGGTGCCTTTCGAATGGACCGACAAATGTGAGGAGAGCTTCCAAAAGCTCAAAACCCTTCTGACCACAACACCTATTCTAGCATTACTGGTGGAAAGTAAAGATTTCATTGTTTATTGTGATGCTTCACATTCGGGTTTGGGTGATGTGTTGATGCAGTATAAGAATTTCAGAGATTATGCATCGCAGCAGCTGAAAGTGTATGAGAGAAATTACCCGACGTATGACTTGGAGTCGGCATCGATAGTGTTTGCTCTTAAGATCTGGCGGCATTACCTTTATGGTGTCAAGTGTGATGTGTTTACTAACCATCGTAGTCTACAATATGAATTCACTCAGAAGGACCAGAATCTGAGACAACAAAGGTGGATGGAGTTACTCAAATTTATGATGTTACCATCAAGTATCATATGGATAAGGTTAACGTGGTTGCACGCATTAAGCCAGAAGGTGATGAGTATGGGTAGTCCAGCTTGCTTGGGTGTATCCAAGCGACCTTTGGCTAAGAAGATTCAAACCTTGGAGTCTAAGTTCATGCAGTTGGGCATCTCAGAGAAAGGCGGGGTGTTAGCCAACATTGAGGTTAGTCCCACATTCATTGAGGAGATCAGGGCCAAGAAGTTTAAGGATGAGAGTTTGAATGAGCTCTGAAAGAAGACAGTGTCTGGCAAAGCACAAGATGTGAATCTTGACACGGGTGGTGTGCTCAGTTTTAAGGGAAGGATTTGTGTTCCCCGAGTGGATGACTTGACTCAGAAGATGTTGACAAAATCCCATGGTTCGCGGTATTCCATTCATCTGGGTGTGACCAAGATGTACCGAGATTTGAAAAGACTTTATTGGTGGCCTGGCATGAAGAAAGGCATAGCTGAGTTTGTGGCTAAGTGCCAAAATTGTCAGCAAGTAAAGTATGAGCACCAAAGGCCTACCGGTTTGCTTCAGCGAATGCCAATTCCAGAATGAAAGTGGGAAAGGATAGCTATGTATTTCGTGGTCGTTCTTCTCAAGACCTTGGGGAAGTTTAGTGGTTGATAGATTAACTAAGTCAACCCACTTCATTTCAGTCAGAGTAGACTATAATGCTCAGCAGTTGGCAAAGGTTTATGTGAAGGAGATAGTGAGCCTGCATGGGGTGCCCATTTCTATCATCTCAGACCGTGGTACGTAGTTCACATCAAAGTTTTGGGCAAATTATATGAGGAGTTGGGCACTCAAATCACTTTTAGCACAACCTTCCATCCACAGACGGACGGGCAGTCAGAGAGGACTATTCAAGTGTTAGAGGACATGTTGAGGGCATGTATGATTGACTTTGGAGGGCATTGGGACAAGTTCTTACCTTTGTGTGAGTTCTCCTATAATAACACTTACCAATCCATCATTGACATGGCACCGTTCGAGGCACTTTATGGGAGGGATGTAGATTACCCATAGGGTGGTTTGAGGCTGGAGATGTGAAACCTTTGGGGGTTGATTTGGTGAAAGATGCGCATGATAAGGTGAGAAGCATCCAAGCTAAGATTTTAGCAGCCCAGAGTCGGCAGAAAAAGTATATAGACCGTAAGGTAAGGACATGACATTTCAGGCTGGTGAGCAAGTTCTACTTAAGGTGTCACCCATGAAGGGGGTGATAAGATTCGGCAAGAAGGGCAAGCTTAGTCCTTGATACATCGGACCATTTGAGATTCTTGACTGTGTAGGGCCAGTGGTTTACATGTTAGCTTTACCGCCTAGCCTATCTGGGGTCCATCCAGTGTTTCATGTGTCCATGTTGAAGAAGTGTCATAGTGATAGAGATAACATCATCAAGTGAGACTCAGTTTTCTTAGACAAAGACCTTCGGTAAGAGGAAGAACCAATTGCAATTCTTGATCGCGATGTCCGGAAGCTAAGAACCAAGGAGATAAAGTCCGTGAAAGTTCAATAGAAGCATCGTTCGATTGAGGAAGCTACTTGGGAAATCGAGAAGGACATGTGAGACAAGTATCCACAGTTATTCAACGATTCAGGTACTACTCTACTCTTACCTTAGCTAGTTTTTCCTATTTATCAATCGGGAACGAGTGATGAGTAAATTGGTATTTATTGTAATGACATGTTCTCGTCGTTATGGAAAAGTTAATGGGAAAGAATTTGGGCCAGAAAACTTTTGAGTAGCGACTTGGAAATTTCTAGCCTAGACCAGACTTGGACGAAATATGAGCCAAGTGAGGTCTAGGGAAATCTAGTAATGAATGGGGGATGTAAATATGAATTTGATAACATGAGTGGATAACTAAGATGTTATGGAATATGTACGTCTTTACGAAATCTAATTCGGGCGAGTAGAACTCCTGAAATTGATCTTGGCATGAAAGGGTAGTTTCAGAACGTCAAGGGTTAAAGGTGTGTTGCAAAATGGGAGCTTGGAACTCAAATGCCGAGATTCTGTCTCCATGCAAGCCGCCGGAGCGGGATTAATCCCATCAAGGTGGGATGGGGCCCAAGTGGCGGGCTAGTCGCGACTTAAGTCGGGGAAAACCCGTAATTTCATTATTTTTTGCAAAACTTAGTTCTTAAGAGGTAAGAGACGACCCAAGGCAGTTTCTTGACAGAGTCCCATGATTTATAGCGCTAAAGGTAAGATTATTACTCCCCTAATCCGTATTTTGATTATTAGAACTTAGAATCTTGGGTAATTATCGTTGGGGGAGGGTTTTGGCCTGAATTTAACGGTGGGAAAAGCCCTAGTTGAGTATTAGGATCTTGGGTTTGGCCTTGGATTGATAGTTTGATTATTATCCAAGTAAATTAGGCCTTGTTTATTGATCCTTGCGTTAATTACTTATTTTAGACCAAGAACAATCTGAAAGACTCTGTAAAGGGAAGTCTCAAGTATCTTAAGAGTAATCAGACTTGGTTTCAAGGTAGGTGATGGTTCGATTTCCTATTTGTGTGATATATGCCGATTAATTGCCTCATTGTATGTATGCATGTATGTGAATAGGGAAATCAGAATTGAATCTAATGAAATGATTATGTACTGATACTGCACTTGCTCGTTCTTTATTGAGTACAGGGCATATTCAGGCGGGTACTGATAGACCTCAGCTAAGGGATCATTGATCGAGACCGAATTTTAGGGTGAGCCAGTTCTTTCAGGCTGCCATGGATCCTTTATTTGTTTAGTCAAATTTTTTCGGACTCAGACTACATTATTAGACTTATTCGTATGTTTAGTTTCGGGGATGTACCCCATTTTTCTTAGACTTGCTGATTAGTAGAGTTTTGGTACAATGACTTTAAGGTTCTAGGGGTAGAATTTCCGCAATAGTTATGTTTGGTTGTTTATTTTAAGTTTCAGAGTTTATGGGAACTCCATAGTAATTCGTCATTTAAACCTTCTTCTGTATCTTTAAATGTTTTAGTTTCTTTAAGTTGCTTAGTTGGGTTGTAGTAGTGGTTCTCCCACCAGAGGGCTAGTGTGGGTGCCAATCACGGCAGTCTGAGTCGTGACACACTTGCACAACCAAGTAAACACATTTATTGCATGCGATTGAGAACAATATAACATTTCAGTTTGTACTTCTTCCATTTCTCTAGCCATACATTATACAGGTAATACTAACAAAGCAGTTAGCAAGCACATATAACATAAATGGGAATAAAAAAATTATCACCTACCTTAAATCAAGTCATGAATGCTCTATTAAACCTGAGATTTTCCCTTGTTATGATGCCTAGCTTGTTCTTGGTATAGAACAATCAATATAACCACATGAACAACCCCCAAATGGCCTTAAAACATCAAAATTGTATCTTAATCCCAATCCCATGGCAAATTTCATGATAATTCTACCCAAGTCAAGGTTTTTACACCATTAAACCAACCCTAACCCTCCCCAAAAGTAATGACCATAGTTTATAAGACCTAACAATCGAATTATCAAGCTAGAGGAGTGATTACTTACCTTTACCGATGATAACGATGGAAAATGGGTGAAATTTTGCCAAGGTCGTCTCTACTCTTCTCCAAAACATAATTGTCAAATAATGAGCGATATTGGAAGATTTTCTGCATTAACTGCGACTAACCCCACCATAGCGGCCTAATCCCACTATAGCGGCAACGTTGTAGCGAGATCTCCCACTATCGCGGGACTTAATTCCATTTCTATAGAGGTGTGTTGCCTGCTATGGTAGCATTTATGGGGATAGAGGCTTGGAAATCCTCAAAAATTAGCCTATTGCGCAACACACCTTCAAACCTTAACGTTCTAAACTAACCCCTTCATGTCAAGTTCGATTTAGGAGTTCTATTTACTTGAATTCTCTTTTGAAAAGTCCTACAGACTCCTTGACGTCTTAGAAACAAGGAATTTAGACTTTACCTAGATGTCTACCCCAATCCTTTCCCTGAATTTCCATAGATCTTACCTCACTCGGATTTCGTCCAAGCCTAGCCTAGACTAAATTTTTTAACTCACAACTCCCAAAATTGTCTCAATCACTAATAGTTTGCCTATAATGGTGAGGGAGGTTGTTACAATGTACTTGCATATATTGGACTTTAACAAAAGTTTTGAATACATTTTTACTATTTAAAAGGTGAGTGAATCAATTGAACATAAAAAACGGTCGAAAGAGAAATCCATTCCATTATTTATAAGTCATTTGAGTTTTGACCTTCTAGATATACTATATAAATTTTTTGTTTGATATTATATGCTCCTTCCATTTTATTCTATGCAATTGACTTTTTTTCTATTTATTTTAGAGAGAGAATTATTATTACTTCTATATTTGAGATTTTCTACTTTTTAATTTTTCATTTTACCTTTGATGCCCTGTTATAATCATAAAAATACTCTTACATATTTAAGATCACAAATTACAAGTATATTTTCAATGCATTCAAGATATGTTTCTCTCTTAAGTTTTATGTCCGGTCAAATATTATGACATAAAATGAAAAGAAAATGAAGGGAGTACTTCAAGACTTCAGACAAATCATACACTAATACTATTATTTCAAACAATTTATAAATTTGATAACATGGTAAACATTTTGTGCAGTGGCCGTCATGCATTGAAAGTCAAAGTGCTTGGACAAATTAAATTATGATATAATTATTTATGAATGTGCATCGACACTCATTTCATTTTGTCATAGCTTGGATATAATTTTGAGGGAAAACAACTTGAGGACCTCTTTTGGAGATTTAAGTCAATGGCTGAGAGAAACAAAGTGAATTAAATTGTTGATGTTTTCATGTCGATTATATCAGATAAGGATCAGATAAAGGATATAAAGGATTTGGGTCGATTGATATAAAATGATTTTGGATCAAATGGATATGGCCCCATTGGTGTACAAGTGTGGCCTCATCGATGACACAACACAACATCTTTATTTTTTTTCTTTTTTTATTTTGTTAGTCTTCATTCAATTAGGAATAGACAGTTGTATAGTTAGTTACAAAAAGATGCTTTTCATTCTTGCATAAATATGGACATTGTACAGTGAAGAATTTATTAGGAAATTTTATACATCATAAGTCTTAATTTTCTCATGGTATCAGAGCACTGCTGATCCTTTCTTCTGCTTTCCAACTCTTGAGTCTTCATTTCTCTTCTTTAGCTTTCTGAAAGATGATTGATGCTTAGAATGTTCAGAATCAACCCCTAACTCTAATCATTAAAAGTTCTGAAAGATCTGTTATTAACAAAACAATATATGCTTCACATGTTTTCTATATTCACCCTTCGGATGTTCCAGGAATGAACCTTCTTTCTACTGATTTTGACGGTAGAAACTATGGTGGATGGAGAAGGGTTGTTATTATTGCTCTATCAGCAAAGAACAAACTAGGATTCATTGATGGATCTCAGACCTGAAAATGAAAAAAAGGCTTGGATAAGATGCAATGATATGGTCTTATCTTGGTTACTAAATTCTCTTTCAAAAGAAATTGTTGAATCAGTTTTATGCTCTCAAAGTGCAAGAGTTTTGTGGTCAGATCAAGAGGATATATTTTGGCAAGCAAATAGTGCTAAGTTATTTCAACTTCAAAAGGATCTTAATGTTGTTGTTCAGGGAAATTTCAGTATTTCTGCCTATTTTACTAAAATGAAAAGTTTGTGGGATGAATTAGATGTTTTAAGCACTTTCTCGGCTTGTTCTTGTAATTGTACATGTGGTGCAAAGGAAAAGGGATTTAAGGTTTATCAAGTTGAAAGGTTGCTTCAGTTTTTAATGGGTTTGAATGACAATTTCTTAGGTGTTAGAAGCAACATCTTGTTATCTGCACCTCTTCCCACTATTGGACATGCCTACTCTCTTATAATTCAGGATGAAAAACAAAGAGAGATCCATTTTGCTCCTACTTATCCAGGAGATTCAGCATTCTTTCTAGTCAGTAATTGAGAGGAAAGGAGAAATAATGAATATAAGTTTAATCAAGGAAACTATTCTAAGGAATCTTCTTTGGTGTGTAATTATTGTAAGAAAATAAGGCATACCATTAACCAATGTTACAAGATCCATGGTCTTCCTGCTGACTTCAAGTTTACTAAACCTAAGAAGTACCGAAAGGGACATATTGCCGAAAATGTTTTCAATACAGGGGAAGCTTCACAACAAGGAAATTCAGATGTTGCAGGTGTGAAAAGTCTCTCTTCAGAGAATGCTCAACTATTGGGATTGTTGCAGAAGATGAATGAAAAGCATCAAGGAGATTCATCTGTCAATATGATATCTTCTGGTATGGCCAAGCTTAAATGTCATGTCTGTTTACTTAAAATTGATTAATATTCTTGGATACTAGATAGTGGAGCTTCAGAGCATATTACTTATGATAAAAGTTCCTTTATTAGCATTGCACCTCTTACTAAACCTATAATAGTCACTTTCCAATTTCTTACAAAGTCAGAGTAAGTTATTCTGGTTCTGTGAAAAAATTTCACATCTTATTTTAGAAAATGTGCTCTATATTTCCTCTTTTAAGTTCAATCTCATATCCATTCACAAGTTACGCAAACAATTTCAGAAGTCCATTCTTTTTACCCCTAACTCTTGTTTGCTTTTGCAGGGCCCTTTAGTGTGATTGGTAAAGAACAAGAAGGTCTTTATATTCTCAAGACCAATGAGCCAACATTCTCTACAAACAGTCCTATCAGTTCCAAGCTTCATAGTTTCTCTTTTTTTTTTAGGAGATGTCTTTACTTCTTGTTCTAGTTGTTTTGATTCCAATGTAAAAGAACAGCTATGGCACTACAGATTAGGCCATATGCCAATAAGTAATATGAAGAAAGTTTTTCCTAATTCTACATCTTGTTCCAAATTTTCTTCTCCTTGTATCATTTGTCCTATGGCTAGAAAATCTAAGCTACATTTTACTTCAAGAAATATATCTACTAATTCTGTTTTTTAATTAGTTCATGTTGACACTTGGGGACCCTATAAACACACTAGTCATAATGGTTTTAGATATTTTCTTACCATTGTTGATGATTTTAGTAGGGCAACATGGGCATATGTTTTTAGCACTAAGTCTAATTCCTTTACTATCCTTCAATCTTTCATCCATATGGTAGACAGATAGTTCATTACAAAAGTCAAAATAATTAGAATTGATAATGCTTTTGAGTTGGGAAGTATAAGATTGTAATCTGATTTTTTATTTCCAAAAGAATCATCCATCAAACTACTTGTGTCCACACTCCTCAACAAAATGGTATTGAAGAAAGAAAACACAAGCATTTGTTGGAAACCTCAAGGGCTCTCTTATATCAATCTCATCTTCCTATTAGCTATTGGGGTGAATGTTTATTAACAACAACTTATCTTATAAACAAATTCTCTTCTAGTGTCTTAAACTCTAAAACACCTTATGAAATCATGTTTAACACTAAACCCATCTATTCTCACTCAAAATATTTTGGTTGTCTTTGTTTTGTGTCTACCTTACCTACTATAGAACTAAATTTGATCTGAAAGCTTGTCCTTGTGTTTTTATTAGATATCCTTGTGGAAAAAGGATTACAAAGTTCTGAATCTTCAAACTAAGAAAATATTTGTCTCCAGGGATGTAATTTTTCATGAAAAGTTTTTTCCTTTTGCTAAGAATGTATCATCTGATAGATATTCCCTTCTTCCAATCATTTACCTAATTGTTATGATCCTTCTTCTGTTACTCTTTATTCCGATCTTAGTGATGATGATGTTCTAGTTTCTGATCCTAGTTGTGATCTTCCTATTGAGGTTATGTCTTCTAATTCTCCTGCGTCTGAATCTTAGAGTTCCTATTCAGATGATACTTCTATTATTCCTCCTATGAACTCTGCACCCTCACCAATTATTGAGACTCTTCTAAGAAAATCTAGTAGGACTCACCATAAACCTGCTTATTTAGAATCATATGTCTGCAATGCTATTCATTTTACAGATGTTTCTTCTAGTTGTTTGTTGAGTCCTGTTATTGTTGAGTCTTTTTCTTTTAGTGATTTATCTTCCACCAATCAAGCAATGCTAAACTCCATTTCCAATATACAATAATCTATCAATTATATCTAGGTTACTCATCATCCAGGTCGTAAAGAAGCAATGGACAAAGAGCTTTCAACTTTAGAACTTAACAAAAGTTGGGAGATTGTTGTATTACCTGATATAAAGTAAAGAAGCATATTGATGTCAGTATAGAAAGACTAAAGCCTAGATTGGTGATCAGAGGATATGTTCAAAGATAAGGTATGGATTATAATGAAACTTTTTCACTTGTGGTCAAGATGACCACCATCAGTGTCTATTATCTACAGTTGTGAAGCATAATTGGGGTATTTTTCAGATGTCAACAATGCATTTTTGCATGGTGACTTAAATGAAAAGGTGTATATGAAGTTTCCTCCTGGTGTTTCCCCTCCTACTTCAAACTATGTCTGTTTGCTCAAAAAATCCATTTATGGACTTAAACAAGAATCCAGCTAATGGTATGCTAAGTTAACTGTTGCCCTCAATTTTAAAGGATTTAATCATTCTTTGAATGGTTGTTCTCTTTCTTTAAAAAATTAGGTTCATCTATCTCTAGTGTTGTTGTATATGTGGATGACATTCTCTGGACAGGAAATAACGACGGAGAATTACAGAGTTAGAAGAATTATTAGACACAGAGTTGAAGATTAAGGACCTAGGTCTTTTATACTTTTTTCCTTGGCATGGAGGTTGTTAGAGAACCTCAAGGCCTGATTATTACTCAAAGGAAATTCACTTTGGCTCTTTTAAGAGAATTTGATTCTCTACGTCTTCATCCTGTCTCTTGTCCTTTGGATCCAACCATCAAGTTATTAGCTAATCATGGAAAGCCTACCACAGATCCAACTTTTTATCATCATTTATTAGGGAAATTGAATTACCTGACTCACACAAGGCATGATCTTTCCTTCATGGTGCAGCATCTCAGTCAATACATGCATGACCCTCGTGAACCACATTTAACTGCTGCTTTGCGAGTATTGCGTTATTTGCTAAATAATCCAAGTCTTGACTATTTTTCGCTTCCTCTTCCTCTTTCAACTTAACAGCCTTCTGTGATTCCAACTGGGGTACCTATTCAGATTCACGTAGATCTGTTAGTGGCTACTATATTTCTCTTTTTGATGGTTTAGAATACTATTTTCTATACTATATTTTTAAATTTTGGATACATGTATCATTACTCGCCAAATATATGTATCTATCCGTTTTAAAAGTCGAGATACATGATTTATTAGTTTTAATTAAGGAGCGTGACTTATTTCCATAAATAAAGGAATAATTGATGAATAATTAATAATTCAATGGATTTACATCATCTTTTCAGTATCAACTCTAATAAAGTTTCCTAAAATAACGAAATCATAAACCATAATAATTCTCTAATTGTAAACTTTATCTTCTTTGTAGTATCTTTTTAAGATTAATGATCTTAGATTTACGATTAATGATTTTGTTGACATGTACCTTAATGTTGTTATCATGTATCTCAGAAACATATATAATGTATATCTTCTTAATAGTAATGAAATTAGATGTAAGAGTAATGACATTTTTATCATGTATATTAATTTTATAGAGTGTATCTCTGACAATAATATATATCGATATTGTTGCACTTGATGTGTAGCTGGGTGTAATGGTGTATCTATTATGTTAAGTAAAGCTTGACATAATTTTTCCATTCTAATTAGTTCGTTCCTATAATTAGATTTATTCTTGACTTGAATGTTGGTGGATGTAGAGCCAGACCATGTAATGACAAATTCATGAAAGAAAATAAATAAATAAAAGGTGTTTGATTTGGTATATTATTATTAATGTATTGTATCTTTAACAAGAATCATCCGATTTTGTGAATGGCCAACCATTAAAGTAGTTTGTGAGACAACAAAATCAAACAATGTAAAACCTATTTTGTAAAAAAATTTAAAATTGAACTTTATAACTTTAACAAAAATCATCTGATTTTGTGAATGGTCAGCCATTAAAGTAGTTTGTGAAACAACAAAATCAAACAATGTAAAACCTATTTTGTAAAAAAAATTAAAATTGAATTTTATAACTCTAACAAAAATCGTCCGATTTTGTGAATGGTCAGCCATAAAAGTAATTTGAGAAACAACAACATCAAACAATGTAAAATCTGATTTGTCAAACTTTTAAAAATTGAACTTTATAACAATATGAACTCTATCTCAGATACATGAAAGGGATGAAAATCAAGATACATGAGAATAACGAAACAAGCGTAACAAATCTCTATGTATAATGTTGATTGTCAAGATTCAGATTTCAAATTTGGATATGCAAACATGTATTAAGAGTGTGAAGAAAGAGGGAAAGATGGTGGAGGTGAGTGAAGGATGTGGGGGGTGGGGGTGAAAGATTCAGTCGAGTAATGGATTGGGAGAAGGAAACCCTAATGTGAAGGAAATAATTAGAATTGTTAATGGATCATTAATTAAGGAGTTTAAATTTTAAGATAATTATTCAATATTATATTTAAGGAATTTTTGTATATGATTAAATCTTTTAAAATATATGGTATAAATATTTAAAATGGTAATATGTGTAATTGGTTTAATCTAAAGGTAAAGTAAGTATATGTGGTAGTAATGTATATCTATTTAGGTAGTTTTTCTTATTTAAATTGTACTCCATCTATCCCTGATTACTTGTCCACTTTTAAATTGACACACCTATTAAAAAAACAATGATTGACATAGTGAGTTTTCCATTTTACCCTATTAATTATGAAGTGGATGCATTAAAAATTTAAGATTTTCAAGAAGTTCTACCTTTTTCATTAATTAATGAAAAATTGTATATAATGACAAACTATTAATTCAAATTAAATGGTATAACCACACTTTGATTTAATTGTGCCCTGTAGCAAACTGTTTTCCAGTCGCCTCTCTCCCTCAAACTCTCGCTCGCCACTCTCTCTCTCTTTCGCTCGCTCTCTCTGTCGCTCGCCTCTCTCGCTTTATACAAACATAAATGTATAAATTGTGTTTCTGTTTGTATAAAGTGGGAGAAAATTGTATATACATATGCAAATACATATATCTTCGTCCTATACACTTTATAATTATACAATACAAATATTCTCCTGTCCAGTTCTCTTTTGCCTTTCTCTCTTTCTCGCTTTATACAAACATAGATTATACAAAATACAATGTATAATTTATGTTTGTATAAAGCGAGAGAGAGAACAATATTTGATATACAAACGTTTTATTTCAATTCAATTGTATACAAATTCAAATTTTATACAGATATACAAACACATAAAATTAAATTGAAAGACTCTCAACGATTTATACAAACGAGAGGCTAACAACAATTTATACAAATGGCTTGCCAGCGAAATTATACAAATCTGAAGAGGAGCCAGCGAATTATACAATTGCTTCTTTTGTATATATGTATAGTGAAATAGCCTAGTCATAACATGTTTCCTATGGAGCGCAATTATTCAAACTTTGCTATAGCATACAAATATGAATTTTGTGTTTGTTATATGTGAAAGTTGCTCTTAATTAATTGAGGGAATAATATGTAAAAAAAATAATGTTTTTTCTTGATTTGTCAAAATGAACAAGTAAAAAGGGACAAACAAAAAAAGAAAAATTAGACAAGTATTTAGAGACAAAGGGAGTATAAACTTAATTATTAAGGTCTTTAGTATTGAATCTCATGTACTTTCAAAATCGTGATTTTCGGCTTATATATGTTGTTATTTTAATTTAAAAAATTATGTAAATTTATATCCCGCATTAAAAGTATATAGTTCAAATAAATATGGTATTGCATGCATGTTGCATCTGCCTTTGAGTAAGAGCTGTCTTTTTATTTTGTAAACATCTATATTTCTAATAATTTATATGGTATAGAAAAAGTGACTTGAAATATATTTTTTTTTTTCTTAAATTTCATTTTAAGTTAAACGATGTCACATAAAATACATAAAGGGAGTATTAGCACTTTCGTAATGAAGTAACAGATACAGAATTTCCTGTCACATAACGTAACTCAGGATATCCATTTGTATCTAATGGACGAGCAACGTTTCCGGCTAAAGGCGTATAGTGTTTGAGAGTGAGGGAGAGTGAATTTTTAAGAGGAGGAATAATGTTTTGAACGAAATCGGGTTTGGAAATGGGGAGCTTGTAGAATAGGATCTGCCGTATACGACGGAACCCTAACCAAACAAGATCAAAATAAGTAAGAGGGAGTGTCACCTCCACTGCGCCGCCGGGAGGTGGCGCAACTTGACATTGCTCAATCACGGACGCCATGTTATTTAGTACTATAATGTTTGGCTAAGAAATATATGGAGCCATGAGATGAAAATGTTGCTTTAGAGTGATTGGCTGGTTTTTGTCTCTGACTCTGACATGACATGAAGCAAATAAATTCATAATTTAAAATTTACGAATTTTCATATAAGTTAATATTATAATAATAATTGAGTTCATAATCAAATGTATATTTTGAGTTCAAACTATAATAATTGAATTCATAAATAGCCGTGTTAATCGGCCTTGGGAAATGTGTATTGTGTAATGGGCATGTGGCTGATTTTGAATTATGGCAGACAAGAGGCACATCAAATCTGCCATGTTTTTTTTTTTTTTTTTAAGACTAGAAATCATAATTCTTGATATTTTAGATCTTAGATCTCTTTAGAAAATTGAGGCCACAACACCATGTGAGATTTTGAATTATGGCAGACAAGACTCAAGAGGCACATCAAATCTGCCATGTTTTTTTTTTTTTTAAGACTAGAAATCATAATTCTTGATATTTTAGACCATGTGAGATTTTGAATTATGGCAGACAAGACTCAAGAGGCACATCAAATCTGCCATGTTTTTTTTTTTTTAAGACTAGAAATCATAATTCTTGATATTTTAGATCTTAGATCCCTTTAGAAAATTGAGGCCACAACACCATGTGAACAGATTTCAAAAAGCAAATTTATTTATTTATTTTTGGTCCAATAATTAATGCGATTATTTGAAAAAAAAAATGTTAAATTAGATTTTGGACTTAACTCATTTCAACGATCATTAATAATTAATAATTATTCCTCTCTGCTATTTATATAGAACGTGGCAAAAAAGAACAGTTCATTTTTAATGGGTTATAATTCATATCTTCAATCAGTGACAAGTTTGAGTACTCGATTAATATATTGTTCTTGTTCATATTGTTATTTTATTATTGTCGATTGTAATCAATTATGTTATAAGGTTATTTTTTAACATAACATGTTCATTATAAAATGACAATACAAACTTAAAGGTGTTTTTAATCATTTTTACTTATGAATATAAATCTTTTTTTAAAAATAGTAAATATTTCTCCCAAAATTTATAGCCAAACGCATGGTAAAACTTTAGCCAAAAAAATATTTGTCAAGAATATTTGAAAATTTAGATTCAAACACTGCCTTAATCATGTGTAATGAAATGTGATGCACAAATCAAGTAGCAATATATACCTCATATATTACCTCTTATATATATGTACTATTCATGTGAGTTGTGACCTACTGACATCAGAGATTCATTGCCATTTTTTGGCTTTTATGATTTTTTGGAGATTCAAGTAAATGGTTTACAGAAAAAAGATCAACTAAATTGGTGATATTTCCGTAGTGCAATTAGTGGTGTGCAAATTCAAATTGAATTGATAAAATTGCTATTCATTTATTGCTATTGGGTTGTTGAGTTAACAATTTTTTTAATGATTTAATAAAATAAAAAAGTATTGAATTATCGATTCAATTTTGATTTTTAATAGTGAATTATTGGTTGGATCAATAACTCATTAAGAAGGTAGTGATTAATTTTGAAGTTTTCTTTTTACCCTTAATGAAATGATATACAATTACATAAATATTTAAAGATTGTTTTAGACCACAAATTATCATGTTTTTTTTTAAAACATCATGTTAAATCTAACGGTGCCACATAAAATGAAACATAAGGATAGGCATGCTCATAATGCACGCTTAATCATAATTAGGGGTGTGAAAAAATTCAATCGATCAATAAACTGAATTGATAGAAATGCTATTGATATATTGCTATTGAGTTGTTACGTTAACGAATTTTTAATGGTTTTATAAAAAAAATCAAATTATTGGTTCAGTTTGATTTCTAATATTGAGTTATTGGTTGAATCGATAACTCATTAAGAAGGTGGTGATTAACTTTGAAATTCCATTTTTACCCTTAACGAAATGATTTACAATTATATAAATACCTAAAGATTGTTCAAGACCATAAATTTCAAAAATATCTTGCTTTTTTTAAAACTTCATGTCAAATCTAATTGTGTCACATGAAACATAAGGAATGCTAGGCATTTTCACAATACACACTTAATCATAATTGCATGAAATGTGATGCATAAATTGAGTAACAATATCTCTCTCATAATTCTGCTTGCTAACATATTTTACTTATTTAAAAAAATTAGAGTTAATTTTTCATATGATCACTTAATTAACATTTAATATTTCAGAAAGTTATTTTTTGATAAAAAATTTGGAATAACATGAAAATATGATTATCTAAGATAATAACTATTAATTGAGTGATTACACGAGAAATCAATCCTAACTTATATTTGGTTAAATACTAATTGAAATTATACATATATATACTCAGATAGAGGAGTATGGTGAGCTTAAGCTGCAGCCACATATGCATATATATAAGCCATCGTCGGTGCTAATGCTTTGCCTCATGAAAGTGGATCCCTATTTTGTTAGATAGATCACAGAAATTTCTCGATCTAATTTAGTACCTAACTATCTTTTTTCCCTTCATTTTTCATCATTATGAAACTTATGAGAATTTGGACTTCAAATACATATATCTGGCACGCCAAACACATGTATTTTGAATATACTGAGTCAAAATTAGGTGTAATTTGTTATTGATACATCGTATCCAAGTAACTCGCATGTATATGACTCTCTTGTTGGCCTCTCTCCTGTCTCATTCGCAACTCGCCTCTCTCCTATCTCATTCGCAACTCGCCTCTCTCGCTCGCTTCTCTCTCTGTAACTGGTATTCCACAGATATGTATGTAGTGTGATTCACATGTATCTATGATACATAGACTATCTTGCTTGATGCCCTCCTATCTCGCTCGTCTCTCTCCTTCTCTCGGTCACCTCTCTCCATAATTTAGTGTGTTGGTAGCAAAATACATATATCTAGATGTAATTGACTTAAAATCGGGTATGAAATTATTAATTAATGAGACAATATGTAAGTATTTCGAACTATAGGGAGAATTAGTAAATATGATAGAAATGTTTATCTAATTAAATAAGTTGCATTACTACTCACTTCTTCCGGCTCTATTTTATTTTATCTGTCTAGTTTTAACTTCTTCTTTTCTTTTTCTTTTTTTTAACGAAACCACAATCATGGTGAGGACGCCAACCTATTTATCAAAATTAGGTGTAATTTGCTATAGATACATAGTATCCAAGTAATTCGCATGTATATGACTCTATCGTTGGCCTCTCTTCTGTCTCATTCGCAACTCTCCTCTCTCGCTCGCTTCTCTCTTTGTAATTAGTATTCCACATACATGTATGTAGTGTGATTCACACGTATCTATGATACAATATTTATTTTGCTTACTTCACTCCTATCTCGCTCGTCTCTCTCCTTCTTTCACCTCTCTCCCTATTTTAGTGTACTGGTAGCAAAAGTACATATATCTAGGTGTATTTGACTTGAAATCTGGTATGAAATTATTGATTAACGAGACAATATGTAAGTATTTCGAACTATAGGGAGAATTAGTAAATATGATGGAAATTTTTATCTAATTAGATAGGCTGCATATACTATTCTCTTCTTCCGACTCTATTTCATTTTATTTGTCTAGTTTTAACTTTTTTTTTCTTTTCTTTTTTAACAAAACCACCCTCATGGTGAGGCGTCAGGCAGACCACAACCCATATATATATATATATATATATATATATATATATATATATATATATATATATATCATTTCCCTTATACTATGAAGAGAGATATACAATTATGAGGAGTATTATGCTTGCCTTTATGTGGAGATTAATGGATAAGTAGGTCCAGGGTGTCAAAATGAACCCAAATATAGGTTATCTATCCATTTTGTCAAGAATTTTATGGGTTGAACTCAAAATAATTTAAATTTAATCAATCTCAACTAGGGATGACAAAGGGGTGGGGCGGGACGAAGTTATACATATGTGAGGCAGAGCGGATTTAGACATGTGCAGGGGCGGAGCAGGTTGGGGAGGGGAAGGGAGGATCGGGTTAAAACTAACCTTTTAAAGACTCAAGTGGTGGCGGGACGAGGATAGGTCTTAAAGAACCGAAACCACTTAAATTGGGCCAATCTCAACTAGGGATGGTGCAGGGCAGGGCGGACTTAGACATATGTAGGGCAGGGCGGATTTAGACATATGCAAAGGCAGAGCAGGGTAGGGAGGGGCGGGGTAGTTTAAAACTAACTTCTTAAAGTCTAGAGCGGGTGCAGGGCGGAGTGGGTTTGAAAGTATCATGACCCAAAAATGGACGTGATGTCACTCGTTTATTTCCACCAAAACAAGTCAGCTTCAACCCAACTATACAAAATAAATGTGAAAAGTAATTAGGAATAACATAATAGCGAAAAACTCAGTCATTCTAATAGAACCTCAAAACCTAGTTGTCACGAGTAAGGGCCAATAATATAAATATAGAATTGAAAGATAAGTACAAGTCTCAATGTCTTTGTCTCTAAAATAGAATAAAGTATAAAATAAGGAATAAGAGGGCCCATTGGGATGACAAGCATCTGCCTCTCAAAGTCCTTTAAAAGCCTCAGAAATAGAAGAAGAAGTTCACATGGGTCCGAACTCGGAACATACACAAGTGCAGAAGAAAGGAACAAGTACCAAAAAACACGGTACTCAACAAGCAATCTGCTAAACAAAGAAAAACTAGCTTGAATACGAGTACTCCTTTCATCCCAACATAACCTCCTCAAACTACAACTTGCACAGAAATCAACCCTACCTAACAATTTTACAATGCATAAATCACAAGGCTTAACAATCAGAGTCTAATTGCCCCGATTCAAAAACCAACAAGTTCAAGTATGTCAATCATAAGTATCAAGTAGATAAATCACCAATAACAAGTAAACCAATCACAAGTAATCAATCTCAAGTATCAAGTTCATCAAATCACAATAATCAAATACTTGTCGAAACAATATCCCATCAGCACAATATCATTAGTCATAACCATTTTCCATCGGCTTTATGTAGTATCACTTGCCGAAACCATTTCCCTTCGGCACAATATCACTTGCCGGAACTGATTTCCTTCAGGTTTATATAATGTCACTTGTCGGAACCATTTCACTTCGGCAAGATATTTGTAGTTGAAACCATTTTTTCTTCGGCTTTATACAATGTCACTTACCGGAGCCATTTTTCTTCGGCACAATATCACTAGCTGGAACCATTTCCCTTAGGCTTTATATCATATCACTTGTTAGAACCATTTCCCTTTGGCATAATCGTCACACATCTCATCACGATGCATAAAAATCAATGCAAATAACCAAGATCACACCATAAGAAAGACACAACAATTCAAGCAACTCAAGTGCACAATAAGGCCATCAAGGCTTTTAATGAATCAACAATTTTTTGGGTCCACAAAGAGCTAATTTACAAAGCATTATGGTCAACACATTGCCTTTTTTCATTAATCTCTTTTTTATTCATTAAGATCAATCAATTGGAATAAATGAACCTATCACCTCATTCTCATTACTCCCCAACACACACAATGAAGGAAAACACAAGATTCTACAAGGTTGAGAAGATCACTTGCCTCAATTCAATCAAAGGTCAATCCAAGACTTGAGTCTTCCCTTTCCAAGTCACACAATCAAGTAATCACAATATGATTCCATAAATAACAACACCCAAATCATACATTTTGAAAAATGGGTCAAATCAATTCAATAATTCAATTCGAAAAATGAGGTTTGAATCAAAAAAATCTTTACTTGAAAGTATTACCCAAGGCATTTGGAACTCATTGGTGATAACCATTTCGATAAAGGAATTAAAATCAGTTCACAGTCAGTATTTTACTTTAGGACACAAGTTCTTGAAAAACATTGTCATTTGCCAATAAAAATATCAAGTTTTGATGTTAAAATCCATAAATGATAAAAGAAAATGAAGTTTAAGGGTCACAGAGCCTTACCCAAATGATTTAGCACAAGAAATCTCTTCAAAATTTCCTCCAAGGGTTTTTCAAAACTCAAAATGGGGTAAATGGGGGTAAAACCCCCAATTGACAAGTCTAAAACCCCCTCAGACGTCGCTTAAGCGAACCCTACTTAAAATGGGGGCCTCACTTTTGTGAACAAGGCTCCGCTTAAGCGATCATTACTAAAGTGAGCCATGGTTCGCTTAAACAAACCCAACGAAAGTCTGGCTTCACTTTAGCGATCACATCTTCGCTAAAGTAGAAGGATTATCGCAAATGTAAAGGGTACAAAACTGTCACGACCCAAAAATGGACGTGATGGCACTCGTATTATCCCACCAAGACAAGTCAGCCTAAAACTCAACCATTATAATAAAATGCGGAAACTTTTTATAATCAACTCAAAAATACCCCCAAAATCTGGTTATCACGTGTATAAGCCTCTAAAGTGTTACAATAGAATCAAAAGAAAAATACAAGTCTCATATGACATTGTTTCTAGAGTAGAACAAGATCATAAACAGGAGTAAGAAGGTCTACTGAATTGACAAACAGCTACCTCACAAATCTCCAAGAAGCCTCGAAAAAGAAGAGAATATATCACAAAGGTCCGGGCTAGTAACCTACAAAAAAATGTAGTAGCAAGGGGTGAGTACCCAACCACACGGCACTCAGCAAGTCAACCTCTAAACACAAGCTAAGGGGATAGAATACGGGTACTCTTTACACCCTAACCGAACCTCCATAACTACAACTTGTATAAAACCAGCCCAACCAAACAGTTCACAATTTAAAAGCGCATATCTCAACAACAACATTCTAACAATCACATATTCTCAACAACAAGCTCAATATTCATCAATTACCACATCCACAACTACAACCTGCTTAAAACCAGCTCAACCTAACAGTTCATAATTCACGGTTTCCATCTATTGTATTTATCTACATGGGAATGAATTCGTCCGTCAATCCAAATTTGTACTAAAGGAGCTGGAATATTCTACCGATCATTTAGAGAAGCTCTCTATATACAACAATGAGCTCGAATTATAGCACACAGCTCAACAACAACACTCTAACAATTACATATCCTCAGAACAAGCTCAATATTCATCAATCAAAGTTCCACAGAAAGGCACTCACAAGCTCAGCAAAACACAATATCAAGTTCACTAATGATTAATATGTGCAATGCAATGTCAAGTATAGTGATGCATATCTGACCTAGTGATACACACCCGCTGTCTCTCAGTCCGGGACCCATGGGGGACATATCTGTCTATGCATCTGCCGCGGCACACAACATGTCCCTCGATAATAGTATCCATCGCGGCGTGTGATACATCCCTCGATATATAGTATCCATCGCAGCGCGCGATACGTCCCTCGAAATGGTACATCCTCTTTAATTTATTATTCTTTTTCAATTCACATAACACTTGTCACAACCATGTCTCAGAACAATGCAAATAACATGTTCACACAAATAATGAGGAAATGACCATTTTCATAACATTGCACAATTCAACAACAACACAATCATGATACAACATCAACAATGATTCAACAAGCCTTTCAAGCCATTCTCAACACATCACACACAGACACTTAATCACATTGCCTTTTATTACCCCTTTTTCATCATTAGAATTAATCAATGTGGACAAGGCAATCCATCACCAAGTCTCATTACCCAAACACATATTACAAGGAAATACACGAATTCTATACACTTAACAAAGGTTTAGAAATCCACTTGCCTCAAATAGTCGAACAATCATTCCGGGACTTGAGTCGTTCCCTTTAATTAAGCCTCCAAATAAATGCAATCTATTCAAATAAGTAGTCACAATAAGGATTTCAAAACTAACAACATCCATACTACTATATGTCTAGCTTAGACCCAAAAATTCACCCAAATTTATAGGTCATTTCCTTATCTTGCTAACATGTCAACTCTCATAATTTCCAAATTTCAATGCTAACATTAAGTCTTCATTCCTCCAATTACTATAACTTTAAAGGTATTCAAGTAATATAATATACCTATATTTAATTACCTATTTTAATATGCTGAAACTTGATTTACAATACAGTAACCAAAAGTAAACAAAACAACTCAAATCAGGGATAGATTACACCATTAGCTCTATCTGTACCAAAACTCTCAATTCCTCAAGTAACAGAATGTCAGTGCAAGCCTAATATATTCCATAAACTCAACTCCAACTTCTCTCCTTTTTCTGTACTAATACTCCAACATAATTGTAATAATACTATTAAGACTTATACCTATATACATAAATCTATCAATTGACCAATTACCTGGTATAATCCAAACAATTGACTAATCATTGGCAATCATTAACTAATGACGGCTATCAAAAAATTTCTCTAATTTTGAACAACCTTAGAATGTACGCAGCAACAGCAATAACTTATAACCTACAATATAATATTCTCTCTTTAAGATAGGATCAGTGCATTACTTTATTCTTACACCTAATAATTTAATTACGTAATCACTTATTTGAGGAATAAAGTTCTCACCTAAAGCACCACACTTTATCTTCTCACAGATGTGTCCTCTTGTTAATTAATTTATATAAAGTATAGGGTCTTAAATAAATTATCACTTTAGCCCACTAACTATCAATTAAGTCAATTATGTATAATTACCTATCAACTAATTAGGTAAAGTTAAATGAATAGTTCAGAATTTCAAAAAATGATTTTACGGGTCATTACAAAAACTCAGGCACAAAAAAATCAGTTAAATCTCAAAATATCGAATGAACCTTCGGGATACATTTTAAACCACGTACACACAAACCAAATATTCAAATTGACTAACTTAAAACCTCTAAAAACTCAACCAAGACCTCACTTAGGCCTAAAATCATCCCCCGAATATAACAGAACTCTCAAAATTTCTATCCAAGCATGTGAACCCCCAATATTGACCAAAGTCAACCCAAAGACTAAAATCTCAAAAATTTCCAACTTAAGACCTCAAATCCTCAATAAACTCTTAATATGAAACCGACAACTTCCTTATAAAAATTCCATATTTTGGGGCTAATGAAATTGACAAAATTCTATTCCGACACTCGAAACTCCTAAAAACACCAAAATTACTTTTTAACAATTATAGCCTTTTGAATATCAAAAACTTACAAAATTCACAACTTTCACTCAAAGTTTGAAATCGACTTTCAAAACTCAATCAGAAAGATTCGGGGTCGATATTGGGAGGGGTAAAATGGTAATTTTATGGAGAAAAAATCAAAGATGACCAATTGAGTCATTACATTATCCACCACTAAAAACTATGTTCGTCTTCGAACATAAGGTAAAAAGGAAGTATCTAAAGATTCAAAATGCTAGGATATCTGACATGCATATTGGTCTCTAGCTTCTAACTAAGTTGCCTCACCAACTGAATGGTGCTTCCACTACATCTTCATTGAAGCAATTTCCTTGGTCTTAAGCTTTCAGACCGGCCTATCCAATATGGTTATAGGCTCCTCTTCAAAAGACAAGTCTTGACCCAACATAACCAAGCAAGCAAAAGTATATGTGGCTCATTTGGTACGTACTTCCAAAGCATGGAGACATGAAACACAGGCTGCAAAATTAACAAGCTAGGTGGTAAGGCCAACTAATAGGCCACCTCTCCCACTCGGCTCAAAATCTCAAAATGTTCAATGAATCTAAGACTGAGCTTGCACTTCTTCCCAAACCTCATCACACCCTTCATGGGTTAACACTCAAAGCCAAACATGATCTTCCTCCATAAAAACTATAGCTCAAACTCTTCGGTCTGCATAACTCTTCTGTCGACTCTAGGCTGTCAACAACCTACCCTGAATCATATGAATCTACTCCATATCATCTCTAAGCAAGTTTGTATCTAAAGAATCCATCTCAACCGAATTTAACCAACCGATCGGAGATCTACACTGTCTTACATACAACGCCGCAAATGAGGCCATCTGAATATTGAAGTGATAACTTTTGTTGTAGGTAAACTCTGCTAAGGGCAAGTGTTGATCCCATCGAGCATAAAATCAATCACACAAGTTCGGAGCATATCCTCCAACACCTAAATCGTTCGCTCAGACTAACCATATCTCTAAGGGTGAAAGCTTCTACTCATATCTAACCAAGTATCCAAGCCATGCTGCAAAGCTTTCCTAAAGTGAGAAGTGAATAATGTTCCTCGGTTGGAGAGAATAGAAATAGACACCCCATGAAGTTGCACAATCTAACTGATATAAAGCTAGGCTAACTTCTTCGTCGTATACTTTACTAAATCGAGATGAAATGGATGGACTTGATCAGCCTATCAAAAACTACCCACGGTTGAAGCTAGACTCACAACAAAGTTCATAGTGATCCGTTCCAACTTCCAAGTAGGAATAGACATCCTCTAAGATACACCCATGGGTCGTTGGTCCTCAAATTTGACGTGTTGGCAAGTCAACCATCTAGGTACAAAATATGCAATATCATTCTTCATGCCACACCACTAGTAATGTTGATTCAGATCATGATACATCTTCGTCTCCCAAATGAATAAAAAATCGATAACAATTGTACTTCTATAGAAACAGTCTAATCAACTCGCCTACCTTGGGCAAATAAATCCCACCTCTAATCCTCAAGGCACCATCAGCATCAAGGACAACCTCATCGGCTTCCCCTCTCAACATTTTGCCTCGAATGCGACACAATTTCTCATCATCAAATGCCCTCACAGATATGCTCAACTAAGGAAGAATGGGCCCCTATGAAAGCAATCAAACCACCACTCTACTCAGAAATCTGTAACCGAACAAGATTGTTGGCTAACCTATGAACATCTCTAGCCAACTGTAACACTCTGGAAAATGATAGGGTAAACTAGAGCCTAAACGTGAGGGTAATGTCAAGTACGAGGGTTATAAGAGTCAAGGCCAAGACGCAAGTGCAAAGGCAAAGGGGCCAAGCCAAACCCAAAGGCCAAGGCTGCCCCTAGCTTGAAGCATATTGCCCCACCTTTACGAGTGGAACATGAATCGTGGCCCACACCACGGCTCGTGAACATTCCTTGGCTATGGAAAAATGGCTACCAAAGGTCTTGGCTACTGCCTCAACTTCATGGAAGGGACCATGGCTCGTGGAGCCCTTCGTAAAGATGACTTGGGCAAGTAGCTTACAGCAGAAAGTAACCTAGTTACTGCTTCAAGAACCACGAGAGGGACCACGACTCGTGGAGCCCTTCGTGGAAATGCCTTGGGCTTGTCATCCTAAGGCATCAAGTTCCTAGCCACTTCCCAATCTTCACGAATGGGACCACGGATAGTGGTCCTCACCACGACTCGTGAAGGAGCTCGTGAGGCCTAGACAGGTTCACTAATTGAGGGTCATTCAAGTCTTTTTCTATTTAAGTCCAATTAAAGTGAAGTCATTTTGGGTATTTTTAGGGGTACTATATAAGTTGATTTTAAGTCAAATTCACCCAATTCAAGTCATTAATTCAAAACACCCAAATAAATCCCAAAATCCTCTCCCTCATAATATTTCTCTCACTAGAAATCCTTCATTGAAGAAGAACGAGAACTTGAAAATATGGCTCAAGAACTCATCTTCTCAACTCTAATTCGTGAGGAAATCTTCAATCAAGGTATAGGGGTCTTGATTCATGGAAAACTTTCTTCCATGAAGCCTTAAATCACTCAATTTCAAATTAGTAGATTCTTCAACTCTAGGGTTTTCAATCTATGTCATGGGTTCTTCATATAAACATTTCAATGAGTTAATTGCCTATTATTATGATTGAATTGTTGTTTATTGGTGGTTTGATGATAAAATCCCCCATGAACCTGTGAATTTCCCCATGACCCAATTTCAAGAATTGTGATGGGTGTATTGATGCAAGATGAATACTATGAATTGTGGCGATGGTATTTTATTTATTGAAATCATGTTATTATTCATTCCTATTGTAGTATTTCTAGGTGTGATTGTGGGACATGATTCATGACCCTTGAAGGGTAAATTATGAGGGTTTGTACATGTTGATGACAATTGAGTATGAACTTATGATTCACTTAGAAAGTGAAGATCCTATGACTATTGTGTAAATTGTGATATTGTTGAAAGATCATTCTCCCCTTACCCTTGCACATGACTATGTATGAATTGTCTAGGATGATGATAATGTTGTTGTGTTGATTAAAAGGTTATTCTCATGAAACACTATGAACATAATGTGAAAGGTTTACTCATATGTTATGATGATTCTAATGTTGAAAGTGCATTCTCACCCAAATGAATCTAAGAGCTATTTTATGGGTTGTGTTGAATGAAGGGTAAGAATCTCCTTCACACATGTAAATGCAATTCAAAGACTAATTATGTATAGTTTGGGAAATAATGCTTAGCACCGAGTGGATATGGAAAATGAGGTAGAGGCTCTCCCATCAATACAATAGGTCGGGTCATCTAAATTATTCTCATGAGATGGAAGCTCATCCACCAATACAATAGGTCGGGTTTTTAGACGCAATCTCCCTATCCTGTAACTATGTGCCCACATAGGTCTTTAGGTAGTGGATCCACCTAAAAGCTATACATTTAGTTCTACCTTAGGAAAGTAGGACACCTTCTTTCGGTGTGGGGTTACACGACCCTGTATTCCATGTAGCTCACATGGTCTATGTCGGTTAAGGCTATTTTTCCCAACATGACAAGATTATGAATATGACACGAACTATACTCATGACTTTTTAATGAGCTTTACTTAGTTGGAATGGGGATATGGGACTTCACTTTTACATTGCACAAGTAGACTTTGAAAGGGGTTATGGGGTGGTTTCTAATGCAATGAAATGGTATGAATGTATGCATGTATGTTGAATGGATTGTTGCTATGAATGACTTTTCTTATGTTCAAGTTAATGTACATGACTATTTCCTTATCTATGACTATTGACTATGATGAGGTCTAAGGATGGTATATATGACTAAGGTGGCCTCAAAGGGATACTTAGTATGGTTGGTATTATGGGATGCCAACCATATATTGCACAAGTATACCTTAGGGTTACTAAGGTAATGGTTCTACTATGTTATGAGGATTTATATGATGAATATGCTATGACTTGTCTTTTACATTGAAAGTGCATGGTGATTCTCAAACTTGCCAAATGCATGTGTTTCAACTAAATGTCATTTTTAGCATGTTTTAAGGATTTTATTGCATGTCTTCCATACTTGGTACATATTTGTGCTAACCCCTATTTCTTCTACATTTTTACAAAGTGTAGGTTTCGGAGTGTGAAGTGTACTTCCTTTCTTGATTAGGGTTTGGATTCCTTATCTCCAAGACTTGTGCAGAGTCCTCATAGTTCGAGGACAATATGTCATTCACTTCTAGTTACTTTCTTATATTCTACTTTTTAGACTTTTGATTGTAAAGGGTTTTGAACCTATTGGCATTCTATTGTAGTAGATGGATTATGAGACAATGTCTAGATTCCTTTCAATTCTATGAAGAGACTTCGATTGTAAAATTTTAAATTCCACATCATTTCTATTTTCTTATGTTTATGTATGCTAAGGGCTTGTATAAGACCCCTTCGGGGTCAAGTACGCTGTGTTGCATTTAGGGGTTACCCTTTGGTTGTGACAAACTTGGTATCGGAGCATAAGGTTTTGGGATTGATTTTTAGGTCGATGTCTCATAAACCACATCTATTAGAGTCTTGTTCATGAGTGTGAAGCACGCCACACTTATGAATGAGAGGCTATAAGATGTTTAGGAAAGTTCACTTCATTTATTACTCTTTAGTCGTGCTTTAGAGTTTAACTCTATGAAGTCCTTTTCCTAACCCTTCTCTTGTGTTTATCGCTATGAATACAAAAGGGCGAATGCAAGAAGGATGGAAGAGGAGAATGTGAATGAGGGAGTTCCTCCTCAAGGTCCTCAAGCTCTTATTGATAAGGGGGCTATAATAAATGTGAAATTAAGGATGGCTCTTCATATATTGACTCAAGTCGTAACCAATCAAGCTCCAACTAATCCTAATATGAATTTGGCCGCTTCTAGGGTTCGAGATTTTTCTAGGATGAATCCTTCAAAGTTCCATGGCTCCAAAGTGCGATAGGATCCTTATGAGTTTGTGGAAGAGGTTCTCAAGATACTTGACATCATGGGAGTGAGTCTGGTAGAGAAAGCAGAATTGGTTGTTTATCAATTGAAGAGTGTTGCTCAAGTTTAGTACACTCAATGGAAGGCCAATAGACCAGTTGGAGCGGGTCCTATAGAATGGGAAGCGTTCAAAACCGCATTTCTTGTTATGTATTTTCCCCGGGAATTCAAAAAGGCTAAAGTTAAAGAATTCATCAATCTTCGTCAAGAGGGAATGAGTGTGCAAGAATACTCCCTCAAGTTCACTCAATTGTCTAAATATGCTCCTTCTCTAGTGTCAAATCCGAGGGACAAAATGAGTAGATTTTTTACTAGGTGTCCGACTCAATTGAAGAAGAATGTCGTGCGGCAATGCTTTATGACAACACAGACATATCACATCTTATGGTTTATGCTCAACAACTTGGAGGGTCAAGGCTTAAGAAGAAGAATAGGGAAGTGAAGAGGGCAAGGACCAATGATGGAAATTCTTCCAAGGGTAAATTCTAGGGTCAAGGTAGACCAAGGTTCAAGGGAAAGTTCTCCAACCAAAGCTCGTCTAGTGCTCCAAGGGGTAACAAAGGTAGGGTGTCTAACCCTAAACTTCAATGAGGCAATAGTGGTGGATGTTCCATGGAGTGGCCTGCTTGTGCCAAGTGTGGCAAAAAATATGATGGTAAATGTCTTGCGGGCATGGGTGTGTGCTATGGTTGTGGTAAAAGTGGGCATCAATTGGAAGATTGCCCAACACGTGCAGCCAAAGTGAGAGAAGATAAGCAAACTCCTCTAAGTGGTTCCGATGCTCTCAAGAAGAACCATTTTTATACTCTCCAAGCTAGAGGTGACCAAGAGAGCTCCCGGATGTGGTTACTGATACGTTGCAAGTATTTTTTATTGATTTTATTTATTATTGGATCCCGGTGCCACTCTCTTTTATGACGTTGTATGTGGCAATGCGGTTTGATGTTCCTCCAGAAGAATTATTAGAACCGTTTTCGGTTTCTACCCCGGTTGGTGACTTCGTGGTGGCTAAGAAGGTGTATAGAAGATGTCCCATAGAGTTACTCTTGTTGACTTGGTAGAACTTTACATGTTAGATTTTGATGTGATGCGTCTATTGATTGTAGAACCCGGGTGGTTAAATTCCAATTTCCTAATGAACCTATTTTAGAGTGGAAGGGTGGAAAGTCTATGCCTAGAGGTCAATTTGTTTCTTGTCTTATATCTGGGAAAATGATCTCCAAAGGGTGCATTAACCATCTTGTTAGGGTGAAAGATGTTGAATCTGAAACCCCTCCTCTAGAGTCGGTTTCGATAGTGAATGAGTTTCCGAAAGTTTTTCCCGATGATTTGCCCAGTATTCTTCCCAAACGGGAAGTAGATTTTGGTATTGATCTTATCCCAGCTACGCAACCTATCTCTATTCCTCCTTATAGAATGGCTCTGGCGGAGTTGAAGGAGTTGAAGGAGTTGAAAGAGTAACTAAAATATTTGCTTAATAAGAGTTTTATTCAACCAAGCATCTCTCCATGGGGTGCTCCGGTATTGTTTGTTAGGAAGAAGTATGGAATTCTTAGAATGTGTATTGATTATCGGCAATTGAACAAGGTGACCATTAAGAACAAGCATCCACTTCCTAGAATTGATGTCTTATTTGACCAACTTCAAGGGGCTAGCTACTTTTCCAAAATTGACCTTCGTTCGGGATATCACCAACTAAGGGTGAGATGGGTTGACATTCCTAAGATGGCTATTCGAACTAGGTATGGGCACTATGAGTTCCTTGTGATATCATTTGGCCTAACTAATGCCCCGGCGGCATTTATGGACCTTATGAATAGGGCTTTCCGGCAATATATCGACATGTTTGTCATTGTGTTTATCGATGACATCTTGATCTTTTCTAGGAGTGAGAGTGACCATACTTACCATTTGAGTATAGTATTGCGAATTCTCAAGGATCATCAATTATTCGCAAAGTTTAGTAAATGTGAGTTTTGGCTAAGGTCTGTAGCATTCCTTGGTCACATTATGTCAAGCAAGGGTATAGAGGTAGATCCAAAGAAGACAGACTCAGTCAATAGTTGGCCTAGACCTCTATCACCAACCGATATTAGAAGTTTTTTGGGTTTGGCCGGCTACTATAGGAGGTTTGTTGAGGGGTTCTCCTTTATTGCTTCTCCTTTGACGGCCTTAACTCAAAAGAAGGCTAAATTTGTGTGGTCGGAAGGTTGTGAGAAAAGCTTCTAAGAATTGAAAGATAGGCTTATCTCCACTCCGGTGTTGACCTTGCTGGAGGGTACCGATGGTTTTGTTGTATATTGCGATGCCTCTAGAGTGCGTTTGGGATGTGTCCTTATGCAATATGGGAAAGTAATTGCCTATGCTTCAAGGCAACTCAATATGTATGAGAAGAACTATCCAACTCATGATCTCGAGTTGGCGGCAGTAGTATTTGCTTTGAAAATATGGAGACATTATTTATATGGGGTGCCTGTTGATGTGTTCACTGACCACGTGAGTCTCCAATATGTGTTTAGCCAAAAAGACTTGAACCTCCGACAAAGAAGGTGGTTAGAACTTTTGAAGGATTATGATATGTGTTTTCTTTACCACTCTGGCAAAGCCAATGTTGTTGCAGATGCCCTAAGTCAATTGTCCATGGGTAGTGTAGCCCATGTAGAAGATGAGAAAAAGGAGTTAGTTCGTGATGTTCATAGGTTGGCCCGTTTAGGTGTCCAACTAGTGGATTCCACTAAGGGTGGTGTCATGGTCCTCAATGGTTCCGAATCATCCTTTGTAATGGATGTTAAGGCAAAGTAAGACCTTGATCCTATTCTAGTAGAATTGAGAGAGTCGGTACTCAACAAGTCCGTTGAGGCTTTCTCCCAAGGGGAAGATGGGGTTCTTAGGTACCAAGGTCAATTATGTATTCCAGATGTTAATGTCTTGAGAGAAAAAATTTTAGATGAAGCTCATGGTTTGCAGTATTCTATTCATCCGGGAGCCACCAAGATGTACTATGACCTATGGGAAGTCTATTGGTGGAATGGCATGAAGAAGGATATAGCGGGTTTTGTAGCCAAATGTCCGAATTGTCAACAAGTTAAGGCCGAACACCTAAGATCGGGAGGCTTGTCTCAATATATAGATATTACCACTTGGAAGTGGGAGGATGTGAACATGGACTTTGTTGTGGGTTTGTGTCGTACTCGAAGGCAACATGATTCTATTTGGGTCATTGTGGATAGAATTACAAAATCCACCCACTTTATTCCGTCAAGGTTTCCTTTTCGGCGGAAGACTATGCCAAATTGTATATCAAGGAGATAGTGAAGTTTCATGGAGTTCCTTTATCTATTATTTCAGATCGAGGTACTCAATTTAATTCACATTTTTTGTAGGAATTCCAAAAAGGGCATGGTACTAGGGTTAAGTTTAGCATGGTTTTTCATCCCCAAACCGATGGGCAAGCGGAACATACCATCCAAACCTTAGAAGATATGTTAAGGGCATGTGTTATTAACTTCAAGGATGATTGGGATGACCATCTACCGTTAATAGAGTTTGCCTACAATAATAGTTACCACTCAAGTATTGCCATGGCTCCTTTTGAATCATTGTATGGTAGGAGGTGTAGATCTCCGATTAGTTGGTTTGAAGTAGGTGAAATTACTCTAATTGGTCTCGAATTAGTTTATGAGGCCATTGAAAAAGTTCGACTCATTAGAAAGAGGTTGAGGATGGCCTAAAGTCAGCAAAAGTCTTATGTCGATGTTAGAAGGAGGGATCTAGAATTTGAGGTCACTGATTGGGTCTACTTAAAAATCTCACCTATGAAAGGAGTGATGAGGTTTGGCAAGAAGGGGAAACTTAGTCCCCGGTATGTGGGTCCCTATTAAATTTTGAAGCGTATTGAGAAAGTTGCCTATTAGTTAGACTTGCCGAATGAATTGGCTCCGGTTTATCCGGTATTTCATGTTTCCATGTTTAAGAAATGTATTGGTGATCCGGTATCCATCATTCCTTTAGAAGGTTTGGGAGTTGATGAGAGTTTTTCATATGAAGAGATCCCGGTAGATATCTTAGACCATCAAGTTAAAAGGTTGAGAAATAAGGAAATATCTTCCGTGAAAGTTTTATGGAGGAATCATTTAGTTGAGGGTGCTACATGGGAGGCTGAGGCCGATATGAAGTCCCTCTATCCTCATATTTTTCCTTCTACTCCTATCCAAGCTTGAGGTAAGTAGTTCCCTTGAGTTTGATGTTTAGGGAGTCATGTGTGCTATATGTGTTCTATATGATTTCCTTATGTTATGCATGTTCTTGATGAAATTCATGTTTGGTAAGAAAATGAGTTTTATGAATTATGTGCCCTTCATGTGATTGTGCATTTTAGTGTGATGATGGCATATTTGAATTCATGAAGTGATTTGATGAACATGCTTTGCTATGCTTGTGATGATATGACATATTGGCTACATAATCTTATGTTGAGCTTATTTTGTTGGAGAAGGTAGTTCCTCCTATGATTATGTGAAATGACGAGCCTTGAGATGGAATTGATGTTTCCTCCCTTGAATTGTGCATTATTTTGATGTTGTATGCATGATGGGCTGCTAAGTCTTGAGTCTTAATTTTCGTTAGGTGTCTAAATCGTCTTCCGAGGACGAATGTTCCCAAGGGGGAGATAATGTAACACTCCGGAAAATGATAGGGTGAATGTCAAGTATGAGGGTTATAAGAGTCAAGGCCAAGGGGCAAGTGCCAAGGCAAAGGGGCCAAGCCAAAACCAAAGGCCAAGGATGCCCCTAGTTTGAAGCACACTGCCCCACCTTCACAAGTGGAACCAAGGATCGTGGTCCACATCATGGCTCATGAAGGTGGCTCGTGAACCTTCCTTAGCCATGGAAAAATGGCTACCAAAAGTCTTGGCTACTGACTCAACTTCACGGAAGGGATCACGGCTCATGGTCTTGACCGTGGCTCGTAGAGCCCTTCGTGAAGATGACTTGGGCAAGTAGCTTGTGGCACAAAGTAACCTAGCTACTACCTCAAGGACCACGAGAGGGACCACGGCTCGTGGTCTTGACCACGGCTCATGGATCCCCTCATGGTAATTGTCACGCCCCGAGCTACCCCCGAGACGCGGACACGGGACCTAGGACCACAAGTGATCCCAAGCTAACCCTGCTGGCATGATCATGAACATACTAAAGATAATAAACTGATGCGGAAGCTGATTCATAAATAAATCTGAAAAGATGGGGAATACCCATATACTATAACTGAATATATCAAATCTGAGAGTTTAATACAAAAGAAATATCAAACTCAAAACACTAAGCTGAATCTAACTATGTCTGAAATAAGCCTCTAAACTGAATAGAAATGTTGGGACATGCCCCAACTAGATCTAGCAAAACTGAAACTAAAGACTAAAAATATTGAAAAGAAACTCATGACTATTGTCCTCGGAGAATGAGGACTCACCACTGATTCTGCTGAACTGGAGATCGGGAACCGATCTAAGCGTGATCTGGATGCTGAGGACCTGAACCTACATCACGAGAAGATGTAGCGCACGTATGCGTCAGTACTTGAAAGGTACTGAGCATGCAGGATAGAGTAAAGCTGAAATAACATATAACTGAACAAAGCATACTGAGCAATGATATAATCTGGACATGATATAGATACTGAATTACTGAATACTGAGCTAACTGAATGCAATGACCAAATTTATAACATGCTGAGACTGAATACTGACTGTACTGAAATATGGTCAATGCAATAGAGTCTGACTGAACTGTGGGAGCCACTAATAACCGACATAAAACCACATGAGCTAAATGTGGAGTCCGATGTATACGCCCCATCGAGAGGACCCAATATACCCTGCCAGAGGTATAAAGGCATGCTGGCGTGATCACTAAACTGATGTTGCCCACAGAGGGGACTTACACCTACGTGGCTCGTAGTTCTGGGACTATATGGGTACGCTGAAACCCTAGTCCAACTCGGTATTATGCTACTCCCAATGAATTAAGTAGTTAACTGGTTATGACTGAATTTCTGTAAATACTGGATAGCTCGAAACTGAACATGCAAACTAAGAATGCAACAATTAATCTGATAATGATGCATTCATAAACTGAGGCATGTAAAACTGAATACTGAAATATCTGACCTAGCAGGTGTAATTCAAGAACTAAAGAAATACATAGCTAGGGTTCTGAAATTCATGCGATAAACTGAGCAATAACATGATAATCTGATTTGGAACATTTAAATAACTAATTCATGATGATCTGTTCAAATTCTAGAAAACCTAGGTCTGTTCATAATCATGAAATCAAGAATCTGACTGAATTCTAGGGACCTAATGGGTGAAAGGAACCCACTAGTGAAATCCCACATACCTGGCGATGAATTCCACGGAGAAATCTTTCGATTTCGAGGCTGGAACTGATGGAACCTTGTTGCGTTCTTGAACTAGGGTTCTTGACCTTTTTCTCCTCTCTTGCTTCTAATTCTTCTAAGTTTGATTAATGATTTGACTTAGGTAAGTTCTAGTTATGTTTCTAGGCTTAAACTAATTAAAACCTCATGATTTAGGGTCTAAACGACGTATCTTAGGGGTTAAACGAAATAGGAAAAGACCAAAGGACCCCTGAATTAACTGTTGTCGGAGTGACCGACGGTTTGGACCTACGGGCCGTAGGTCAATCTACGGTCCGTAGATTGGGTCCGTAGTTCGAGTCTGCCCGACAGGTCTTCACTAAAACGAGCATAACTTTTTACTAGGAGGTCGGAATTTAGCAAACTCGGTGGCGTTGGAAAGGTAATTCAATTATCTATCTAACCATAGGTCATAGGACACATAATTCATTTTGTGCTAAAAGTTATGACCATCTGAAGTTGACCCATCAGAATTTTCAGCTAGCTGGCTGCTAACCTTCGATCTACGGTCAGACCTACGGATCGTGAATCGAACGACGGTCCGTGCTGGTCAACCGTAGTTCATGTCAGAGGCTGGGTAAGGAGGTCTTGATCCACGGACACAGACCACGGACCGTGGTCTGATCTACGGACCGTGGGTCTGTCCGTGAGTCGAGACTTAACCAATTTTCTGAGCTGGCTGGGGAGAGGTTGCAGTGGCGAACCACGGACCACCAGCACGGGCCGTGGTCTGACCTACGGTCCGTGGATGGTGACCGTAAGTTGCACCTGCAACTTCTCAAAATCTGTATTTTTGTCTATTTTGAATACGGGGTGTTACAGTAATGCCTTGGGCTTGTGAGCCTAAGGCACCAAGTGCCTAGCCACTGCCCAACCTTCACGAGAGGGACCACAGATTGTGATCCTCACCATGACTCGTGAAGGAGATCGTGAGGCCTAGACGGATTCACTGAGTGAGGGTCATTTGAAGTCTTTTCCTATTTAAGTCCAATTAAAGTGAGGTCGTTTTGGGTATTTTTAGGGGTACTATATAAGTTGATTTTAAGTCAAATTCACCCAATTCAAGTCATTAATTCACAACACCCAAATAATTCCCAAAATCCTCTCCCTCACAATATTTCTCTCACTAGAAATCCTTCATTGAAGAAGAACAAGAACTTGAAGGCTAGGGCCCAAGAACTCATCTTCTCAACTCCAATTCGTGAGGAAATCTTCAATCAAGGTATAGGGGTCTTGATTCATGGAAAGCTTTCTTCCATGAAGCCCTAAATCTCTCAATTTCAAACTAGTAGATTCTACAAATCTAGGGTTTTCAATCTATGTCACGGGTTCTTCCTAAAAATGATTTCAATGAGTTAATTGTCTATTATTATGATTGAATTGTTGTTTATTGGTGGTTTTATGATAAAATCCCCCATGAACCCATGAATTTCCCCGTGACCCAATTTTATGAATTGTGATGGGTGTATTAATGCAAGATGAATATTATGAATTGTGTAGATGGTATTTTAGTTATTGAAATCATGTTATTTTTCATGCCTATTGTAGTAGTTCTAGGTGTGATTGTGGGACATGATTCATGACCCTTGAAAGGTAAATTATGAGGGTTTGTACATGTTGATGAAAATTGAGTATGAACTTATGATTCACTTAGAAATTGAAGATCCTATGGCTATTGTGTAAATTGTGGTATTGTTGAAAGATCATTCTCCCCTTACCCTTGCACATGACTATGTATGAATTGTCTAGGATGATGATAATGTTGTTATGTTGATTAAAAGGTTATTCTCATGAAACACTATGAACATAATGTGAAAGGTTTACTCATATGTTATGATGATTCTAATGTTGAAAGTGCATTCTCACCCAAATGAATCTATGAGCTATTTTATGGGTTGTGTTGAATGAAGGGTAAGAATCTCCTTCACACATGTAAATGCAATTCAAAGACTAATTATGTATAGTTTGGGAAATAATGCTTAGCACCGAGTGGATATGGAAAATGAGGCAGAGGCTCTCCCATCAATACAATAGGCCGGGTCATCTAAATTATTCTCATGAGATGAAAGCTCCTCCGCCAATACAGTATGTCGGGTTTCTAGAAACAATCTCCCTAATCCCGTACCTATGTGCCCACATAGGTCTTTAGGTAGTGGATCCATCTAAAAGCTATACATTTAGTTCTACCTTAGGCAAGTAGGACACCTTATTTCGGTGTGGGGTTACACGACACCAGATTCTATATAACTTAGATCTATGTCGGTTAAGGCTATTTTTCCTTACATGAAAAGATTATGAATATGACACGAACTATACTCATGACTTCTTAATGAGCTTTACTTAGTAGGAGTGGGGGTATGGGACTTCACTTTTACATTGCACAAGTAGACTTTGAAAGGGGTTATGGGGTGGTTTCTAATGCTATGAAAAGGTATGAATGTATGCATGTATGTAGAATGGATTGTTGCTATGAATGACTTTCCTTATGTTCAAGTTAATGTACATGACTATTTCTTTATCTATGACTATTGACTATGATGAGGTCTAAGGATGGTATGTATGACTAAGGTGGCCTCAAAGGGGTACTTAGTAAGGTTGTTATTATGGGATCCCAACCATACATTACACATGTATACCTTAGGGTTACTAAGGCAATGATTCTACTATGTTATGAGGATTTATATGATGAATATGCTATGACTTGTCTTTTACATTGAAAGTGCATGGTGATTCTCAAACTTGGCAAATGCACGTGTTTCAACTAAATTGTCCTTTTTAGCATGTTTTAAGGATTTTATTGCATGGCTTCCATACTTGGTACATATTTGTGCTAACCACTATTTCTTCTATATTTTTACATAGTGTAGGTTCCAACGTGTGAAGTGTACTTCCTTTATTGATTAAGGTTTGGATTGCTTATCTCCGTTCTTGAATTTGGATTGAGATTGAGGAGTTCTTGAGAGTTTAATGTCGATTATTAGAGTTACTTTAGGTTAGATTCATGTGTACATGTTTTTGGTACCTGAATCTAAAGAGATATTGAGAAAAAGAATAGAATTTAATCGAATTAAGGTAAGAAAGCAAAAGGAAAAGTTCGTCAGTTTTGCTTGGGGCAATGCTGGAGTGACGCGCCCCCGTTGCGCCAGGAAGGCTAGCGAGACGCGCCTCCATTGCACCAGGAAGGCTACGGCGACGAGCCAACAATGTGCCATAAATGAGCCGCAGTAACTTAGGGGATGGCGCGACGCGCTAGGATTGCTCCCGGGTCATCTGCCCCCACCCGTTTTTCACTGTTTAGCCCGTCTAAGTCCTTCTAAAGTGTACTAACACTTCCTATTGATTCTAACTACTCCAAATGATTTCTAAACATCTAGAAATCATCCAGAAACATGAATCCTAACCTTGAATCCATAAATTGAAATTAAAGGAAAGTTAAGAGCCAAGTCTAGAAACTTCATAGAGTCTTTTCAAGAAGTCTTCTGCAAATATTTTAAACTTGTTTTAAGACTTGAGTTTGAGTTAAGTAAGAGTAACAAATGAAGTTCTTTTCTTCAAAAGAGTATATGGGGACTAAGTCTTCTCAAATGAGTAAATGTTTTCACATATTGAAGAAGAGAGGAAACACCAATTTCCAAGAAAGCCTTCATCTAGTTTTTGAGTAATTACCTCAAACCACAGAAAGAGTTTTTGTTTTTAAACATATGAGCTGAGTATTTTGGGAGTAGTATTGAGCACCGATGTGGGGACGAGTTCATAACAACTCAATGTCTCCATAAACCATGTAGCCAACGTGGGTAGAAAAGGGTCATACTTTTTCAGATGATTCCTTAGTACTTTTTAGCATAAACTAGTGGATCCACTTAGTTGAGGTGTTTTATATCCCAGCAACTTATAGGACAGTTCTGGCAGCATGGGCGAGATGTTGTATCATCACATAGCTCATAGTGATGGTTATCGGTTAGAGAAACTCCCACAAAGTAATATTAATTTATTGTATATATGTATATTGAGTTATTTCTTACTATTTTAAATGCTTTATATAAACTGCATCTATACCGTTGTTTATTTCTGCATTGAGTTGAGTATCCATGAGTTGAGTAAAGCTAAGGTAAGTGTTTCTTTCAGATTCCAGTTCAAGCTTAAGTGTTGTTTAGATTTACCCTCGCATGCTCGTACATTTAATGTACTGACGCCATTTGGCTTGCATGATTTTATGATGCAGATACAGGTAACCAGGATCAGCACCTAGTGCCTCGTTGATCCAGTTAAGCACTCAGAGTCAGTTGGTGAGCCTCCTTGCTTTTCGGAGGATTCCCTTTCTATTGCTTTGATTAGTTAGTTCATTAGGATGTTGTGGATCTTGTCCCGACTTCCATCTAAGTTGTTAGAGGCTTCATAGACAGTTAGTTAATTCAATTGCCATTATCTTGTTATTGCCTTATGTTCAGATTTGAGTTGTCACTTTGGCTAAGTTAAATGCTTATTTTTAAAACATTCTGAGTTTAGTTTGAGACAGTTGAGTTATCTTGTATTTGAATTCTCTTCTTAATGCTTAAAGTCTTCTGCTGAGATTCTAGCCAGGCGAAGGGTTCGCTTGGGGCCAGCAATGGTTCTCAAGTGTCAGTCCTGCTCCAGGTGTAGGCTCGGGGCATGACAAAAACCACCTATCATTTATTAATTCCAACTAATATTTGTATACCAAATTACTTCATTAATAACTAATAATTATTCCTCTATGCTATTATCTATATAGAACGTGGCCAAAAAGAATAATTTATTTTTAATGGGTTATAATTCATATCTTGAATTAGTGACATGTTTGAGTATGCGATTAATATATTGTTCTTGCCCACATTGTTATTTTATTGTTGTTGATTGTTATCAATTATGTTATAAGGTTATTTTTTTAACGAAACATGTTCATTATAAAATGACAATACAAACTTAAAGATATTTTTAATCATTTTTATAATTTATGGGTATAAATCATTTTTTTTAAAATAGTCAAACATTTCTCACAAAATTTACATCAAATGCATGGTAAAACTTCAGCCAAAAATATTTTGTCAAGAATATTTGAACAATCAATGAAAATAATTTGTCAGCCCTTTGGCATAATCATCACACATTTCATCACGGTGTTCAATAATCAATGAAAATAAGCAATTTCACACCATATGGAAGAGACAACAATTCAAGCAATTTAAGTCAACAATAATGTCATCAAGGTTTTTCATCAATCAACAAATTTGAGTCCACAACAATTCACAAAGCATTATGATCAACACATTGCCTTTTTCGTAATTCCATTTTATTCATTAAGATCAATCATCTGAAATAAATGAATCCATCACCTCCTTTCCATTAGTCTCCAACACACACAATGAGGGGAAATACAAGATTCTATAAGTTTTACAAGGTTTAGAAGATCACTTGCCTCAATTCAATAAAAATTCAATCCAAGACTTGAGTCTTCCCTTTCTGAAAAATGTCCATACACAATCTAGTTCAATCAAGTAATCACAATAAGATTTCATAAATAACAACACCCAAATCATATATTTTGAAAAATGGGTCAAATCAACTCAAAAACTCAATTCCGAAAATGAGGTTCAAATTCGAAAATATTTACCTGAAAACATTATCCAAGGCATTTGGAACTTATTGGTGAAAGACATTTTGAAAAAAGGAATTAAAATCAGTTCACAATCACCATTTTATTTTAGAAAAGTTCTTGATAACCTTTCCCTTTGCCAATCAAAATCTCAAGTTTTGATGTTAAAATAATAAAATCTATACATGATAAAATAAAATGAAGTTTTAGGATCACAAAGGCTTACCCAAATGATTTAGCACAACAAATCTCTTCAAAATCACCTCCAAGGGTTTTCCAAAACTAAAAATGGGGAAAATAGGATAAAATCCGGAAATTACAAGTCTAAAACCCTCTCAGATGTCGCTTAAGCAAACCCCGCTTAAAATGGGTGTCTCACTTTTGGGAACCAGGATCCGTTGAAGCGAACCCAGAGAAAAGCTAGCCTTTGGTTTACTGATCACACCTTCGTTGAAGCGAAGGTTGCTAAAGTGGAAGGCTTATCGCAAACGTGAAGGATACAGAATTCGGGCACTAGAAAAACTAGTCAACTCTCAAAACATCGAATGGACCTTCGGGATTTGTTTGGAACCTCGTACACACAAACAAAATATTCAAATTGACTAAACTTGACGTTTCGGACTCAATGGAACCATTAAAATACGAATCTAAGATTTCCTTGACCCGAAACTTGTGCTAGTCACAAAAAACGAACATAATGCCTAAAAAGGCTTAATCAAGATTGAAACCTCTAAAAATTCAAGCAAGACCTCACTTAGGCTTAAAATTATCCCCTAAATATAGCGAAACTCTCAAAATTCTGATCCAAGTATTTGAACCCTGAATGTTGACCAAAGTCAACCCAAGAGCTAAAATTTAATAATTTCCAACTTAGGACCTCAAATCCTTAAAAAGACTACGAAATTGAAACCGACAACTCTCTTAGACCAATTTCCATATTTCAGGATTGACGGAATCGATAGAATTCTATTCCGATACTCGGAACTCCAAAAGACACTGAAACTCAATTCTTAACAATTTTAGCCTTTTGACTCAAAAAAACTTACAAAATTCACAACTTTCACTCAAAGTTAGAAACCAACTTTCAAAACTCAATCAGAAAATACTCGGGATCGATATCGGGAATAAAATAGTTATTTTACAAAAAAAATCAAAAATGACTAACCGAATCATTACAAACCATTTATCATTTTAATTTCTCATTTATGTGACTCCCTTTGAGTCCCAAAAAAGCATAAGTTTACCATTTCATTAACATTTTATGATTTAAGTCCAAATCTTTTAATTATTTATGCCAAAAGTGATTTGATTAATCAGAAACGTTTAGTTGTTGGGGTGATAAATAAGATAAAATTGGATGTATTAGAATAGATATCAAAAAGCAAAATTGATTCTTTGAAACAAAGAAGAAAACCAAAATGAGAAGGAAAGAACTGAAATTCTAACTTTTATAAATTCTATAGCCATGGGAGCATTGCTTAGCTTAAAAAAAACAGAGCTGGGAAACTCCAAAAAAGTTAGTTAATTTTTTAAAAAATTGCTAGGTGGGGTAGAGCTGGGTGGGTTGAATTATTCACGGTTAAGCTCAAATTGCCCCGCCTCCACCCCATCTGATCCATTGCCATTCCTAATATCAACTCATTCAAGCCGTAATTCATTTTTATAGAATATTCAATTGAGCTCAATTTAGTCTTCTATTTCAATTCATTTTAAGACTCTTTATTTGTATTCGTGTAGTGTGTGTTCTCATGTTGAAGGTATGAGTTACTGTCTATTTTATATCTTCTGAGATTTATCTATCTATTTATAACTTGTTTTTTCTATTTCTTGAGTTGAAATTTAAATTGTGGTTATAAAATTATTGAAATTGAGCGGGACATGACACAACCTGATTTCTATTTCAACTCATTTAGATATCTCAAGTTTCAACTCAACCTGATTATTTTACCCCCCTTATACCCTACCAAACCTTTTTCAAAGTTTATAATCTTAAATTATTTAAAACATGATATCAATGTTTTTCTATTTTCTTGCCTATAAAAAGATCCCACACCAAGCACACAGTTAAGGAAAAAAAATGGCTTCTCTCTACACAAATTCTAAGATCACTCTTGTTAATTGTTTGGACAAATTCTCTGATCCTAACTATGTTTCAATTTTCGACACGACGCTTCGTGATGGAGAGCAGGCTCCTGGTGCCTCCATGACGGCTACGCAAAAGATGGACATTGCACGTCAGCTAGTCAAGCTTGGTGTTGATGTAATTGAGGCTGGTTTTCCAGCTTCCTCTGAGATTGAGTTTGAGCTTATAAAGTGTATAGCACGTGAAATTGGTAATGTTAATTTAAATCATCATCTTATTTAAAAAAATGTTATATATATATATTACCATGTGTGTATTTATATTATATCTCAACAGGTAATAGCGTAGATGAAGAGGGATATGTACCAATGATTTGTGGTAAGGCGAGATGTACTAAGAAAGATATCGATAGAGCTTGGGAGAGTTTGAAGTATGCAAAGACACCGATGATTTCTACGTTTATTGCAACAAGCGATATACATATGAAATATAAATTGAATATGAGTAGAGAAGAAGTTGTGGAGAGAGCAAGGAGCATGGTGGCTTATGCCAGAAGTCTTGGGTTCAAGCATGTTAGGTTTGGCTTGGAAGATGCTTCAAGGTTTGTAATATTTGTCATATTTATATTTTTACCATTTGGTGTATATATACTTATTATTATTATTGGCAGATCTGATAAGGAGTTTGTTTATCATATTATTGGAGAAGTTACTAAAGCTGGTGCAACATACATTTGTGTTCCTGATACTGTTGGATGCAATTTGCCAAATGAATATGCACAACTAATGATTGACATAAAAGCCAATACATTAGGTATCCAAAATGTGATCCTTGCAGGACATTGTCACAATGATCTTGGACTTGCTACTGCCAACACATTAGCTGTATGTATTAGCTTCCAACTATTCCCTCTGTCCACTTTTAATTGTCATAAAAAAAAAATTAGAGTCAAATTCTACGATGTATTTTGAAAATTAGTCAAATTAATTTTTAAAAAGCGCAACATGACTATTAAAAGTGAACAGAGGGAGTACTTCATTTCTAAAGTTACATATCGTTAGTTTGAGTCTGATACGTCGATGGAATTCAGGCAATTTGTGTAGGGGTAAGACTAGTAGATGTAACCATCAATGGTATTGGTGAAAGAGCTGGAAATGCTTCTCTAGAAGAGGTGGGAGAGAATAAACTTTAATTATATAATTATTTCTACTTTTTTGTACTTATAAATTTGTACTTTTTCTATATAGATAGTAATGGCCATAAAATGTCGTGGAAAGGAAGCACTAGGTGGTGTCTATACTGGGATTAATACAAAGCATATATTTACCACAAGCAACATGGTATGTCTATATAGTATTTTAGTTGTTAAAATGAATAAGGCATATAATAATATTGTTATATATATGCAGGTAGAGGAGTATAGTGGGCTTAAGTTGCAGCCACATAAGGCCATTGTTGGCGCTAATGCCTTTACTCATGAAAGTGGAATTCATCAGGTCAATTTTATTTAGTTAATACTATATTTATCAACTCAATATTTCAAGGAAAAATTACCCTAGGTATATATTTAAGATTCTAGCTAGTGTGACATATTTATTTAGTTCAAAACTCTTTTTTTTAACCCATCATCCTAGTGTGACATATTTATTTAACAAAACGAGGAAACAAAGTCTAAAAAGCCTGAGTCTGAACAAATAGACTAAGAAATAAAGATGAATCCACGGCATCCATAATTCAAGGTGCGTAAGACCTTTTAAAAAGGCATCAAATATCAATTTTCGATCTAGTTACGAGTCATCTTCTTCCCCATTTTTTAACAACACTAGCTACAAACAAAAGCGGTCCTTCAAATTTCATTGCATTTTTCATTTTAGACTTAGCTTGTTCCTATTCAAGAAATTTACTTATTTTAGATTTGTTTTAACAATCACCCAAAATTTTAAAATGTATGTAATAAAATTATGAATGACACTACAAAAATGACGAATCAAATAAGAACATGTGGTATTTAATTGTAGAAATAAAAAACAAAGAAAACTATATTCAACCTATTTAACTAATTAAAAAGGTATTTGAATTTATTCCTTTTTTTGTGTGTGTGTTATTCTATGTACTTAATTTAGGATGGAATATTAAAGAACAGAGGCACATATGAATTCATATCTGCTGAAGATGTTGGATTTATTCGTGCTAGTGAACACGGTATTAAATTGGGAAAACTCAGGTACACACTATTGATTTTTTTATTGATATCGGTATGACTCGATTATTGCATTATTGTCATTACTATTCTTTTCGCTTTATTTCATTGTTGTTATTGCTTTCATTTTAGTCTCTTTTTCAAATTGCTTTGAAATGCTTTACTTAAATCGATAGTCTATCAAAATCAACTTTTCTATCTCTACGAGGTAGGGGTAACGTTTGTGTACACTCTACCTTCTTCACTTGAGGAATTACACTAAATTTGTTGTTGTTATTGATATGGTTCAATAGATATTTGTTTTTTTTTCTAAAATAAATATCATGCATTCTTATATTTTGTGCAGTGGACGTCATGCATTGAAAATTAAAATGCTTGAGGTATGATACATATACTAAGATTTCAACAAATTAAATTATGATATTATTATATATGAATGTGCATCAGCTACACTCATTTTATTTTGTCATAGCTTGGATATAACTTTGAGGAAAAACAACTTGGGGACCTCTTTTGGCAATTCAAGTCAATGGCTGAGAGGAAAAAGGTGAATTAAATTGTTGATGTTTTTATAGTGCAACACTCAATTTAGTTTTATTGATGAGACGTGGGGTGTGTTTGGTACGAAGGAAAATATATTTCAACTTTTTCATGTTTGGTTGGTTTAAATATTTTGAAAAATATTTTCCAAATCAATTCATTTTCCTCAAATTTAAGGAAAATGACTTACCTTGAGGTTTGAAATTTTCTTATTTTTTAAATTTCATTTTTTTTACCCCTACCCTCATACCAGCCTAGCCCCCACCCCAAACCAGCCCCCCTCCCCCAAACAAAAAAAATTAAAAATTATTTTTGAAAAATATTTCAAGTTTTAAGATTTTTTTACCTCACCTAACCCCTACCCCCTCCACCCCACAAAATAAAATTGTTTTGAAAAAACATTTCAAATTTATAAAATTTCATTTTTTTACCCCCACCCCATACCCCTCCCCCCTCCCCACATCAATTTTTAAAAAATAATTGTTTCTAAAAAATATTTCAAATTTTAAAAAAAAAAATCATTTTATGCCATCCCCCATCCCCACCCAGGCCACCCCGTCAAAAATCTATTTTTTTTAAAAAAAACCTTTTGAAAAATATTTCAAATTTAAAAAATTTACGCCACCCCTACCCCCGCCCCCACCTAGCCCACCCTGTCAATTTTCTTTTTTTAAAAGAAAATGTTTATGAAAAATATTTTATATTTTAAAATTTTTCATTTTTTATGCCACTCCTAACCCTGTCAAACAAATTTTAAAAAATTGTTTTATTAAAATATTTCAAATTTTAAAAAATTTAATTTTTACGCCACCCCTACCCTAGGCATCCCCAACTACCACCCCCCCTCCCCCTCCTAAAATGTATTTTCTAGTCTCAAGTCAAAAATAAATGATATGTTGTGGAAAATATTTTTCATTCACCAACCAATTATTAAGAAGTATTTTCGACTCACCAACAAAACATGAGAAAATAAGTTAGAAATCCACTTGAAATTATTTTCTAGAAAAATATTTTCATACCTAATACACCCTTACTTCAAAAAAAAAAATCTACTACATATATATAAGTGACAATAACCAGGCAGGTCATGGTCGCCATGCCTGCCTGGCAGCTGCAATGTTTCCTTTATTTCGGTGGTTCTTCCGTTTTAATTTGTTTATCTTATTTTTTTATTTTTTAAATATTTAAAAATTGTGTAAAAAATACCATAAATCATGATAATTACCAACTTAAAATATATGTAACAAAACATATTAAAAAAATCGATTGATTCATAAAATTAATCTATCTGTGTCACATAAAATGGGATAAAAAAAGGTAACATGTATTATTTAATTTTGAAAACTACGTAGAAATATTGTAAATCTCAATAATTAACAACATTTGATTGACTCTTGAAATTTTATTTGTGCTACCTACATTGGGATAAGAGAAGTAACATATATTATTAAAAAATTACGTAAAAAGTACTATAAATTACAATAATCAAAAGAAGTAACATGTAATATTTAATTTGGAAACTACGTAGAAAGTATTGTAAATTTCAATAATTAACAACATTTGATTGACTCTTGAAATTCTATATGTGCTACATACATTGGGACAAGATAAATAATATATATTATTTAAAATTACGTAAAAATACTATAAATTACAATAATTAACAAAAAAAAATATATTTAAAAATCATATTAAAATTTAATTGACTATCTAAATTCTATCAATGTCACATAAAGTGAGACAAAAAATAACATATATCACGGGCACTTGTGTCTAGTAATACTAATAATTTACGAGTGTTGTCATATTATGTCTATGGGAAAGGTAGGGAGAATATGGCCTCCACTACGCTTCTCCTTATTAAAATAGTATTATTTAGGTATCACATTGTTTTTTTATATGTATTATTATCTGTTGCTCACATTTGCTTTGTTTTCTTCCTATATTGTTGTCATATTTTCTTCCTTTTTGACGAAGCTAAGTATTTATCAAAAATATTTTTTCTACTCCACAAAAGTAGGAATAAGGTTATATGTTTACACTTCATAGATTTCATTTATGAGATTACACTCTGTATATATTGTTGTTGTTATATGTTTGCTTTTTACCTATTTATCTTTCTCTACATTTATCTTTTCAGAATATAACAGATGATGATTTAAGAGCACTCATATTAGACGAAACTATCCAACCTCAAATTGCTTGAAAACTTGAAGATAAATGTCACCTATTGATGGAAGAGCTTATCGAATGTTGCAGTAGCAATCCCAGGGTTTTGTGCTACATTAAATAATTGATGTATTAAATTTTCTTGACACTCTTAGGTGAATTCAATCTTTTAAGTTCTTAGTATTGAACCCCTTGTACTTTTTAAACCATGAGTTTAAACTTATGTTTGTTGTATTTTTAATAATTTATGCTCTTAAAGAAATGGTTACGTCATTAATTTCCCTCGCGGATTCTCCATTAAAACTCTGACTCGAGTAGGGATGGCAAGGGGATAGGGACGGGACGAAGGGGGACGGGACGGGACAGGGGACGCCTTGGCCGGGATTTGGGGGGGAGCGGGATTGGGGGGATAAAAATTTGTTCCATCCCGTCCCACTATATATACGGGATGGGACGGGACGGGGGATTTTTATTTTTTTTATATGTTTATTTATCTGTATTGATATTATATGTTATTGAATAGCATTTTAGTTTATTTAGTTTTCACTAACATTTTTAGCTAATAAAAAATGCTTAAGTTTTCAAATTTCAAATTTCAAATTTCAAATTTCATATTTCAAGTTTCAAGTTTCAAGTTTCAAGTTTCAAGTTTCAAGTTTCAAGTTTCAAGTTTCAAGTTTCAAATTTCAAATTTGAGAAGTTCAAATTTGTATTTTAAATAATTCAAAAGAATTTAACTTGAAATTTCAAATGTCAAATTTCAATTTTTAAATTAAGTATTTTAAAGTTAGTATTTTAAAATTAAAATTAAAATGCAAGACAATAGTTATATAAAAAAGACTTGAATAAAACCTTCAAATTTATTCAATAAAATCTAATTGCAACTTAGAACTTAGAAGTTACAATTTACAAATATTAGTGGAGTAACTAATCTACGCAGCCACCTTCTAGGAAGGGTTCTGTTTCAATAAGTTCTCATATGTAAAACTAATATTTGTTACAAATATTAGATGAGTAACTAATTTACGCAGCCACCTTCTAGGAAGGGTTCTATTTCAATTAGTTCTCGAATGTAATCTAATATTTGTATTCTCCTTTAAAATTCAATTCTAATTGTCGCATCATATCGACGGTAACATCCTCCGGTGTTGGCAAACTTGCTAGAAACTCTTGTGACTCTAATTCATCATCACTAGATCCAATTACCGCATTAATCCAAGCTTCTTGTCTGGAACTTAACCTTGGCAAATTATAATTCCTCCTCTCGGCGTTGACCTAGTCTCTAAATAAAACTGATGTTTTCAAACTTTCTTCCACCAATGAATGTCTATGATTGCAAATTTGAAACCTTGCCGCACTAAAAGCAACCTCCGATGCAACTGATGAAACTTAATAACTAGAACATCACGAACCATTTTGCTCAAAATTGGAAATGCAACGCTCCGCCTCCTCCACCATGCTAATAAATCTTCATTGCCATATTTGTCTTCCACTGTTTCTAAAGATTGATTAAGAAATTCTTCAGAATCATCACGTTTAGTAGAATTAAGACCAAGAAAACCTCGCATATAACTTGAAATTCGAGCTTTACTATGAGGATTAGAAGTTTGACCAACTTCTCCTTGAGTATTTCCTGTAGTTCTATATTTTTCATTCAAAATTTTTGTTTCTACTTTTATGCTAGACTTACACATTTCACAAGTTGGAATTTCTTCCGGTAAAATTTCTAAAGTATCATAAAAAGTGTCAACAAGTCCCTGCACACCTCGTAATTTATAGTCAGGATGAAGTAAAGTAGCAGTTAAATAAATTTGAGGAATAGAAAAAAAATATTTTTAAAATTTTTCAATCATACCTTCAATTGCAACTCTAAATTTTTCAATTATTTTGTATTTAGAAAATTGAATTGAAATAGCACAAATATTTATTAATATTGATGAAATAGTAGAATAATAAATTCCAGAAAACATGGTTGTAGCATCATAAAAAAGTCTTTAAAATTCTAATAGTTCATTAGTTTCTTCCCAATCTTCTTCACAAATTTTATCTAATGAGTAAGCATTATGAGCATTAAACACCATTTGTATGGGTCCTTTATATTCGTAAGCAACTGAAAGCATTTCGTAAAAAGAATTTCATCTTATTTTAATATGTCTTGGAATTTTTCTTGGTGGCAAATCACATAGTACACAACGCTCATTAAATTCCCTAATTCTAGCAGCTCTATGAGCATAAAAAATCCAGGTAATAGCATATTCAATTTTCATACAACCACAATCAAATAATAAAATACCATCTTGTACAACTAAATTTAATACATGTGCAACACATCTAACATGAAAAGCTTTAACATCAATTGGACATAATCTAACTTTTAACATACTAGCAGCGTTTGTAATATTAGATGCATTATCTAATGCGACAGACATAATTACTTTATCTATAAGCATGTACTAATCTAGAACACTCAAAATATTTGTAGCTAAATATGCACCAGTTTTTTTCTCTACACATTCTTTATAACTTAAGATTCTTTTTTTGCAAATTCTAGTTATGATCAATCCAATGTGCTGTAACAGTTAAATAATCATGTCCATTAACACTACGACCCATGTCTGAAATTATAGACACTCTACAATCCAATATGCTAAATATACAACGAAGATAATGACAATATTTACCTTGATATACAAAAACATCATATTTAACAGTATATCTTGAAAAACCTCTATGAGTAGGATTATAAGTTTGTTGAATATATTCAATAAAACTGGGATGTGAAGGAAAACTATAAGGCAAACCACAAACATAAACCATTTTAGCTAAATTTTTGCGATCTCTTTCCTTATTATATTTACGTTGCGTTAGTGGACCATTGGGGTTAGAATGATCTAATGTTCCTTGAACCATGTTAGAAGCCCCTATCGATTCATTAACATTAATATCAAAATCATTAACTGGAATTCATTTTTTTCTATCGGCTAATGCTTTAGCTTCTTTATATTGAATCGGCACACAAGATAACAAATGTCTATTTAACCCCCCCGTACCACCTTGACCTCCACCTTATTTATGTTTAAAAGGTTGCTTACACTTATTAAAAATAACAATAGAGTTTTCCTTATCTAAAGTCATAAATTGCCACACAACAGAAGTTTTAGGGAGTTGATACTTTACCTTCTCCCTTGTAGGAGGTATAAGGGGTGGGAGTCCACAATTTTGCTCCGTTGAATTTGCAGTTTCATTTGGAACTTCTGTCATCGGACTAGTAGGTGTATCATCTAATTCCTCTTCTCCCGAACCAACTTCTATGTACTTCTTCACCTGAATTTTCATCAAGATAAGGATTAATATTACCATAAATTCATTCTTAAATTTCATGATCGAGTTGAACATTTGAATCAATATCATAAGAAGTATCATCAACATAAGTAGAATCATTTGTATTAAATCTAACTCTAGACATAGATTTAGAAGAAGTACCACCACATTTACTCTTATTTTTTTTCCGTACTACTTTTTTTATTAAAATTAAATAATTTTCTAATGCCACTCGGTTCTTTCTCTTTTCCTTTACCGGTATCTTTTTTGCTAGAACTCATATTTAATTATATGTAAAGTGTAATATAAAAATAAGAATAACACAAAAATTAAGGACGAAAAATAAAATATAAATATTATGAAACGAATGTACCAAACGTCTACGTTAATAGCAAACGTTATAACCGATTCTTGAAGCTTGAGGTTTGTTGTAACTTGTAATTTGGAACTCCAATACTTGATAGCAAATATGAGAATTATATATATTATGATATAATATGAAAATTTAGAATTGAAATATATGTATTATGATATAATATGAGATTAAATGGAATAAAAAATTGAGACTTAAGATTGAGAGGATATAGAAAATAGATGAGAGAGTACATGATTTTGTAAGAAATAATAAGGGATAGAGGGGTATTTATAATATTAAAAATGGGTTAAAGTGTATTTATGATAACTTGACGGTTTAAATTAAAGTATTAAAAGTAGGGGGGTGGTAAGGGGCGTTGGGGAAATGAAAAAGGTGAATAAATTCGTTGAAGGGCCCCACTAGCCGTTGCCCCAACGGTCCCCAATGGATATAATTCAAAAAAAATTAGGGATCTTGCAAAATCGGCCGGTACAGCCAGGCCGGGTCGATCGGGACCAATGGGTGAACCGGTCCCCTATCCCGAAGTCCCTCCATCCTGCAAGACTTGACGGGACCGGGTCCAGCAAGCCGGTTCTCGAACCAGTCGCGGGCCGACCCGATCCCCCTGCTAGCTCTAGACTCGAGGACAAGAAGCGAAGTTGAACGAGTATCAAGACAATAGCCTGGCGCTGAGGCAGGTTGTGGATTACTTGAGAATAAAATTTGATTAGTGAGACGGATATATACTACAAGAGACCACGATCTGTGGTTCCACTTGTGAAGGTGGGGCAGTGTGCTTCAAACTAGGGGCAGCTTTCGCCTTTGGCTTTGCCTTGGCATTTGCCCCTTGGCCTTGACTCTTATAACCCTCGTACTTGACGTTTACCCTCACGTTAAGGCTCTAGTTTACCCTATCATTTTTTGGAGTGTTACAGTTGGCTAGAGATGTTTATAGGTTAACCAACAATCTTATTCTGTTACAGATTTCTGAGGAGAGTGGTGGTTTGATTGCTTTCATAGGGGCCTATTCTTCCTTAGTTGAGCATATCCGTGAGGGCGTTCGATGATGAGAAGTTGTATCGCATTCGAGACAAAGTGTTGAGAGGGGAAGCCAAGGAGGTTGTCCTTGATGCTGATGGTGTCTTGAGTATTAGAGGTAGGATTTCTGTGCCCAAGGTAGGAGAGTTGATTAGACTGTTTCTATAAAAGTACAATTATTCTCGATATTCTATTCATTTGGGAGACAAAGATGTATCATGATTTGAATCAGCATTACTAGTGGTATGGCATGAAGAGGGATATTACAGATTTTGTACCTAGATGTTTTACTTGCCAACACATCAAATTTGAGCACCAACGACCCAGGGGTGTATCTTAGAGGATGTTTATTCCTACTTGGAAGTTGGAACAGATCACTATGAACTTTGTTGTGGGACTAGCTACCACCGTGGGTGGCTTTTGACAGGCTGAACAAGTCCATTTATATCATCCCGGTTTAGTGAAGTATACGACGGAGAAGTTAGCCTAGCTTTATATCAATTAGATTGTGTGACTTCATGGAGTGTCTATTTCTATTCTCCCCGACTGAGGAGCATTGTTCACTTCTCACTTTAGGAAGGCTTTGCAGCATGGTTTGGATACTTGGTTAGCTATAAGTAGAACCTTTCACCCTTGGAGAGATGGTCAGTCTGAGCGGACGATTTAGGTGTTGGAGGATATGCTCCAAACTTGTGTGATTGATTTTATGCTCGATGGGATTAACAATTGCCCTTAGCAGAGTTTACCTACAACAAAAGTTATCACTCCAATATTCATATGGCCTCATTTGAGGTGTTGTACAGAAGACAGTGTAGATCTCTGATCGGTTGATTAAATTCGGTTGAGATGGATTCTTTAGATACAAACTTGCTTAGAGATGATATGAAGTAGATTCATATGATTCAGGTTAAGTTTTTGACAGCCTAGAGTTGATAGAAGAGTTATGCAGACCAAAGAGTTCGAGCCGTAGTTTTTATGGAGGATGATCATGTTTGGCTCTTAGTGTTAACCCATGAAGGGTATGATGATGTTTGGGAAGAAGTGCAAGCTCAGTCCTAGATTCATTGGACCTTTTGAGATTTTGAGCCGAGTGGGAGAGGTGGCCTATTAGTTGGCATTACCACCTAGCTTGTTAATTTTGCAGCCTATGTTTCATGTCTCCATACTTTGGAAGTACGTGTCGAATGAGTAACATATGTTTTTGCTTGCTTGGTTATGTTGGGTCAAGACTTGTCTTTTGAAGAGGAGCCAATAACCATCTTGGATAGGTAGGTTTGAAAGCTTAAGACCAAGGAAATTGGTTCAATGAAGATGTAGTGGAAGCACCATTCAGTTGGTGAGGCAACTTGGTTAGAAGACAGAGTCCAATATGTGTATCAGATATCCTATCTTTTTGAGTCTTCAGATACTTCCTTTTTACCTTATGTTCGAAGACGAACATAGTTTTTAGTGGTGGATAATGTAATGACTCAATTGGTCATTATTTTAAAAAAAAAATTCTTAAAATTACCGTTTTACCCCTCCCAATATCGACCCTGAGTCTTTTTTGATCGAGTTTTGAAAGTTGATTTCAAACTTTGAGTGAAAATTGTGAATTTTGTAAGTTTTTGATATTCAAAAGCCTATAATTGTTAAAATGTATTTTTGGTGATTTTAGGAGTTTCGAGTGTCGGAATGTAATTTTGTCAATTTCATTAGTCCCAAAATATGGAATTTTTATAAAGAAGTTATCGGTTTCATATTAAGAGTTTATTGAGGATTTGAGGTCCTAAGTTGGAAATTTTTGAGATTTTAGTCTTTGGGTTGACTTTGATCAATATTGGGGGTTCACATGCTCGGATAGAAATTTCGAGAGTTCTGTTAGATTCGAGGGATGATTTTAGGCCTAAGTGAGGTCTTGGTTGAGTTTTTAGAGGTTCTAAGTTAGTCAATTTGAATATTTGGTTTGTGTGTACATGGTTTCAAATGTATCCCGAAGGTTCATTCGATATTTTGAGATTTAACTGATTTTTCTATGCCTAATTAATTTTGTACCCTTTACGTTTGTGATAATCCTTCTACTTTAGCGAAGGCCAGACTTTCGTTGGGTTTGTATAAGCGAACCAGGGCTCACTTTAGTAATGATCGCTTAAGCGGAGCCTGGTTCACAAAGTGAGGCCCCAATTTTAAGCAGGGTTCGCTTAAGGTTCGCTTAAGCAATATCTGAGGGGGTTTTAGACTTGTCAATTTGGGGTTTTACCCCATTTTGATTTTTGAAAAACCCTTGGAGTAAATTTTGAAAAGATTTCTTGTGCTAAATCATTTGGGTAAGGCTTGTGACCCTAAAACTTCATTTCCTTTTATCATTTATGGATTTTAACATCAAAATTTGATATTTTTACTGGCAAATGACAATGTTTTTCAAGAACTTGTGTCCTAAAGTAAAATACTGACTATGAACTGATTTTAATTCCTTTATCGAAATGGTTATCACCAATGAGTTCCAAATGCCTTAGGTAAAACTTTCAAGTAATGTTTTTTTTATTCAAACCTCATTTTTTGAATTGAATTGTTGAATTGATTTGACCCATTTTTCAAAATATATGATTTGGGTGTTGTTATTTATGGAATCATATTGTGATTACTTGATTGTGTGACTTGGAAAGGGAAGACTCAAGTCTTGGATTGACCTTTGATTGAATTGAGGCAAGTGATCTTCTCAACCTTGTAGAATATTTTGTTGTCCTTCATTGTGTGTGTAAGGGAGTAATGAGAATGAGGTGATGGGTTCATTTATTCCAATTGATTGATCTTAATGAATAAAAAAAAAGATTAATGAAAAAAAGGCAATGTGTTGATCATAATGCTTTGCGAATTAGCTCTTTGTGGACCCAAAAATTTGTTGATTTATGAAAAACCTTGATGGGCTTATTGTTGTGTCTTTCTTATGGTGTGAACTTGGTTATTTGCATTGATTTTTGTGCATCGTGATGAGACGTGTGATGATTATGCCAAAGGAAAATGGTTTTGACAAGTGATATAATATAAAGCCTAAGGGAAATGGTTCCAGCTAGTGATATTGTGCCGAAGAAAAATGGCTCTGGTAAGTGACATTGTATAAAGCCAAAGAAAAATGGTTTCAACTACTGATATATTACTGAAGTGAAATGGTTCCGACAAGTGACATTGTATAAACCTGAAGGGAATCGGTTCCGGCTAGTGATATTGTGCAGAAGGGAAATTGTTTCGGCAAGTGATACTACATAAAGCTGATGGGAAATGGTTATGACTAGTGATATTGTGCTGATGGGATATGGTTCCGACAAGTATTTGATTATTGTGATTTGATGAACTTGATACTTGAGATAGATTACTTGTGATTGGTTTACTTCTTATTTGTGATTTATCTACTTGATACTTGTGATTGACATACTTGAACTTGTTGGTTTTTGAATCGTGGCTATTAGACTCTGATTGTTAAGCCTTGTGATTTATGCATTGTAAAATTGTTAGGTAGGGTTGATTTCTGTGCAAGTTGTAGTTTGAGGAGGTTCTATTGGGATGAAAGGAGTACTCGTATTCAAGCTAGTTTTTCTTTGTTTAGCAGATTGCTTGTTGAGTACCGTGTTTTTTGGTACTTGCTCCTTTCTTCTACACTTGTGTAGGTTCCGAGTTCGGACCCGTGTGAGCTTCTTCTTCTATTTTTTAGGCTTTTAAAGGATTTTGAGAGGCAGATGCTTGTCATCCCAACGGGCCCTCTTATTCCTTATTTTATACTTTATTCTATTTAGAGACAAAGACATTGAGACTTGTACTTATCTTTCAATTCTATATTTATATTATTGGCCCTTACTCATGACAACTAGGTTTTGAGGTTATATTAGAATGACTAAGTTTTCCGCTATTATGTTATTCCTAATTAGTTTTTACATTTATTTTGTATAGTTGGGTTGAAGCTGACTTGTTTTGGTGGAAATAAAGGAGTGTCATCACATCCATTTTTGGGTCGTGACACTTTCAAACCCACTCCGCCCTGCACCCGCTCTAGACTTTAAGAAGTTAGTTTTAACCTACCATGGCCTACCCTACCCTACCGTGCTCTGCCCCTGCATATGTCTAAATCTGCCATGCCCTACATATGTCTAAGTCCGCCCTGCCCTGCACCATCCCTAGTTGAGATTGGCCCAATTTAATTGGTTTGGGTTCTTTAAGACCTATCCTCGTCCCACCCCACTTGAGACTTTAAAAGGTTAGTTTTAACCCGACCCTCCCTTCCCCTCCCCACCCCACCCCGCTCTGCCTCACATATGTATAACTCCGTCCCGCCCCACCCCTTGCCATCCCTAGTTGAGATTGATTAAATGTAAATTATTTTGAGTTCAACCCATAAAATTCTTGATAAAATGGATAGATAACCTATATTTGGGTTCATTTTGACACCCTTAGAGCTACTTATACATTACTCTCTACATAAAGGCAAGCATAATACTCCTCCTAATTGTACATCTCTCTTCAAAGTATAGGGGAAAGGATATATATATATATATATATATAGGTTGTGGTCTGCCTGACCCCTCACCATGATGGTGGTTTTGTTAAAAAAGAAAAGAAAAAAGAAGTTAAAACTAGACAAATAAAATGAAATAGAGCCGGAAAAAAAGAGTAGTATATGCAACCTATCTAATTAGATAAAAATTTCTATCATATTTACTAATTCTCCCTATAGTTCGAAATACTTACATATTGTCTCGTTAATTAATAAGTTCATACCAGATTTCAAGTCAAATACACCTAGATATATATATACTTTTGCTACTAGTACACTAAAATAGGGAGAGAAGTGAAACAAGGAGAGAGACGAGCGAGATAGGAGTGAAGCAAGCAAGATAAACATTGTATCATAGATACGTGTGAATCACACTACATACATGTATCTGGAATACTAATTACACAGAGAGAAGCAAGCGAGAGAGGAGAGTTGCGAATGAGACAGAAGAGAGGCCAACGAGAGAGTCATATACATGTGAATTACTTGGATACGATGTATCTATAGCAAATTACACCTAATTTTGATAAATAGGTTGGGGTATGCCTAACTCCTCACCATGATTGTGGTTTTGTTAATAAAAAAAAAAAAAAGTTAAAACTAGACAAATAAAATAAAATAGAGCCGGAAGAAGTGAGTAGTATATGCAACTTATTTAATTAGATAAACATTTCTATCATATTTACTAATTCTCCCTATAGTTCGAAATACTTACATATTGTCTCATTAATTAATAATTCCATACCAGATTCTAAGTCAAATACACCTAGATATATGTACTTTTGCTACCAGTACACTAAAATATGGAGAGAGGTGACCAAGAGAAGGAGAGAGACGAGCGAGATAGGAGGGCAGCAAGCAAGATAGTCTATGTATCATAGATACATGTGAATCACACTACATACATATCTCTAGAATACCAGTTACAGAGAGAGAAGCGAGCGAGAGAGGAGAGTTGCGAATGAGACAGGAGAGAGGCCAACAAGAGAGTCATATACATGCGAGTTACTTGGATACGATGTATCTATAACAAATTACACCTAATTTTGACTCAATATATTCAAAATACATGTATTTGGCGCGCCAGATATATGTATTTGAAGTCCAAATTCTCATAAGTTCCATAATAATGAAAAATGAAGGGAAAAAAAGATAATTAGGTACTAAATTAGATCGAGAAATTTTTTTGATCTATCTAACAAAATAGGGATCCACTTTCATGAGAAAAAGCATTAGCACCGACGATGGCTTATATATATGCATATGTGGCTGCAACTTAAGCTCACTATATATATGTATAATTTCAATTAGTATTTAACCAAATATAAAATAGGATTGATTTCTCATGTAATCACTCAATTAATAGTTATTATCTTAGATAATCATATTTCCATGTTATTCCAATTTTTTAATTAAAAAATAACTTTCTGAAATATTAAATGTTAATTAATGATCATATGATAAATTAACTCTAATTTTTTTTAAAATATGTTAGCAAGCAGAATTATGAGAGAGATATTGTTACTCAATTTGTGCATCACATTTCATGCAATTATGATTAAGTGTGTATTGTGAAAATGCCTAGCATTCCTTATGTTTCATGTGACACCGTTAGATTTGACATGGAGTTTTAAAAAAAAGCAAGATATTTTTGAAATTTATGGTCTTGAACAATCTTTAGGTATTTATATAATTGTAAATTATTTCGTTAAGGGTAAAAATGGAATTTCAAAGTTAATCACCACCTTCATAATGAGTTATCGATTCAACCAATAACTCAATATTAAAAATCAAAACTGAACCAATAATTTGAAATTTTTAATAAAACCATTAAAAATTCATTAACGTAACAACTCAATAGCAATATATCAATAGCATTTTTATCAGTTCAGTTTATTGATCGATTGAATTTTTTCACACCCCTAATCAGGGGCGGAGCCACCATGTACAAAGGGGGTTCATCGAACCCCCTTCGGTGGAAAATTATACTATCTATGCTTGGTTAAAATAATTATAGTCAACAAAATTTTTATGACTAAAAATAGGAGAGTAGTATAGCTTTCTTTAGGAAACCCTATTTTTAGGGAAATGGCAATATTGGTCTTTCCAAGACAAAACTGAGCTTTATTTCCTTTTTTGGACTATCTGGCATTTGTTTAAATTGGGCTAGTTACTAGCCTAGATGTGTATGATAATACTTATGAGAAGTAACGGACCTTTGGTCCAATTTTTTTTAAAAAAAATAATAACAAAGATTAACGGTAGGAAAAGAAGGAAAATTGTCCTTCCCCTGTTTTTATGACTAAAATGAATGGATAACCTGATGCTTCCAGGCCTAAAGCAAGCTCCACAAATTGTACTACTGTAATACGACCAAGGCTCCCAAAATATGCATACACAACAGTCTCTGGCTCCCAAGAATCAAGCCATTTCTTCAAAATGTCTTCTTTGTCAAATGATCCCTTATTCCCTCTCTGAACTTTATCAAGATTGTCATTGTTACAAAGAGATAAAGGTCCAATGCACCAAACTCTACCATCTTTAAGTCTTCGGAATTTGTCTACATACCTTTGTTCCAACTCCTCGAATATTGATCACAACCCCATATGCTCTTGTTTCAGCTGCTCTTATTTTGTCACGAATATCTTGTATGACAACTGTTCCTGCTGGATTGAAATGGGGAGGCAGCTGAGCTTTAGTGACTTCAATTCTATCTGGCAAATCAGGTATGACAAAAGTCCCTGATTCAGGTATTTTGTTTTGATCCTTCAAGATGTACATATTATGCTTACACATTTGGTTGAAACAACTCATTCCATCAAAAACAATTCTTGGAATCTGAAACTTATCAGCTGTATCAGCTGTCCAAGCAACATACGCATCAGAAATAATGCAACTCGGTTTAGGCTTCATATCTTCAAGCAATTTCTCAGTCTGTTCTTGCAGCATATCAATTGCAGCAAAGAACTGTCTTCGATAGTTCAGACCAGGCACATCATTATGGTTTTCACACCCCTCTGGAAGTCCTGCTTCCTTACCTTTAAACTGGAGCTCCACTACCCGAATGAGGAGTCCAGAACGAATGGCACAATCAATTGCTGCAGTGAATCTGGCGGCATTTAGAGCTGTCGTGACTAACGTGACTGTCACTCCTTGCTGCGCTAACAATTTGGCCATGTCCGCCAGCGGTATAAGGTGACTTGTAGAAAGTAAAGGAATCACAACAAAGTTTAGCTCTGCCAATGCTGGGACTGTTGTCATCTTTACTCAGTAAGAACTGAAAAAGCTATAGTTTGTTGAGTAGTTTTGCTCCTTCACGTTTTTTCAAAAAATGAGCACTTTTGATTTCCATCAAACTCTAGCAGTCAAATTTAAGTGCAAATTCTACACCTCAGAAAACTCGTCACCACATATTTGTGAAGAGTTAATTAAGGTTATTATGTCATTTAGACGCTCGTGACATGATAAAAAAATTGGTTATTATGTCATATTGTCATTTATATGATGATAAAGTTAGGGAAGAAAGGAGCAAAATGAAAAATAAGAAAAAGACAGGGCCCAATAACAGTCAGAATTTTGTGTCACATGTGTAGAGGTGAGAGAAATCCAATAATTGCCACCATGCCAGGCAGTACATTTCATTTTTGAAGGGGACTTGCTATATCAAAGCGTGTCCTTTCCTTTTTATGTGTATTTACTATGACAGCTAATCAATTTTGTCTACATTATGCATCAGATCAATTATTGAGTCATGGTAATGAAGGAAAAAGAGATATTTGAAAAAAAAATCGTTTCTCCCTCATCTGTAGTGAAGAGGAGAATTTTTTGTGCTTATATTCATTGCTATGCCATTTGAGTTCGTTGGAGTTCTGTGATTTGTATGGCCGCGGTTATAATTCCTTAAGACCACACAAGTAACTTGTGGGCTCAAACTAATTGTTAAACAACATAAACTGATTTGTTAAATTACTACATTAAACCCTATCTGATAACACTTAATAATTCTCAAAGAAGTACATTCCATACTACTTGTGCATTTTCATTTTAAGATTTGTTGAGTTGGAATTCTTGTATTTCTTTGATTAGAAGTGTTAAACTAAGATGAGAAGATCCATCATTTTCTATTGCATTTTTTGCAATTTGTCCAACTTCTTTCACTCTTTTTCTCCTATCATTTCTTTCTTTCTCTTTGTCCATCACCTTTTTAATGGCTTTAGTCACTTCTTCTTTGTTCACTTGGACTTCAGGCTTCTCTTCCTCTCCCAAATGCATCACTCCTTGAGATCCAACACTCACACCTGTTTTTAAGACATGTACTAAGAATCTCTCGTTCAGAAACTGCTCAGAAAATAAAGGCCAAGTGATCATAGGCACACTAGCAGCGATCCCCTCAAGGGTCGAATTCCAACCACAATGAGTCAAGAACCCTCCAATTGCAGGGTGTGATAGGATCAATACTTGTGGTGCCCAGCCACAGATCAAAAGCCCTCTTTCTTTTGTTCTTGTCTCAAATCTATTTTTCGATATCCAGTCCTCTATTGGTGCTTGTCCTTCCCCTGCTTTTATGACTAAAATGAATGGACAACCTGATTCTTCCAGGCCTAAAGCTAGCTCCACAAATTGTACAATTGTAATACGGCCGAGACTCCCAAGACATGCATGCATACACAACAGACTCAGGCTGCCAAGAATCAAGCCATTTATTTAAACTGTCCTCCTTGTCAAATGACGTCTTATTCCCTCTCTGAGCTTTATCTAGATTGTCATTGTTACAGAGACACAAAGGTCCAATACACCAAACTCTTCCATCTTTAAGTTTTCGGAATTCATCAACGTACCTTTGTTCCAAGTCCTCGAAAGTATTGATTACAACCCCATAGGCTCTTATTTCAGCTGCTCGTATTTTGTCTCGAATATCTTGTATGCAATGTGTTCCTGGATTGAATGCTCCAGGCAGCTGACATTTAGTTACCTCAATTCTATCTGGCAAATCAGGGATGACAAAAGGCCCTGATTCAGGAATTTCACTTTGATCCTTCATGATGTACAAATTATGCATACATAATTGAGTGAAACAACTCATTCCATCAAAAATAATTCTTGGAATCTGAAACTTATCAGCCGTCTCAGCTGTCCAAGCAATATGAGTATCACAAATAATGCAACTTGGCTTAGGCTTCATCTCTTCAAGCAATTTTTCAGCTTGGTCTTGTTGCATATCAATTGCAGCAAAGAAATTTCTTCGAAAGGCTAGTGCTGGTAGAAGATCCGCACTTCCACATCCCTCGGGCAGTCCTGCTTCCTTAGCTGGAAACTGGAGTTCAAGTACCCGAATGAGGAGTCCAGAACCGATGGCACGATCAATTACTCTAGTGAATCGGATAGCATTGAGGGGAGTCATGACTAAAGTGACAGTCACACCTCTCCGTGCTAACAATTTTGCCATGTCCACCATGGGTATGATGTGACTTGCAGCAAGTAATGGTATCAAAACAAAGTTTAACTCTTGCTCTGTAACCATCTTTAATATGATATAGTTGCAAATGAAGAAAGATTAAGTGTGCTAGTGTTACTACTTTTTAAGGTTATCATGTAAGGGCTTACATCTGCATTAAATTAATCTTGTAGCCTCAGTATAGCAGTCCATTACGGCACTTTGAGCAATTATTCAAGTACTAATTAAGAAAATCTGACCAAATGCAACTCGACATTTCATGTGATAAAGTCAGCTAACTATCTTACAGTCGTCTCTCTTTCATGTGTACATGATAACTAATCAATTTTGTCATTCAAGTCTAAGCTGACATTCCCAGTTTCAATCGTCCAATAAAAGATCGACTTTTGTAAGATTAACTTTAAGTTCGATAACTTATACTATGATAGAAATATTACTAATTTTTTTGGCGAGGCACATTATGAGACAACAGTTCCTTTTTATGTGGCAATACAGTCACCAATCACTTAATTATACTTTATATATAACTCATTGTTGAAAGTTGAAACTGGCAACTTTATATGTGGTAATACAGTCACCAATCACTTAATTATACTTTATATACTCATTGTTGAAAGTTGAAACTGGCAAAGTTAATCTATAACTGTTTCTTGTTTTATTCGGGTACCTCATAGTCATAGAACAAAAGTGCAAACATGAACAAAAGTAATGGGAATCTTAGTAGTTCAGTTGATTGGTTGTCTGAATTTTCACCTGTGAGGATTTGATTCTCCACTTTCTAATTCCCTCCCCAATTCCCCTTCCGCTACTAAAAACATAAAAATCAAATAAGTACATTGCATACTTGTGCATAGTCATTTTAAGCTATTTGGTTGAGTTGAATTCTTGTACTTCTTTGATTAGCAGTGTCAAACTGAGATGAGAAGATCCACCTCCTTCTATAGTTTTTTTTGCCATTTCTCCAACTTCTTTGGCTCTTATTCTCCTATTATTTCCTTCTTTCTCTTTGTCCATCACTTCTTTTATGGCTTTCGTCACTTCTTCTTTGGTCACTTGGACTTCATATTTCTCTTCCTCACCGAGATGCACAACTTCCTGAGATCCAACACCCACGCCCGTCTTCAAGACATGTACTAAAAATCTCTCGTTTAAGAACTGCTCCGCGAATAAAGGCCAAGTGATCATAGGCACACCAGCACTAATCCCTTCAAGGGACGAATTCCAACCACAATGAGTCAAGAACCCACCAATTGTAGGGTGCGATAGAATTACTACTTGTGGTGCCCATCCCCGGATCAAAAGTCCTCTCTCTTTTGTTCTTTCTTCAAATCCATTTTCCGATATCCAATCCTCTATTGGTGCTTGTCTTTCCCCTGATTTTACGACTAAAATAAACGGATAACCTGATGCTTCCAGGCCTAAAGCCAGTTCCACAAATTGTACAACTGTGGTATGACTAAGGCTTCCCAAACACACATACACAACAGACTCAGGCTGCCATGAATCAAGCCATTTCTTCAAACGTTCCTCTTCGTCAAATGACGTCTTATTCCCTCTCTGCGCTTTATCTAGACTCTCATTGTTACAGAGAGACAAAGGCCCAATACACCAAACTCTACCATCTTTAAATTTTCTGAATTCATCAACATAACTTTCTTCCAACTCCGCGAAAGTATTGATTATAACCCCATAGGCACTTATTTCAGCTGCTCGTATTTTGTCTCGAAAATCTTGCACGTGAACTGACGAGGGATTAAACGTTCCAGGCAGCTGAACTTTAGTTACTTCAATTCTATCAGGCAAATCAGGGATCACAAAATGGCCTAATTCAGGGATTCTGTTTTGATCCTTCATGATATACAAATTATGCATACACAATTGATTGAAACAACTCATTCCATCAAAAATAATTCTCGGAATCTGAAACTTATCAGCTGTCTCAGCTGTCCAAGCAATATGCATATCGGAAATAATGCAACTCGGCTTAGGCTTCATCTCTTGAAGCAATTTTTCAGCTTGGTCTTGTAGCATATCAATTGCAGTAAAGAAATTTCTTCGATGATCTAGACCGGGTAGAAGATCGACACTTTCACATCCCTCTGGCAATCCGGCTTCCTTGGCTGGAAATCGGAGATGAAGTACCCGAATGAGGAGTCCAGAATCGATGGCGCGATCAATTACTGCAGTAAATCGGATAGCATTGAGAGGCGTCATGACTAAAGTGACAATCACGCCTCTTTGTGCTAACAATTTGGCAATGTCTACCATTGGTATGATGTGACTTACAGCAAGTAATGGTATCAAAACAAAGTTTAGCTCTTCTAATCTTGACTCAGAAGCCATTTTTAGTGTTAGAACTTAACTGAAAGATGTGTAGTGTTGAATGATTTTTAGTTGCAAATGAAGAAAGAAGAAAGGTGCTTTTATATAAGTATTCTCTTCGTCCAGTATAGACATTGACATATTCCTTACAACGCAGTAAATATTCGCGCACTACATTTTTAATTGTCGTGTTATACATTTTAAAAGATAATTTTATTAATTTTTAAAGTTATATTATAATATTTTAAATAAAAATTTAGATATTCAAAAACTATATGAAAAATATTATAAATTGTATTTTTTTACATATTAATATAATGAAAAAATACATCGTAAAATGTTAATTGTGTCTTATAAATTAAAATATCAAATTAGTCAAATTGACTTTCTATAATATTGAATTTATTATACTCAAATATGATATAGTAAAATTGTCTTTTTATATACTTCCTTCATGCACTTTTAGTTGTCAACAGTGACGGACCTATGTAGTCACTTATGGGTGCTTAAGAACCCACTACCTTTTGTGTCAACATTCTTATTTATGTACAAAATTTAGAAATGTATTGAAATATATTAACTGAGCATCCATTATATGTAGCATTTTTCGAGCTAAAAATAGTTGAGCACCCATGATACAAAATTTATGTATCCGCCACTGGTTGTCAATTGTCATAGTTTACTTTTTTAGAGTCGGACGATAAGCACTTTGACTAACATTTTATGATATATTTTCTTTATCATATTGATATGTAAAATATTACTATTTATAGTATTTTTCGTACAATTTTTACATATCTACATTTTTTGTTTAAATATCAAATTATATTGTTTGTTTAAATATCAAATTAATGTAATATAGTTAAACTTTAAAAATTAATTAATGTTAAGGTTATGATGTAAGGGCTTACATATGCACTAAACTCATCTGCATATGGGCTTCAGCTGCACAATTGATTGTTATTGTCTTGTAGCCTCACGTGTAGCTGTCCATTGGGGATGGCGGCTACAGCCTACAGCTTATAAAATTAAGTTTCACTGTAAAAACAATAAATCATTTTTATTTATTCTAACATGATACAATATTTTATTCTTAGACAGATATCAAATTCACGTTCCAAGTCCTAAGAAGATTTATTTGTACTATGATTTGAATGACTTGATAGTATGCAAATTTATTTATTCCAATAGCGTATAGATTTTAATCTCTATAAAAAAAAAAAAAGAGAGAAAACAATGAAATTTAGTATGAATGAAAATTGTGAGTGTGTGTTTATTCACCCAGGAGGGATGAGTTGACTTGTGGTACATAAAATACAGGAAACCATTAAAGGGGTTTTTGTAAAAAAAAAAAAAAGATGTTAGAATTTCATTTAGGGAGAAGAATTTGGGAGGGAAAACAAAATTGTAAGAAACAAAGTAAAATCAAAACATTGAGTAAATTGAAAAGAAATGAGAAGAAAAAGGGAAGTAACTAAGAAGTTTAAAAGGAAATAAAAGAGATGAATGAACGACCCGGTCTAAAACACTAGGGCTTTCACTCTTTTGGTCAGAGTCTCGGAGTAACGCAAGCAAATTCCTTGTCCCCGGTGTTGTAAGTGTCAGGTATATACAACAAACTAATGCAATTTTTATTTTACGTGATTTAATAAAGTAAACACATATTTATTAATTATGGTTAAGTAAAATAAACTATAAATTTGAACACGTGGCATTCATGTATTGACTTGGTGTATATAATTGGTGCGGGTAAGTTTTTACCAGTACTGACCCCAAAACTATCCTAATTTTTTGAGTTTCGTACTTGAAATATTAAAAATGCAAATTTCCTACCTGAATTATCACCATATTGAAATAGTATAAGTGTTTTTTATCCTTAAATTATTTTATTATGAATAAAATGTATTTTAAAATTAAATTATTATCATTAAATGTAAGAAAAATCATATTTTTGAAAAACTTAATTAAAATAAAGAGCATCACATTATATATATATACCCCTCCATTCATATTAGTTGATCATTTTCCTAAGCATGCATATTAAGAAATCATAAATAAGTAGATGAGTTTACTACCTCACCTCTTAAAACCTTCTAGTGCATTTTACAAACAAATGTAAATACTTTCAAAAAGAATTAATTGCAAAATGGACAAATAATTAGAAACAACTAAAAAAGGAAACGTGGACAACTAATTAAGGACAGAGAGGGAGTAAGAAAAATATAATTAATGTTGTCTTGATTTAGTAAGATAAACACTAGACAATTATTTTTAGTAAGACTAATACTTCCTCCATCCAACACTAGTTGTCCACTATACTATTTTGGAATGTCCAACAATACTTATCTATTTTATGAAATCAATAGATTATTTTATTCCTAGTTATGAATTTATCCTTATCATTAATTGTAGTTATTTATCTATTATATTTTTCAAGACATTATATTTAAAAAGTGATATAGTAAAATTAATATTTTTATTTATAATTTTTTAAAAAGCATACAAAATTAATAGTGAACGATTATTAGACGGAAGAGCGGAGTGTGGGACGGTGGGAGTATTAAATACGATTAATACAAAATTCTTGACTTTGGTAGTTCAAGTGAGCTAATTATTAACCATTCCCCCTTAGGAAGGAAACATTCCGAATCTCAAGATAAATCTAGTCTTTATTCCAATAAAACTCGACGCCGAAAAAATGTACGAATACACACCTTTGCAATTGAACTGAAAACAGATCTAGAGTTGAAAAGGACAGGACAGTAATTTTATCCTCCCTTCATTCTTTAGGCCTTTAAATACCCAAAGAATTCCCTTTTATGTCACTTTCTGTTTACATTTTATTCTTAGTATTTTTACCCTTGAATTGAGTTTTTTTATCTTTTTCACTCCGCCATGGATGATGACTCTAGCTCGTCAAATCAGTCTTGTGAAAGAAATGAAACAGTAAGATCAAGGTGGAACCCAAAGCCGGAACAAATAGTAATACTTGAATCCATCTTTAATAGTGGGATGGTAAATCCTCAAAAAGACGAGACAGTTAGAATCAGGAAAATGCTGGAGCAATTTGGAGCCGTTGGAGATGCAAACGTATTCTATTGGTTCCAAAATCGGCGGTCGAGGTCTCGCCGTCGTCAACGACAAATTCAGGCGAGCCTTAGTGCTGCCAGTAACAGTATTGAAGAACAATCTGCAAGGTCTAGTAGTGGTGGTGCAATTCAGTTTCAGACTAATTTTGTCCCCTCATCTGTTTCTTCTTCGCTTGGAGGAGTTGTGGGAAATGCAAATGATGGCCTCTTCCTCTTTTCTGGTCCAATGGAAATTGATCAAAACTCTTCTATCACCTCAATTTTGTGCTCACCAACAGACAATTCTAACTTGAATTGCTCTTCCTCAGGTTCCAAAGATCATTTATGCAAATATTGTTTTAAATTACAAGTAGCTAGAATTATTGTTGTTGTTGTTACTTTAGCTTAGTTTGTACATGTTTGAATTTGATAAAACACTTTATTCTCAACTATTAATGGGAATTAATAGAAGATATTGTTACGAGATTTGTGAAGTAGAATGATCAAGTTGGAGACATATTTATCAAATTTAGGCAAGGATCCAGTTAGTATATACCTAACAAACTCAACATATGCACCGACTTGAGGGGGAGTGATATTCATGATAGGTCAGTAGGCATGCACGGAAGATTATATTCACTGGGTAAATTCTGTTATTCTATTTGTTTCTCGTTACTGTACGCCCAGTAATTCATACTGTAGCTTCTTTCTCTACTCTTGCATTTGATCTTCTGCTCATTAACTCTTCCTTTCACTTATTACATCCAAAGTACTGTAGCTGCATACTGTTTTGCTAGTCAGTTATGTTTCAGCACAGGTTACTGAAGTAGTATGACTGTCATACTGTTACAGGGTTTATCACAGTTTTTATTAATGGAGTAGCAACACAGGTGCCCAGGGGGCCACTTGACATGAAGGCTATGTTCGGCCCCGAAGACTTAATCTTGTATCACTCCTCTGGGGTGCCACTCCCAGTTAATGAATATGGTTTTGTTGTTCAGAGTTTGCAGCATGGTGAAAGCTACTTCCTGGTAAGCTCTCATCAACTTCCACAGGTAGCGGGAGGGAGGGTGTCAAATATGACATGAATTACTACAGGTGCGCGCCAAGCTGGCCTAGACACCTTTCTTATAAAATAAAAAAAACAAATGTATAGGTTGATGTCAGTGGTTGATTGATTTCTCATATTCTCTTTAAGGCTTGTCCATGCATTTTACTATACACATGTTAGTGCATTATATATTACTGTAATGACTCTTGTTAAGTCGCGGTCAATTATAACTATTGGACAATGTAGTTGAGACATGAAGCATAACAATGTTATCCCTAATGGGCACTTCAAGAAGCACACTGATATCCGTGTGAAGACCTGGTTCAATCAACCAGCACGCAAGCTGATTATTTTAATTTTGCTATATAATTCTGGTTTTCTTGTTTTAATTTTGCTCTCATATACGCAGTATGGCGAACAGGTTGCTGATTATTTTTTGTTTAATCCAATTGCAGCAAGGCAAGAGATGGCTGTGAAGATCCCCCCCCCCCCTCCCTCCCCCCACAACAACTGCTGGAGCTCTCCACCCTGTTGTCCATGGTCTGACACTCAAATACAACATGAAAGTTAGGTCTGGTAGAGGATTTTCTTGAGGAACTTCAGGTTTGTTTTATTGAGTTTTATGGCTCAATTTTCCATAAAGTTAACTGTGAGATGAGCATGTTCTGAGTATGAACTGCCAGGCTGCAGGCATCCCTAAGAAACTGGCTTCAACAATTGGTATTGTTGTTGATCATCCTTGCAGGAATCGGTTACTTGAGGGGCTTCAAGCTGATGTCTTGAAAACCTACAAGGCCAATTTCATTAGTTGTCTTAATCAAGGTAAGATAAGTAGTTGCTAGTAATTGGAAACATAATTGTGAATATGTGAAGTGTTTTCCCTGTTCGTTTCCTAATTGTTGCAACTGCATTCAGGTTGGTGATTCTGCCCTCTTGAGGGATTGGCTACAGCAACTCAAGTTCATGGTGCCTACATGCCTGTTGCGTGTGAGAAGCCATCTGTAGATCTTATCAAGATTACCAAGGAGATGAAGCCATTCAATGCCTATAGCAAGCTACGTGTGGAGCGGGCGAATGAGAATCACATTGGTGCTAGGATGAAGAGCGCTGCCCTCAAATTGCAATTCCTTTTTGTTGTTCTAATAATAATATGCTCTACTCTTTAAAGAACAAAGCACAAAAGCTCTCACAGCAGATTTGGATGTTTTCAATCAGAAAGATATTTGACAGAAGAACTTCTATACAAGTAGAGGCAGAGTAAGGATTTCAAATAAGAGAATTAAAAAATAAATAAATTATGCCAATGAGATTTAACAATATATATATTAATTTGAATTATTTTAGTTTTTATCCCGCAACAACAATAATTGACCTCAATTATTAACTAAGGACATGTAAAATCTCTCTAATTAATATTGTTGTTATCATCAAATATTACTATTTTGTAAAGGTATTATTAAGTGATAGAAGTGTTTTCGAGGTTTAATGAAGCCATATGGAATTAAGTGAACCCATTTATGAAAATGACATTTATAAATTTAAGGTCATGATTAATGATCTTGGTTGCCGCAAGTTTGTTTGATTATTTGGGTGAAAATTATACATGTCAAGAGGTTCAGTGTGTTTAGAAGAAATTGTGGATAATATTAGAGATAACAATGTTGATGATGAAGTTGAAGACGATACAATAGCTTTAGAATCTGTTATGCGTAAGGAAACACTTATCGCATCTAGAACTTTTCACAATTTTTTTTGCAGAGAATATAACACTAGAACTTTTAGATGCAATAAGAAAAGTGAGAGATGAGTTTTAACTAGATTTGAATTTTTTTTTAAAAACACTATAATCATATTTAGTAAATTGTCATGAATATTTTTCTAATTTTAAAGAATTATTAATTTATATTTATATATCTTATTATATTATCGAAATCGATGGAGAAACTTTTTTTATCTTAAAAAGATTATTAATTTATCGAGTGTAAAGTTAGAAAGTTTCTATTTCGCTATTTTAGGGATAAATTTGACCATTTAAGAATTGGTAATACAATTAGTGGAGTATCATTAAAAGGAAACTATCATGACTGACCGTTGCTAATATCATTCTCTCTTCCATCTATCTTTGAAAAAAATCATGCAAAAATTTTCCATCAAATTAATCATTGTTTAGTGAATATCCTGGATATTGAGGAATATACAGAGAGCCATTTCGGAAATCGGCCTGATTTCATCTCTTTTCCATCTGTTCGAAGAAAAAGAAGAATCCCAAAAAAATAATTTAGCTTGTTGCTTTTATGAAAATTGATCTCAAATAACAGCCAAAAATGGCGGAGCCATTGAGCCAAAACTTTAACGAAACGAGCAAAGAGAGATTGATTCCCAAATATTCAGAGTATGGATTGGATCCATCATTTTACGTCGAACGCGAAGGATTTTGGGGTCGATTATGCAATAGAATTAAGAAATCATGCAGTAATGTTAAACACGGTTCGATCAAGGCAATTGATATGGGTCGTAAGGACCCTCGAAAGGTCATTTTTGCTGCTAAAATGGGTTTAGCTCTTTCCCTTGTTTCGGTTATCATTTTCTTCAAAGAGCCCTTATCCTATATTGGTACATATTCCATTTGGGCCATCCTCACTGTTGTCGTCGTATTCGAGTTCAGCATAGGTATATTCAAATTTTTGTTTCACATTCCAATTATTTAGTATTTGGATAAAATGAGAGTTATGTTAAATATCGTCGTGTTCAAGTAATTAGAGGCAAATGAGCCTAAATAGAACCAAATGATTAAATGATGATAAAGCTTATGGCCAACCTGAACTACTTGGGATTGAGATCCAGATAGTTAAAGCGGATTTGTATTGATTATGGTATTTAATATGTACTCGTATTTAAATTATTTAGCATTGGAATGAAACAAGTCCTGATAGAGGAGAGTGTTCATGGATTTACACAAATAACCCAACTGGTTTGGGGTTGAGGCATGGTTAATTTATAGCTCATGTTTACGCAGGGTAGTAAGCAGTTATCATGAAATTGATGATACACTTTAACTGTCCATTGTTCTTTTACATAAATGTATGTTGATATTTTTTTATTTTGATAAGTAACATTTGTCTATTTTTAGTGGATGAGTGTTTATAGCTGATATCCATAATCTAATTGATTTATAAAAAAATGCTAGGTGCGACACTCAGCAAAGGATTCAACAGGGCTTTGGGGACATTGTCTGCCGCAGGACTAGCTGTAGGCATTGCTGAATTATCTGTTATGGCTGGAGATTGGCAGGAGGTTGTGATTGTGGTCAGCATTTTTGTTTCAGGTCTCATTTGAAATATCTTTGAAATTTTACTTTGCCTTATTCATGATGTGTGAGAAACTTCAGGCACATAGGGTTCAATTTTATTTCAAAACGTAGCAGTTGAACTGTTGAAGTGCCAATCTTTCTATTCATTTAAGAAGAGGGATTCTTGCTGCTGCGAGTAGAACGATAAGATCAGGCTAGAGAGGAAAAGGAAGTAGAGAAGTCTAAGAATCAGTCGCGAATCTTCTCCATAACCACTTTTACTAAGACTTATAACATACCAGAGAAGCACCAACTAGAATTACCTACCACCTATTTCTTCTCTTATGCATAACCATTAAATGGACAATCCAATAACACCAATAATGCATAATATAAAATTGAAAGCAGGTTTGTATAAGGTGAATTGCTGCATATGTTTTGAGACTAATGCACATCTGATTTTTACCTGTCACTTCCTCTCCTTGTACTTGTGTGCAGCTTTGGTCTTATTACTTTTCTCTTTTGATTTTCAGGTTTTCTTGCAACTTACTTGAAATTGTATCCTGCAATGAAGCAATATGAATATGGATTTCGGGTGTTCTTGTTGACATATTGTATTGTGCTGGTATCGGGAACTTCACATTTTTTTCACGCAGCTGTTTCGCGATTGTTGCTAATTGGAGTTGGTGCTGGTGTCTGTTTGCTTGTAAATGTTGGCCTCTACCCTATTTGGGCTGGTGAAGATTTGCACAAATTGGTGGTAAAGAATTTTAAACGTGTTTCTACTTCTTTGGAAGGTGAGGAATTTCCTTAATATTCTTCAATTTGTCTTTGAATTTGCTACCTCCAGGCTACTGCAGAACTGAATACCTGTAACGCTTCTTGTTAGGTTGTGTCAATGGATATTTGCAATGTCTTGAATATGATCGGATACCATCAAAAATTCTTGTTTACCAGGCCTCTGATGACCCTGTGTATAGCGGATACAGGGCCGCTTTGGAGTCAACAAGCCAAGAGGATTCTCTGGTACACATATATTTTCATTGGCAATCACAGCTGGTAACTTTTGGGAGATTACACTATTTCTTTTATTACTAATTTTCAATATTCCTGGTGCAGCTAACTTTTGCTGAATGGGAACCCCCTCATGGCCGTTACAAGATGTTCAATTATCCGTGGGCTGATTATGTTAAAGTCAGTGGTGCATTGAGGCATTGCGCTTTCATGGTCATGGCTATGCATAGCTGTATTCTTTCAGAAATACAGGTAAAGCTTCAATCTTCAACTCCTTCATAACACTTGCACATCAATTATCAAACTGCCATCCTATTTTATTGCAGATGCATTTAAAATAATGCACTTGTTTGAATTAGGTAATTCATTTTTACTACTAAAAACATACCTTTTTATACTTTTATCTATTCCAAATATAGATTCTTCGGAATAAATAAACATAAAAAAAATGCCAGTCTACTCATTGAGGAGTCTGAGAAAATGATTTATAGACTTTAGGCTTCATGGTTTCATATTAATTTATGCAATTTTTCCTTTTGTAGGCAGCATCTGATTTGAGGCAAATCTTCTGCAAGGAGATCCAGAGAGTTGGGATTGAAGGAGCTAAAGTATTACAACATCTTGGAGACAAAGTTGAAAAAATGGAGAAACTTAGCCCTAGAGACCTTCTCGAAGAAGTTCATGAGGCTGCTGAGGATCTACAACTGTTGATTGACCAAAAATCTTATCTTTTGGTTCAGGTGGAGAACTGGGAAAATGCAAAGCAAGCTAACCAGTTTGAAGATCCTGAACATATTCAGGAACTGAAAGACAATGAACCTAAAGGCATTGGGATAAACTCCCTTAGTGAAGCAGGTCTCAATCTAAGGTCTGCTCATACATTGAAACACATGGATACTTATAATCGAAATTCAAGTATGAATATTTCTGCTGCACAAATGTCTTCCTCTGGAAATGTGTTCAATCCGATGGTGTGGCCTTCACGACTTTCAATTCTTGGAGATGTGATTTTAAATGAACGTGAAGTACGTACATTTGAAAGTGCATGTCCATTGTCATTGGCCACTTTTACTTCCTTGTTAATTGAGTTTGTTGCAAGACTTCAAAATCTTGTAAATGCATTTCAACAGCTTAGTGAGAAGGCAAAATTTAAGGAACCCGTAGATGCAGCTGGTGCAGAGGAGGCAGCTAACTTGTAGAAATTAAGTCGATCTCTTTTTTAAGAAAACTCAGTGTCACAAGTTCTATTTGTGCTAATGCTCATCATGAAGATGCTATAAGCAGCACATCACTTAGGTAAGTATATACTCAGTATGAAAACTGTTCTTAGGAAATGGATTTTTTGTTCTGCAGCAAGGCAAGGAATTCCAGGGTTCGAGATCACAGAAAACCGATTTGTTCAGCCAAACTAGTGAATTCTTGTAGATGCGATTATAGTGGTAATGCAGCTAGACATGAGACCTGGCCTCTTTTTCCAGATTCCAAAGAGTTATTGTTTCATAAATAATTTATGTCCAGTTGGGACCTTTTCTTATGTATATTAGTATTAAAGCTGTAAGGCTTTGATGAATTGTGACTAAACATTATCTGGAAACTGAAGTGTTGTTATACATGAACTACAGATATTAAATTGCTTATCAGATATTCACCTGAAGTTTCAAAACCCTTTATAGAAATTTGAAACATCTTAAAAAATCATAGGCAAAAATGATCTGTTTTCCTTCCAAATACCTAATGTTGACAAAATTTTCTTTTTCTTAACAAGTAATCAGTATTGTCGTTTCAAGGTAAAATCTCATAAAAGCAACTCAAATATGCGTCAACCATATTTTTTCAGGTTCATTAAAAAATCATAAATATAAAATACAGTTTACTAAGTTACTCTCCCTTAATAAAAGTATATTGATTATTTCCCCTAAATACGGTGCATTCTTCTTTAATATTAAAAATCAACTTTAATCTTGTGACAATTAAGTAGATTATTTTATTTAGTGGTATAGCCAAACAAAATGGAGAGGATTGGATTAAACGCCAATTAAGCGAAGTGTCGTGGAACAGCTAAGCAAAGAAGAGGTGGAATGGCCAGTGCTGCTACTGCTCATGGCTTCCCAACTAGCTTCTTGTTTTCTCCTCGTAGCACAGGACACTTTACTTATTTCCTATCATCACTACAAATTCAAGCTAAAAGGAGCAATTTCAACTTGCTCAACACTTACCCTTTATCGCATTTATCAATCAAATGTTCATCCCCAAGTCAGTACGGATCTACCGCAGATGATAACTTTTTCCAACAAAACAAAAATTTAGATGTCAGTCTTACTCTTCTTTCTCACACACAGACACACATCCCATTCTTCTATTGATTTTCTGATTTTTTTTTAATTTTTTTTTTTGTGGAATAAGAACCAAGAGAGCAGAGGGTTTTGGAAGAAATGGAAGGTAAAGTAGACCAATTTCCTGTTTTTCAGTATAATGTCGAGGGATTTGTTGAAAACTTATTTGACATTTGGTTTATTGATTCTCTCTCTCTCTCTCTCTCTCTCTGTTTATCAGGAGAACTCAGCGGAAATGAGTGCGAAGCTAGCAAAGCTGGGGCTTGCGGCAGTTCTTGCTTATGGTATTATTGATGGTGTCACATACACTAGTTTCTTTGTGCTTGCATTTATGGGCTATGAGAAGACCACCGGCAATAATCCTGCTGCAAATCTCCAATCTTTGTTGGGGGTAAGTAGTAATTCTTTGCTACTAATACTTTATTTTAAGGTTATTAATTAGGTATGAAATATGCAATTGATTGTTTCTGGTAAATGACCAATTAATAAAAGGGGGGAAATGGCATTAGCTTTAGTTTAGAGAAATGGAGACTTGATTTCCTAGAATAACTTCTCTTTTGAGGCAAGGGTCTATCGGAAACAACCTCTCTACCCCACAAAGATAGGAGTAAGGTCCGCATACATCTTACCCTCCCCAAACCTCACTTGCGTTGTTGTTGTAGACTTAATTTCCTGAACATTTTAGTGCAAAGGTAAAAGTTACCTTATTATGGAAATATGTGGTATTCACATTTAGGATACTGGATGAATGCTTATCATAGCATTTTCACTTGTCGTAGAATAGCCACTTCAGTATTTAGCATACTGAAATTGTCTTTTCCATTTCTTTAGATCAAAGTTAAGACCATTTTTTCCTTTTCACCAAATCGTGAGTTCCTTTATCTTAGATCAAATTTAATGTCATTCTTCTCCTCTTTACCAAAAAGAGCATTCAGGCCAAACTCTGTAACAATAATACTAATGAGAATCAATTAGCAACTATAGGGAACTCGGAATTTTCATGGTGCCCCGTGCCAATCTGCACCTTACTTCCCAATTGGATATGTGCTATTTTAATTGCCCACTTTTGTATTTTCATTACTCCTTTGCTCAAAAAACACTCTTCATAACGGCAGATTATAATCGCAATGTGGACGGGAAATAATGTGACAAGGCCATTTAGGGTTGCAGGAGCAGCTGCTCTGGCACCTGCCATTGACAAGGGACTAAAGAGAATACAGAAATATTTAAACTTTCCAAGTCTTGTATATGCTTTTGCTTTAGTGGTGACTATAGTTGCTGGGACATGTTTCACCATTATTGGTTTACTCATCCTTTCAAGATGGGGAAAGTGAAAGATTCCACCCATAATTTAGCTGGATATTTGTTGTAATCTGTTGAGTGTTATTTGTATCATTGAGAGAGTCCTCTGACTATAATTTTTCCATTTATATGGTCTCGTGAAAGTAGTTGGAAACATGTGTTTAGTCATTGAACAAATTTCTAAAGTTCAGAGTTACTTGAATGAATGACAAGTTGGTGTTATCAGATTTGTGTTTCTCTGCAAAAATAAATGCCCAAATATAAGGTTAATTGAAAAATACAATTTCCTGCCGTGCCTGTTCCTACTGTTTCATTTATGTTACTGGTATTTTTGCTTCTTGCACCTACTTTGTTGTTCTTCTTCTGCAGTAACCTTATAAATTAGGTCCAACTTGAAGTACAATTTCGATGAAGTCCAGGTATTTTAGGTTGTTGCCTTATTGGGTTGAAAATCAAACCTATTCTTCGTCTCGTAGTTCCTTCTGTAGTAGATGTGCATTAGTAGAGGACTAGAGGCTGTGTTGGATCACCATCCAGCATCCAAGACACTTAAATATGTACACTCAATCAAAATAGTTTTCTAAACTTAAACAGGATTTAAGTATTTATATCTAGTTGAAGCTTTAGAGGAAATTTAAGATCCCAATGGTAGATCTCAGACAGCATAGGCATGCCACAACCAGTGAGAAGATAAACCTTATATGATAGATTGTTATCTAAGAACAGAATTGCTGATATCCTAACCATGCTCACTTTCGACCTGTGAACAAGTCTTTACGTAGGCTAAGACATTATTGAGCACAGCAGGAGGACATTTGAAGTCAAACTTCCCATCCCTCATAATTAAACATAGGGTGCTCGTCATGTAACAAGGGAAGTATCTTTTTTTCACTTAACTTTGTGAAATTTGTAAAGTAGTGCAAGGCTTTGAAATGTAGCCTAGAAATATATCCATGCAGGATACAGTAAGTTTAGGCAATGTATCCTCCTTCAACATGTACTTATGCCTTCTCTCCAACAGTTGCTTCAGTCAATGTTATTCTTAGGCTCGTACTCCCAAGTGCTACTGTCAAGAAAGAGGACGTATTTAGCTTCTAACGTTATGGATGGAATTCCCTTGATAAAAAAATGAATCGGTCCAAAAAATGTCACCAATACTACCTTCTGTAATCCCTTTTGTCTTTTCGTTATTCATTCATTATATAGATTTTGTAGAACGTGTTAAAATGGTGCAAGTTATACTTCATTTCTGGGAAATAATTAGAGATATGGAACACACCAAAAGATTGTGTTTTCATAAAACCTGATAAAGTTGCAGGGTTCCCAATGTAGTGGTGCCATTTAAAGCCTTTTTTTTATTTTATTGGAACAAATATCAATGTGTATGTATGTGAATACCCATTTGGATTTACAGAAGTGTATGTGATTGGTTCCTTCTGATGTCATTCTTTTTCGAAAATATTTTTATTTATCTTAACGCATTTATTCAAATAAACTTTGTTATTTTGTTGAAAAATATATCATGAATGAAAGTATTATTTGTCTTCTAAGTATTACTAATTTCATAGATCAAGAAAGATATTGCACTACAATCTAGATTTTCAAATCAGCCAGTAAAATTCTTGTGAAAGAGTATGATATACGTTGTGAAATTTAAAATTCTATGTTAACTGCTTTGTAATTGCATTTCAGGAGATTAATAGTATATACAATTAGTTACCTGAAAAAAAAAAAGAGTATGCAATTATATTTAAAAACAACCGATAGTATTATGATTACGGAATATGAAGAGATAAAATTGATCAAAAGGCAAAAACAATTTTTTTTTTTTTTATAAAAATTATAACAAAAAAAATGATCTTATCATATTTTAATTTTCTTTAACGATTATATATTCACTAGTATGAAATAATTCAAATGATAATGATCTCCTTAGACGAACATTTCCCATTGAGAATATTCTCCGTATAGTAAAAAACCAAAAACTTTTCTCAATTAAGTTCTTAGAAAGTCAAAGAAAAATCGTATTCATACAAATATAGTAAGACCATCGGAAGTAAAATACAAATATAACAGACCGAAAACCAATTGAGCAATCTTTTTCTTAAATTTACCATCAAAGATCGTAGTGAACTGATAAGTACTCCACTTAATTACTAAAGATTTCAGCTTTGAGTACTCCACTTAATAACCTATTTTGCAGGGACTGTTTTACCCCAAAATGAGACTTTCCTACTGGACACCATGTAGAAAATTTAAAACAAAAACATAAAAAATTGTCTCCATACAAATATAGTAGCCCATCGGAGAAAAAGTAGAACATAACAAACTGAAAACCAGTTGAGCAATCCTTTTCTTGAATTTATACCGTCAAAAATTATGGAATGATAAATATTTTTTCATCTTTAGTCAAAGATCTCCGCTTTAGGCACTTGACACCTATGGACAGGAGGTGAAAAATCATAGTAATAAAAAAAAATGGTTTTGGCGATTTCGAAGAAAAAGAAGCGTAATTATGCGTAATCAGCGCCAAGATGCCACACTTTAGGCAACTAATATGCTTCCGTCACCAATAATCAAGATAAAAGTTGGAGACATTTGCTGGTGTAGGTAAAAGGGGTTCAGTTATCAATAAACTGATGGAGTTTGCCCAGTAATAAACCTGCAGCCACGTGCTGTAAGTACCCTTTCAAGATGTCAAACTTAGCTTCTTCCCTTATTTAACTTCCAACACCATTTCAGGAGTATAACATATATATAGCCAAGTGGCCAAATTGTTGCATGCCAAGTATACAGCACCGTAGGGCTACTAAAGTAACCATTCTTTTATTAAACATGTTGTCCTCAACTCACATTAATGCCCTCCAACATGGGATGTGCAATTATAGAAAGTTAAACAAGTTTATATACATTCTATGTGACGTACTATGCGAAAATTTATATTCTTCAGAGTGACTCAGTGGTTTAGGCTTGAAACTTCCATGTTGGAGGTATTAAGTTCGAAACCCTTTATCAGCAAAAAGTAAGGAGTTTGCCTTCTGGGTCGAGCTCGTCGCATTGGGCTTGCCTAGTGTGGGTTACCTCTCCTATGTGGTTTGCGAGCTATTGCATAAGAGCGAGGGATTTACCCAAAGGATAGCGGCTGCAGATTTCTTATGTGTATTACATCACGTAAGATGTGTGGGACAGTTGTTCAAATTTATAAATATTTAAGTATATGTAAGCTAAAATCAACTTTAAATGATACATTTATGTGTTATGCCTATGAATACTATCCACTAAAGAATGGATACATGAATTGGTCAATTATTTTATCCGTTTTTTGTTTTTGCTTAACCCCTTTTTAACCCATTCATATCCGATCGGACCCATCCGTTTGCCCGTCCAAGAATGGGATTTGCGGGTTCACTAGAATATATTCATTGTTTCAACGTCCAACTCTATGCATATAGTGCAAAAATGAGTACAAATAAAAATGAATATACATTTTGTAAACACACTTTTTCGATTCAGAACCTATAACGTTTAAATTCTGGATCAACCAGTGTGAAAGAGAGGAAGTTCCAGATCACCTTTTGCATAGTCATCAACTAGTCTTCTTAAACTTAGTATATTATAGTAATTGAGCATTGTTAAAACTAAGATTGTGGTCCTAAACATAAAGTGGCGATCGATATCCACATGTTGACCCAAAATCCCGTTGCCAATTGCAATAATATAAACACTCTTTTACACTCAATTCCATCTAACGTTAGAATATATGAATGAATATATTATTCACAATCATATCATATCCCATTAATTCCCACAATGCCTTCCTCTAATAGAAAGTTTTTCCATAAATATCGACAATAACAAAGACTTACACTCACAAACCATATAACAAAGTAGTCCTCTTGTGGTAAGTTTCATTCAATTACATATATGCAAAAACTGGTACTTGTTTAACTATATCTAAATCATTTACTTCACACATCTATAAGCTTTCCTTTTCTGTAAACACTATAACTAGTAAAAATCTTTCATTCAGAAAGGTTTTCATGATCATGTCTTATAATTAACTACTTAATTAGTACAAGTTGAGTTCCTGGTGAAAACGACGAAATCCCATGCCACTCATGGCTCAGCAGAGTTCACTAGACAACAATGTGAGTTTTTTTTCACTTCTATTTTAGTTGTTGTTAGTGATTTACAGGATTTCTGATCGCGTTTCTGTATATTTTTTTGTGTTAAAAGGGTAAGTCAAAGAACAGAATTCTGACAAGAACTAGAAGGTGTTTCGAGCCAATTAGCAAAAATAATTTCACTTCTTATAATCAAGCATCAGAGATACCTAGCAGCCCTGCCAATGCAATGGAGTTCTTGAGTCGACCGTGGAGTCCATCTTCTAGTGATCTCCTGCAAATGTTTTCATCAAGTGTAAGAAACCAACATTCTGCTATATCAGTTAGAAGCATAACTGATGATTAAAGATTGTTAATCGTCAAACATATCCGTTTCAAATGAAAAGCTAACAGCAATTACTGTAGTTTACATTCCCCTCTCTTATGAGAATTGGTGCCTTGCTTGAACATGCATAATAATGTTGATTCAAAACTGGAATTATAAACACCCTTAACAGAGTTCTCTGCTTTTGCAGAATCTCTTGTTGAAAGACGCGGCAGGCAAAGAGGATTATGAAGAACAAGATGAGGAAATACTGGACAGTTCAAGCAACAGAGCTTTTACCAATAAACAGTATATTAAGGTGATCAATCACAAACTCTTTCCACCACCCCCACCCCCACCCCCAAAACCGACACTTTGAAGCATCAACTACGAAAAATGATAACAGTACAATGACTCGGAGAGATTCATTAATAAAAGGTCTCACCAGCAGTCTTGGCTGTTAGTTACTAACTAGAATGTCAAGCTATAACTATTGCGCAGAGTTGATGAAATCGAGTCTCTAAGGTTGTGCTCATGCTTTTTCATATGATAGGTGGACTTGCATCACATGAAGGGATGGCTAAAAAGCAAATCTCCATTTTGGTTGTTTAGATCAGATCAAGAGAAGAAAGAGAAACTCCGATTACAAACAGCAAAACTACATGCTGTACTTTCTCTCACACAGCTTGCTTCAGGTATTGCTGGCTTTGCCAGCAATAGCAGCTCAGAAATACGAGACTCGCACCATATCAATTATGAAAGGGAAGGAAAATGGAGCCACAATATAGGTAATGTAGTTGCTTCAGCAGCTGCTCTGATGACTACGGTATGTGCTGAGGCAGCGGAATCTCTCGGAGCAGGAAGAGCTCAGGTTGCATCTGCAGTCAATTCTGGCCTGGCCATCCAAACTCCAATGGATATGATTGCAGTCACAGCAACAGCAGCCACATGTAATACTTAACACATATTTCTGGGTTTTTTTTTTGTGTTACATTAACGTTCGTTCTAAATGATGGAAGCTTAATGCTTGTTTACTAGGTTTACGAGGAGCTGCAATTCTTAAATCGAGAGCCATAGAGGATTCCTCTCCTAGGATCCCAGAGATGCTCACTGCAGGCGCCCGAATATGGATAATAATGCCCTCAGGTAAGAATCAAACCTCCTGAAAATTTTCTTATCGGAGATGCAGATAGGTGATTTAGCACTTGAGCCGAGGGCCTTTCAGAAACACAGACTCTCTACCTCCACGAGGTAGGGGTAAGGTCTGCGTACACTCTATCCTTCCTAGACCTCACTTGTGGGACTTCACCGCCTAAATATGTTTTGTTTATTACATCACAGGACATAAAGAGGACAAATGGGTGACCCTACACTTGAAGCAAAACCAACTGATACTAAGCCTCAAAAGGAAGTACTTTGGAACTCTAAGAGCTTCAAAAGAATGTAATTTTCTATTTTCTGCCTCAAAACTTGATGCTTCTCTCCTTTTTAGGCATTATTATAAAAAAAAACTCCTAATACTAAAATACTTGCCGTTGTCCAGACAAGCTGATCAACATCATAAAAGAATGTTTGGAGGCTCAAGACAAGTACTTTGTTAGCTTGAGGACGAACAATGGAATCATCAAGCTTCTTTTCGAAGATGAAATGCAATCAAGCATCTGGATATCTACCATTTCAGGTGTCTTAAAGAAGCAAAGATCCTCTTGAGAAAGAGGTCTGATATATTGTACAAAAATGTTATGTCATACAGACAAAACCAAGAATGTATCCAAAAGAATGCATGCTACATATTTCTCATCAAACATAATTCTAATGGATACCTATTACCAGAGATGGAGCCAAGATTTGAACTTTATGCGTTCTAAATTTGAAAACATATAGTGACATCATGTGTTAGTAACTGATCCGTTCTAATTAAATTTTTGCACATATTTAATTAATGATTTTCTTAATACAAATATAGGATTTGAACTAAAGTTATTAGATTTGATCGAACTACGTCTAGCTCCACCTCTGCATACTTGTAGCCTCTACTACCTGTCACATAATTCAAAGCTCAATTGGCCTTTTAATTTTACTGCATACAGCAACAAAGATTGATTGGTTAAATAGTTAGAGATGAGATACTCAATTAACCCCTTCAGATAGGGGTAATTTATTTTTATTATTCGATTAAATACGTGAAATTTGTTGTAAGTAAGTGGTGATAAGACTCAAGATCTATGATATCGTATTGAATATTTATGAATACTTTCCATAACCTTCAATCTTCACAGATGTTAGAGATTGAAAACCTTTTTTGAGTTAATTATATATGTAACTTTTTTGTAGAATATTTTCACAAAATGAAAACTATTTATAAACGTCAGAGGCGGTCAGGCAGACCCACATGATACTATGAAGGTGTATGTGAACCTCACAACTTCTTTATTTTTTTGGAATATATAAGGGTAATATGTATAGATAGTCTAAGAAAAGATCATTTATTTAATTATGCATTCTCATAATCATAACTTGTTTTAGTGCATTGATTGAAGCCTTGACTTTACCTCACGAGATAGTGGTGTCCTCTATCTTCAAATCTTGAGTTCGCCTCACCTTTCATGAATCGAAATCAAGAACATTATTCATAAACGTTGACGTTTTCTATGATTTACAGTGTAAATTATTAAATAAACAGAAGGTCCGGTTATTGTCACTTAGTACTTGCTTTATATTAGAATTAGTAATTCGATGACATAATTAATTTCCTAATACAAAGCAATAATACAGTGGAATCCATCCAAAACAATGGTCATTATGTTCTTTTTATTTAAAGTTTGTTTATTAGCTTTGTTCGCTAGAGAGTTTTATATGTTTTTTTGAATAATATTTTTGCTTCATTAAAGCATTTTAGAAATATAACGATTCAATACTAAAAGCTTTAAAAGTTGAATTCATAAAATTAAAATCCTAATCTCGTCTACATTAGCCTTTGCTAGTGGTACTAAACTATTCGTCCGTTGTACCACCTTGCACTTGCTTATAACTACTAAAGACAATCAGATGGGTAACCCTTAATTCCCAATAGCCAATGAACTATTAAGAACAACGCAAGTGTTTCATATTCTATTTTCTTTTCACAAGTTTCAAAACCTTTCTTTCATTTTTTCTAATATCATGTCAAGTCAAACTGTGTCACATAAATTAAAACGGATGAAGTATTTGTATTCAAGTCAATAAGAGCTGAAATAAAAATATTTTGTAAAAAAATCCTGACAGGATCTAAGATTTCAAACCAATAGATGTTAAGTATACAAACATACAAATCTCTGTGTAGAGAAAAATGTTTATATTCAACTTTACAGTTATAATAGATATTCAGCTGTCAATTTCAAATAAATGGGAATGATATTTTTACTTATTAATGTATATTTCTATGTTGTCTAAAGATTATTGTATCTTATTATTATCTCGTATTTGCATATGCTAAGGCCATTGATACCATGAACTTGAAAATGTGTCCAAGTGAAGTCTGAATTAAGCAAAATGTACGGAGACCTTATCCCTATCTTCATTAGATAGAGAGGTTGTTTCTGCTAGACCTTACCCCCAAAGTGACATTATTGAATCAAAATAACACTCTCAATCGATTTAAAATGTCACACTAATATATTTGTAATTACGTTAATCAAAACAAGGGAAACCAATTATACTTCATAGAATATACCGCAGAATAACGAATATATAGCAGATGACGCATTATAACTGAATAATGGTCCAATGACTCAATCTTAAAGAAAATTGAAAACATTATAACTGAATAATCCTCAGACTTCGACAAAAAAAATAAACAAAGTTGCTTAGACTAAACTCTTTTGTCGATAATCTCATGCCAGTTAATGGAATATTGATTAATATATAATGATCCAACACTACTTGACAACAACTCATACTAATTAATCTGTGTTTATACCATAATATATAAGGTTAGACAACATGATCGATTACTATATTTGTATATTATTTCCTTAGGTATATCCCAGCATATATTCCTCGTGGACGTTATTAACTACATGTTTGTATTCAATATATGTTAAAACACATGCATATAAATAGAGCAAGTACGTTTGCATGAAAGCAACAGAAAGAAAGATGGCTCAAGTTAGAGAAGCCATTGATGATCACGATGAGCAGAGAGAAAAAGCTGAGGACGCGGATGATGCAACTAAGAAGGCAACGTCTGAGACTTTGCCATTTCACAAACTACTAAGTGAAGCAGATGCACTTGACTGGACACTCATGGCTTTGGGGACATTGGGTTCCATTGTCCATGGACTTGCCCAGCCTGTTGGCTATTATTTGCTAGGCAAAGCCCTTGATGCATTTGGAAACAATATTGATGACACAGCAGCTATGGTTAGAGCACTCAAAAAGGTATAACTAACTTTACTGGAACATCATGAAGTAGGCGTTCGGACAATATTTGAAGTTAAAAGTGAAATAAAGTATTTGGAAGTGTAATACATATTCACTTGGAGAAGGGTCTTAACTCAGCTGTTTTGCTTACACTTAATTTCAGGTCGTCCCATATGTCTGGTATATGGCCTTCGCAACATTTCCTGCTGGAGTGCTAGGTAACTACCTTACTACTATCATACTAAAGTTTCAATAATCAAGACTCAAAATATCACTAATTTGGAACAGTAGAAACTCAACTCCATAAATTTTGAACTTAAAAAGTGCTAATGTGGAATATGCAGAGATAGGATGCTGGATGTACGCTAGTCAAAGACAAGTAGCACGTTTGAGACTGAAATTTCTAAGTGCAGTGCTAAGACAGGATATTGGGGCATTTGATACAGAGTTAACTACTGGCAAAGTACTTACTGGCATAAGCAGCCACATGTCACTCATACAGGACACCATCGGAGAGAAGGTGCATAAGCTCATCCCTGTAAACATTATTGTTAGCTTCAAAGCATTTACCAAAAATTTGAGTTAAGAAACATCATTACAAAGAGAAGACTATTGGAAATGAAAGGTAGCAGGAGTGAGTAAAAAACCTAAACTCTAAAGTGCTTATAAGGCGTAAAACAAACTTTTGGCAATTTCGAGCTTATAAACGTGAATAAATAACTACTCGAGCACCCTCATAATCAGTAGCTTTAACAACTCAAGAAACCCTCCCTTCCCCAAATGAGATACAGTTAATTCTCAAAGATGCTTCCTCGTACCGGCACCAGTTGCCTGTCATACAAAATCAAGTTCAAAGACTGTCCAATAGTAGGTGGAAAATTTGATTAACAAAAAAAAAAACTTGTAACATCGTGCACATCCAGAAGTTCATGAATATCTAATTTACAATCTATAATATCCATTTATACCTAACATTTCTTCTTTTCACGTGACAGTTGGGACATTTTCTATCATGCATTGCAACATTTGGTTCTGGAGTCTTGATTGCATTCGTATCCTGCTGGGAAGTGTCTCTCCTATCCTTAATAGTTGTCCCACTGATAATGTTAACTGGCGCCAGTTACACAAAGAGAATGAGTGAGATTTCAAATATAAAAATGGCATACCTGTCAGAGGCCACATCAATGGTAGAAGAGGTGACAAGTTATAGCAATTTCTTCAATAGCAATTTCATGTTATAACGCATAGTCTGATTGCCAATCTTATTTTGCAATATCAAATAACAATTTATTCATACTGAGTATCTGATGCTCTATGACAGACGATCTCCCAGATCAGAACTGTATTTGCTTTTGTTGGAGAAAATTTATCAATCACATCCTTCTCAGATTGCATAGAGAGACAAATGAGGATAAGCAAGAAAGAAGCATTTATAAAAGGTCTTGGAACAGGCACGTTCCAGAGTATAACTTTCGCTTCGTGGTCTCTTATTGTATGGGTGGGAGCTGTTGTTGTAACAGCCAAGAGATCAACAGGAGGAGATGTCATAGCTGCAGTTATGAGTATTCTGTTTGGAGCAATGTAAGAGCAAAAACCTCATATTCTTCAACAGATTCTTCATATTATGAAGAAGAAACTCAAGTACCTTAAAACTGCAACCAGATGAGTTTTTATTTTTCAAATTTCAGATCACTTACGTATGCTGCACCAGATATACAAATCTTCAATCAAGCAAAAGCAGCAGGAAAGGAAGTTTTCCAGATGATTGACAGAAAACCCACTATAGATGCCGACTCCGGAGGGATGACATTTGAAGTAATAGATGGCAATATCAACATACGGGATGTACACTTTGCTTATCCATCACGGCAGGAGAAGTTAGTTCTTCAAGGGTTTTCTTTGTCAATTCCAGCAGGAAAAGTAGTGGCACTTGTTGGAGGTAGTGGGTGTGGTAAAAGCACCATCATGTCACTACTAATGAGATTTTATGATCCCGTGAGAGGTTGGTCAAAAATTAATTATTAATCATTACTTTTAGTTGCTGAATTTGCAGAAGCATCTATAACAAAAGAAAGTTTCACATGTAAATGTCTAGAAGCTTCATAATGTTCATACTGCATCAATCAAATACAATAGGTAAATTACACAAGAATTGAAAAACTCACTCAGTATGAAAACCATCAGGTGAGATTCTCCTTGACAACCACAACATCAAAGATCTTGATTTGAAGTTTCTTAGGAGAAACATAGGAGTAGTTTCGCAGGAGCCATCTCTATTTGCTGGCAGCATCAAAGACAACATTAAGATGGGAAATGTTAACACAAATGATCAACAGATTGAAAGAGCTGCCTTGTTGGCAAATGCACATTCTTTCATATCCCAGCTACCGGATCAATATCTAACAGAGGTCAGACCATTATCACTCATATACATGACCAACTGTTTCATTAGGCTAATTCTATAAAGAAAAAAAAAAAGATACATAACTGTCTACATAGTTTGTGGTATTCAGTTCTGTATATTTCCAATAGAATGAATGATTAGATTTTCTCTAGTCATGGAGTTATGGGCAGAATCAAGCTGGAAGGAACAGGAAAGTTGATAATAATACAACATACCCAGTGTAATCCCACAAGTGGGGTCTGGAGAGGGTAGAATGAATGCGGACCTTACCTCTACCTTTGTGAGATAGAGAGGCTGTTTTCGATAGAGCCTCGGCGGAAAAGAAATTTAGCCAATGCAAGAAATTTAGGAAAAAAAAAAAGAGATAACAAAATAAGTGCAGCTACGAATATTAATACACATTGAAGGAAAAGAAACTATGTGATACCTAAATCATATTACTAGAAGTAGTACAACACCCGATTACCTACTACTCTTATACCCTAATTCTGAACCACTATACCTTCCTATCTAAAGGTCATGTACTCAGTAAGCTGAAGTTGTGGCATGTTTTATCTAATCACCTCCGCCAGTTCTTCTTCAGCCTACCTCTTCCTCTCCTAACTCTTCCTACAGCCAACCACACACCTCACTGTCAAAATTAATAGCAATAATAATTATACTCACTATCTAAGAAAGAAGGGTTTTCTGCTTCTCCACCACTGGAAACTAAAAGGAGACCGAAAGGCACATCACAGGATAGAGAGCATCTGGGAAAAGAAAAAAGTGTGCACCTAGCAAGTCTCATGCCTTTACCTGATCCAAGGCAAAATGACTTATCTGGAAAATCCTTTTCGAAACATTAAACATAAGAGAATGTTAAAGTAGAAGAATGCAAACACATTGCTTTCCTCCTCTCACAGTAGATATACTATTCAAGTGAACCAATATAATTCCATGAACACCAGTTTCAGCTTGCAGCCTGCAGTATAATCATTTCCTCAAGAAAGCATTTGTTAAGATCACCTGAAAGTCCTGTTGCTTATTCAGTTTGGCACAGAAGGACAATGAAAGAAGGCAAACAAGAACAGCAGGCTACTACATCCGGTACTAAAAGTACTAAGTGACATAAGATATGACAATTTGATAACAAACAAGGGTAACTCATGTAAGAAAGCCCCTAAAATAGTAAATTGAAAACTAACAGCAGAATACAATTAATAATAAAAAACTAATTGCTGCTATAGGAAATCAAGAGCCAAATACCCTAAATTGAGGATTCTAAATTCTTCCGTCTCTAATGGCTAAAATACTTTACTGCTCCTCTGTCATCTCCAAGCATATGATAAGTCGAAAGGAAAGTAGTTGTAGCATGATCAAAGTACATCTGAAACTACGCCTTGATTCTTGTATAGCAAAGCTTCCATGAAAAAATTGAAGCATGCTGAGTTAGTTTTCTTGTTAAAATGTCCTACTCTAGGTAGGGCAAAGGGGTCTCCAACTATCAGGTGGACAGAAACAGAGAATTGCAATAGCAAGAGCAATTTTAAAAAATCCTCCTATTCTTTTGCTTGATGAGGCCACCAGTGCACTTGACACAGAGTCAGAGAAACAAGTTCAAGAAGCACTGGAGACAGCAGCACAAGGCAGAACAGTCATCTTAATTGCACACAGAATGTCAACTATTGTAAATGCAGACATGATAGCTATTGTTGAGGATGGGAAAATTGTGGAAACAGGAACACATAATAACCTCTTAGATACAAGTATATTCTACAACAGGCTATTTAGCATGCAGAGCATCACGCAAGATTGTCAAACTAGGTCAGATTAAACTCAATACCATATTCATCATTACAATCAGACTGGTTAATTGATAATGAAATGCATTTAATTGATAGGTTGGAGGCTACAAATAGAAAAGTTCTTTCCATACAAGAGGATTCATCTCAGGACCATACGCAACCTGATGAGCCCAATGAAAGCAAAAGAGAGCTTAAGGATCTTCCTGAGAAGGAGCAGATCCGAAGAAAAGAGAGACACATATTTTTCAGAATCTGGTTTGGCTTGAATGAGAAAGAGATCATAAAGACTACTATTGGCTCCTTAGCAGCAGCTTTTGCAGGCATCTCTAAACCTGTTTTTGGGTTCTTCATCATAACAATAGGAGTGGCATATTATCATCCTGATTCAAAGGAGAAAGTAGCTCTGTATTCAGCAATATTTGCTTCAATTGGAGTGGTTTCTTTGTTTGCCCACACTTTGCAGCACTACTTATTTGGAGTAATTGGAGAAAAGGCCATGACAAATCTAAGGCAAGCTTTGTACACAGGTATCCTACTTATCCATTCCTGGAAGATCAGATCCATCAATCTATGTTTCTTTTTTCTTCCATTTTCTCTTTTCTCGATGCATATTTTAACATTCAATTTTGTCCCCTATATAAAAGTTGATGCTTATCACATTTCAAAAACTGTTTGCAGCCACACTACGAAATGAATTAGCTTGGTTTGAAAAGCCCGAAAATAGTATTGGATCACTTACATCAAAGATAGCCAGTGACACATCCACAGTGAAGATCATAATATCTGACCGCATGTCCGTCATTGTCCAGTGCATTTCATCCATATTGATTGCAACAACTGTCAGCATGAAAGTTAATTGGAGAATGGGTCTGGTAGCCTGGGCGGTGATGCCATGCCACTTCATCGGTGGCCTCATTCAAGCAAAGTCAGCCAAAGGATTTTCTGGTGATAGTAGTCTAGCACATTCCGAACTTGTTACCCTAACTTCTGAATCTGCCACTAATATAAAAACTGTTGCATCTTTTTGCCACGAGGAACAGATACTTCAGAAGGCCAAACTGTCCTTAAAGCGACCACTTAGGAAAGGCAAGTCAAAAAGCATAAAATTTGGAATTATTCAAGGCATCTCTCTCTGCCTATGGAACATAGCTCATGCAGTTGCCTTATGGTACACAACAATTCTTGTCGACAGGAATCAAGCCAGCTTTGAGAATGGGATAAGGGCATACCAGATATTTTCCCTCACTGTACCCTCAATTACAGAACTATGGACACTGATACCCACTGTAATATCAGCCATAGAAGTACTAAAACCTGTATTCCAAATCCTCGACCGTAGCACAGAAATTGTACCAGACATGCCAGATATTTCCAAACCCGAAACCATCAAAGGAGAAATTGAGTTCCTAAATGTCCAATTTTGTTACCCATCAAGACGGGAAGTAACAGTTCTCAACAATTTCAGTCTACAAATTGAAGCCGGATTAAAGGTGGCACTTGTTGGGGAAAGTGGAGCTGGAAAATCTTCAATTGTAGCATTGTTACTGAGATTCTATGATACGAATGAGGGAAAAGTTATGATTGATGGCAAGGATATAAGAGATTACAACCTTAGAAAGTTGAGGGCACAGATTGGATTGGTACAGCAGGAGCCACTCCTGTTTAGCTGCTCAATTAGAGAAAATATCTGCTATGGGAGTGAAAGAGCATCAGAAGCTGAGATAGTGGAAGTATCAAGGTCAGCAAACATACACGAGTTTATAAGTAACTTACCTGATGGATACGACACTCTTGTTGGGGAGAAGGGTTCTCAGCTTTCTGGAGGGCAAAAGCAGAGAGTAGCAATAGCAAGGGCCTTGCTCAAAAAGCCCAGAATAATGTTGTTGGATGAAGCAACAAGTGCCTTAGATACCGAGTCTGAAAGGGCAGTGGTGAGTGCACTGGAATCAATGAAACTAAACAGCTCCGGGATCACAAAAGTGACACAGATCACAGTTGCTCACAGGCTTTCCACAGTAATAAATTCAGATACTATTGTTGTTATGGACAAAGGTAAGATTGTGGAAAAGGGCAGCCACTCAAACCTGATGGCAGAACCAGATGGTGTTTATTCAAGATTTGTAAGGCTCCAAAGTATGGAGAAATAGAATTGATGTACACTGATAATTGCATCAAAGGTAAGAGTTAGGATTCACCCTCATGTAAACTATTAATTTGTTGGTCATAACACTTGCATTTGGTGAAGAAAAAAAACCAGACAGGGCCAGTATGGGATTGATAGGTGTTGAATTATTTAATTAGTTTCAAATAGAACCACTGTTATCAAAAGCAAAAGCGCAAAAAAGCTCTGTCTGCTGGGGCTTTAAGCTCAAAACGCAAATAAAGCATGGGCTTTAATGGAAAAAAAAAAAACACAACGGGAGGAAAAAATACAAATATCTATGTTTAGTCTAAGATTAAAATATATGAACAAAGAAATTGAACAAAAATTACAATAAAGTGAAATATCACTTGTTTAGTGTCACTCTTCTGAAGAGGCTCATTAGGCTCATTGGCAAGGAATAGTATGTATTAGAACCTTGATGAGGACACCGAAGTGCACATTAAGCGAGGCGAAGTGCTCAACACGTTTTGCCTCGCTACAGGGCTTAAGCGCCTCTGACAACACTAAATAGAACTTTCCTAGGTGAATTAGGACTTTTCCTATATTTATTTTGTTAGGACTCTTGCTATTCAACCAGTCAGTTAACTCATTCTGTACCCCCTCTATCTGAGAGCAGGTTAAATTTCCCATAAACGGAAGAGATCGGGAGCTCTCTGATGAGTTCCAATGTCTGCAATTCCCTTCAATGTATTGCCAAAATTCAGCAATCATAGCCGAGTCAAGGAACAAAACAAGGTCAAACCTGTGTTTTCGGCCTGACTTTCTCGTTAATAGTCCATTGACTGATCCAGTACTAGGGACCTTAACACACACCTCCAACTCCCAAATCTTTTTCTCATTTTAATAGATACAGGAGCTTAGTGTCACCGTAGCTAATATTTGCAGAAAATATATGGTAAAACAGTTAACCTATATTTCATCAACAAAATGACTGTACACAGAATTGTTACATGCAAGCTGAGAGCACCTCTTTAAAATATCTGTATGAAATTCTAGTTGGATATTGTACATCCTTTAGATTTTAGGACTAAGCTTCAACACGGATGCTGTGTAGATTCTTTAGGCTCTCAATCTCCTCCCCAGAAGCAATTCCAGGATCAAGAAAACATAACTGCAAGATAAATAAAATGTTATTGATAACGCTTTATCAAAAAAAAATGTTATTGATAACACAAAACAGGAAAAACAATTAAATGTTAGACGGTTGAAATGCAATATAACCTGATATAATGGCTTCTTCAGAGTGTGGACACCTCTTTTTATTAGCTTTTGCCAACCGAAGTTTCCTTTAAGAGATTTTGCCAGGGACTCTGTTGTCTGAGACAAGGTATGGTGGAACTTCTGGTAAGTAATCTAGAGATATTATACATGATATACCCTAAAAGTAACATAACCCTGTAGCTGATAATATGCAATTTGATACTTTGATAAAACTTATGAGTAAAAATAACGATAAAAATCAGAAGTCATTAATAGCTTTTTCCCCAACTTGAAAGGGCATTAATATTTCTTTTCAACATCTCAACAAGAATATTGAGGGAGGAGAAACAAAATATTTTACTAACTACAATGACTATCCCATACATCAGCCATCCCAAATGATGTTTTAACCATAAGTGATGAAAACTAACGAAAAAGGAAACAGATTGTACCAAGTTGATGGAGATCCTTTTATAAGTGTGCACATTTGCAGCACAACTCTATTAAAGGTGAGCAGCACGCACAATCACAAATCTCTCATATGTGCTTTTCTAGACCACATATTTTTAGATGGATTGGTAATGTAAGAATACCCTAAACAATATATTTACTGCAAGAGTCTAAAATTCCTTACAGTCTTAGTCCTGGAACCAATTATACATAAGCAGGTTAAACAACGAAAGCCAATTGCCAATAACGGAACTTATGGAGCATAAGGCAAGTTTCCAAATCCTCACCCACCATCTAACATAATATGCTTTTACATCTTCAGTTCAAAAAAAAATGTCATTACGACCATTTAACTACGGAAAGGGAGACAATGGATTTCACATACACTTTTCAAGGAATAATACAAATACGGCCATCAGAGATGACTCAAAACACCTTTAAAGAAATATGACAATATAGGGAAGCCATAAAGACCAAAGCAATAATAGAACCTCGAGGACAAGACTTGCTTATGAATGAAATGTGCAAATACTTACATGACCTGGATCTAAGATCAATAGATTGTACTGCATCGGTCCATTTCTCTGGCATTTCATTTGAATCCCAACAATGGTTCTTGAATGGCCATCATGCTGGAAGTACAAAGGCCTGTTTCAACGAAGCTTATAAGAGACCCCATCACCAAAAAGAGAATGATGATGAATGAAGAGATCGGTAACCAAGAAAATTTATGCACAAGTAAAGATTATCACATACATCCAAGTTAATAAAGGAAATACAGTCACTGACTAAATTCACTTACGCTTTTTGACTGACTAGGATACCATGATTGCCGGATATCCTGGATTTATTGTCAGCAAAGTAATTCCACACCCAATCAATGAGTGCCTGCTGGACCTTAGGCTTAGCCTTTACATCATACGAAATCGGAACAGCCTTGGATACAACATTTTTCCCTTTGGACAGATATCTATCCATTGGTCCATAAACCTGAGGTGCCATGTTGCCCACACATTTACCAACTCCACTTGACCTAATGTCTATCTCCCGGCTTACAAAGTCAACTATCCTGGCACGAAGGCCAAATGAACGGAAGAGCGTAGCACACTCTGTAGTTCCAATCCAATTTCTTTTGCCATAAATTGCTTGATCAAAGTCTTCTGAGCCCTGTTTATCAAAGCCTCTTTTCCAAGCAATTTCAAGCCATCTTTGGAGTGAAGGGATGTCAGGTACAAACCCAGAACCTCCATACAAGACCTCCCTTGCTTCTTGCCGTTGCTTAAGCAAGTGAGAACTAAGCATCTGGATATTACGCCAGCCACAACCCCACCCAAAATCCTCCGAATGGCTGCTTTGGAAATGATCAACATTACCACACAAAATAGTGGTGGTCTTTTCAGTCTCCAACTCTAAACAGTTCTTCAACAAATCCATCAACCTTTGTCCAATCTGAGGTCGGGTTTCATTACTGTGCACACTAGATAAAATCCTTGCTTTTTCATCAATATCTTTCCCTCCAGGATTGCAATTTTTGGCCTCAGACTTCAAAAAACTACTCTCCCGATCCTTTTGAGAACTAGTTTCACACTGCATGTCATCATCAACCTGATAATCAGGTAAACAAGGCTTTAGAAAATTAGAGCTAACAAAAACAAAGTCTACACCTTTTAAATATTTTTTATCACCCTCTATCCTTTTTCCAGTAACAAATCATTTTTTTAAGCAAGAATATACCAATTTAAAAAGCCCAAAATATTATAACTTGTTTTTTTCCAAAATTCTAATGATTTGCAGCCAAAAGAGTACCAATTTGACTCCAAAATTCTATGGAGGCAGGTTGATAATATCAGAATTGGTACTCTGGTATATTAAATCTCGGCGATTGATGAGATAATATAGAACAGAATAATTTACAAAGAGAAAAAAAAAAAAAAAAGTACCGGGATATAAGGTGGACTTGAAGGGGCACAGGCAAGGTCAAGAGCAATTTGTTGAGCCAATTCGAAGTCTTTGTCAATGTCTTCATCGTCGAAGTGACTGTTAGCGTGCCTGTATTAATCGCATCAATTTTAGAACTTTCTCGAAAGAAAAAAAAAAATAGAAATTGAGATAGAACATAACAAAATCAATAAGAGTAGAATCACCTTTCGAGTTCCAAGGTGAGAAATCTAAGATTACAGATAGGGCAAACTGAGAAATCGGCCATTATCGAGCTTCGTGAATAGGAAGGATTGTGGAGGGAAAACTCTTCTCTTTCCCAGTTTTCCTCTTTTTATAAACCCTATTATGGGGCGACGTAGTTTTGAATTTTTTTGAAAAAAATAATTTGAACTTAATTTTAAGTAGTACTCCTACACCCTAATTAATTAATTAATTACACATTTATACTACTGTTTAGACAATATATTTTGAATTATTTTTCTTTTTATCTTTTCATAAATTTTATGTCCGGTCAACATGTCACATGTAAAAGGAGGGAGAGATATGTCTTATCACGAAGGTTTGAAATCCATGCCTTGAACTAACAAGGATTGTGGTGGCACAGAGTTGATATCTTTAATCGAATGTATCATTTCAAGTCTTGTTAACGAGCACTTCCCTCATAAATTGAGCGTTACCTAACGTGAACTTGAATTAATTAGAGTTTCAATGTGAATATCAAATATTGAGTAGGAAAAAAAAATCTAGGTCATGAAGTGGGTCTTGCTAATTGCGTCTAATATACATTTTAGTTCTTTCCAAGATATTTTCCAGAAAAAAAAAAAAACACTCACTTATTTGATTACATGATAAAAAAAGTATAGAAAAACACATTCAGCATGTGACATAACTAAAATATGTATCTTTTGGTAAATCGAAAACCAAACCAACTCAAATTATATTCTAAAGTGAATCTACAAATGATATTTTACTATTTTGGCACACCTTTTTTTTCTTCCTATTTTCATTTTTACTTATATTTTTAATAAATAATTCCCTATTTGTTAGTGCCAATTATTTTTGCTTAAAAGATTCAATTATTAATTTTATTGTTTGGTTGTTTTTATAAAGGTCAGTAGTTTACTTCTTATATTTTATTTCACAATATAAACCTAAAACGCTAGCTTCGCTTGTTTCACTCTTTAAAACAAATGAAATTTCAGTCTTATATGAATATCAAACACCAAGTGAAAAATCAAAAAAAATTAAAATAGATTCCAGTCTTATTGATAGTTTAGTACCATCACATTCCCAAATTACCAATCGGCCTCTATTCTTTCTTTTGATTGCTTCTATTCTCAACTTACTCTTTTTTGTTCTTTTACCTCATCGAAGCCTTATCCAGATTCGCGTCAGTAGAGTCCAATACCTACACCAAAGCCTGACTAATCCAAATTTGTGCAGGTGGCAAGGCTCACTCATGTAGCTAAATACTAGAGGATCAAATTAGATATTACAGTAAAAAAAAATTGTTTACCAGAAACTTAATAGATCATATTATTTTAAGATTACTGCTACTTGTTTCTTCAAAACACAAATGTTTTCAAGTAGTGTCAAAAGCAGGTAATATATTGACTATCATACTTGCCATTTCCCATCATTTATGTACAGAATATGTTAGTCCTCACTCCTCTCACACAGTAAACACTCCTTAACGTTACTTAGCAACAAGTATATATGTACATCACGCAAAGTTCCCACCATCACTGCTTGAGCGGGTCATGCTCTTGGGAAGTAAGATATCTTTCAATTGTGTGTAAGCTTTAAGCTCCTCCAATGCATCAGATGCCTTCCTAGGAACATAGAACTGAGATGCAGTGCCAGTTTCTCCCTCTACTTCTCCCTTTATAGAATGTGCACTATAACAAGTAGAATCTTGACGCAAAGGGGGAGCAGTTCTCAGCATGTGAACAAGGGCACCTACAGCAGCATCTTGAGATTTTCTGGCTGTTGCAGATACTTTAGACGAGGCTTCTGAACACTTTCTGGAATCAAGGTTCTCTCTGCATAACAAGAACAGTAAACACTTGTTGAGTTGAAAATCTAAGGAAAGAAAGAAATGAAGATACATGTCCACAACAAAGATTTAGTGGGATGAACATCTCAACCCTAACAGAATGCATTTAAGGCATGATAAAAATGGATCGGGGTCATATCAAAACTACTGAAAAAGGGATTTGAAACCCCAACTTGTACTGATTTTAAAGTACTCTACAATTCCTTACCGCGAGTCAAACACAAGTTTTTAGCTCATCATTACTCCTCTGACACCAAGACACATATATATACAAATTGTTTACCGTTTTCAACTTCCTTAAATCTCACCTGCTAACCTTCCTTCTATTTTCTGCCTTTTCAACTCCTAAAATTACTGCCTGAAGTCCCCTAATTTTTAGGGAGCCAATAACAAACCCAACCACAAAAAACATTGTTTTTTTTTCCTGAAAGAAACAGAGTGGGTTTAGAGTGGGTTTTATCAGATGATTAAGGAAAACTTATGCAAATGGCAGCTTTCCTAGAAGGTCAAATCTTCCTTTGAGGACACTTGCTAAGAAAAGGAAATAAAAGTGCCCAGGAAGGCGAATAGGATTTTCCTAATATCGTTTTTTGTTTTGTTTTGTTTAATAGAATAGAGTATGATTCCCAATACAATTAGCTAAACAAAGTTTTCTTCCAAACAAATTTAGACTTTTACATATCAGATATGCCCTAAGGTGCATCAAGCACTAAATGCATATTGACAACACCAGCTCATATATAGCACAACAGGCAAATAACAAGCATTATAAAACTTGAAAGGGAAAAATTAGAACTCATAATAACCAAAAATCTCCCTTTCTTTCCTATAACTAAAAATGAAAACATTAGGCAAACTTGGTTGGAATAATATATTGTGTTTTTCTCTTTGCATACACTAAATTTTAATATTTCTTTTCCTCCACCAAAATTATGATCTCCTTAGCTTTTATTTTTTTATTTTTTTGAAATTCAAAGTTATTTCTTCTTTTTAATGAAAAAGCTTTATTTTTTTCATGGGAGGCCTCAAATTTGGGGGCTAAGACGGATGCCTTATTTTTAAAGGCATTGAGCCGCCCCTGTTCTTCTTCTAAGCTTAAAAATCCTGCCAATTTCATCTTCCCCATCTATAACATAGTTCATATTTCAGCACAAAGTATCATGAGAAATTGAACCATTACTCCTAAAGCTGTCAACCAAACATGTTCAAGAAACTTCTCAATTAAATCAGACTAAAGAAGAGATGAATAAAAAAGAATATGTGAACTAGTTCACAAGCAACCATAAGCTTTTATGCAATTGCATATCATTTTCCAATCCTTACAATGGTTTGTTGGGAAACTCAATGATGGCAAATGAAGTATAACTTGAGACTTACCATACGGCCATATGAGGAAGAACCTCACTCAAAATTATAAACCAAAGGCAGTTGTTCTAGTAAAAATTTTCCAGCCAAAATACTGGAGGCAGGGGAAGAGAATGCAAGCAGCAGATCAGTATTGCTGCTACTGAGAGGAGGAAAGAAACTTTGGGTAGAGTGGGGAAAATAACCATTTGAGCAATAGATTTAGTTGATAGAAGGATGGGGTGGTTTCACTTAAAAGCTGTCAACGTTGTGAGGCCTCTAAACAAGACATAACTTTATCCTGTTTCCTAGAAGTTTGGAGAGAAGGGAGCCAATGCTCAATGCAGACCTAGTTTCCAAAAATAAAGAAAAAATTCTACACAATACAACAAATACCATAAACTAAAGCTTTAGCAGTAGCAAGGTTAAAATCAAGCTGCAGGCCAACTGAAAAAAATATGATTACAGTATGACGAGATGCATCCAGATAAAGATTTGCAGACAACAAATCTGAAGAATTTTGCGTGAAAAAAAAGCTTTTTCTCTTCTCGTTGAACACTATTTAAGCTTCTAATAAAAACATCCCCAAGAATCAATTTTTTATGACTATATCTACATTTGAGATACTTAACTTGATATCATCAAGGAAATATGAAGTTCTAACATGTCCCCACAAAGAAAATTGAACGAACTCAAAACTAGTAACAAAATTATCGATTTTCGTGTGTGTGTCTGTGTGCATGTCGTATACATACTACAGTTGCCTGGCTTTGTTTGACAAGGAGCCACTCTTTCAGTAGTTTTACTGTTTGATCCAACTTCTTCCAATGAAATTTTCACTTACATCACACAAGAGACAAAACTAAAAAGTGCAAACCTAAAATTATGCAGGAAAACCCATAATAAGGTGCTTTTTCCCCTACTTTGAAATTTACATGCATAAATAAACACCATTAAATTAAAAGCAGCACAGCACTTGAAAAGCAAAACATAATCTAGAAATAGATAATATATAAAGGGCAGATCAGAGACAAAAAGGCTAAAATAAAGTGGACAACCTTTAAGGACAAAGTAAAAGGGAAAGCGGGCTAATATATAGCTAACACAAGCTTCTTATCTCGCGGAGAACAACTACAATTGTAATGTCAAGCAAAAATTGGATTGGACCTAAATTCACTGATGTTACAACCTTATTATCTATATCATCTTATTGCAATATCTTTCCATTGACTCATTAAGCGAAAAGAAGAAAGACCCATCTGCTTGATAGACTTTTTGCATATTGGACCTAAAAGTTAAAAAAAGAACTTCAGTTGAAAATTCATATGTATCCCTGAGAGTGATAGCTACACGGCCCCATTCAATGGGTCAAATGATAACTTTCTCTTCAACGTTTCATCAGAAACTCAATTCTCAAAACTACCTAAAGTCCAGTTTCTTATGATGTCCAACCTTCTAGACAACAGCTAAATGACCACACATAGTTGGGTCCTATAAAACTAATTATCCTATGACAGAAAAACTTCAACAAAGATGAATCCAGAGAAATAGGGTTTGTAAGAAGATGAATACTTCTAAAGATACAGTACACTCTAGCAAAATTACCTGGCTCGGGAATCAGAAGTATCAACATCATCAACTATAAAAGGACAGGAAAAATCACAGTCATCCAAGTCATCCTGAAAAGATAATCTGCTGCTGGAACTTCTAGAAACTCCAACACGTGGTGAATCACTTGAAGAGAGCACACCTGAGAACCGCCCTGAATCGTCTCTAGCATCTGTAGACACCTGAAAAAGAAACACACAAACAAAAGTTAGAAGCTGGCTGAAGAAGGCTCAAGCAGATACCAGTTTTAAAATAAAAATATTAACCAGAAAATGCACACATTTAGTAAGAAATAGAAACTGCCCACCTTTTGTCCAGGATTAGTAGTCCCAGTATCTGACTCGGGAACCCTTAGCAAATCTATTTTCCTTGATGGCCTGATTCCAAAAGGGGATTCATGGGATGAAAAATCATGCTTTGTGCATCTAGGTGACATAGGTGGGAGATAATGCCTGTTTGGATCAGACAAATTAGGAGATAGGTGTCTGGAAGTTCTTCCTATCAATGGATGAGGGATACTGACAGGACCAGTTTCTGAATGCAAACGAGTCTGCACAAGATTTGCACCTGAGAGATATGTGGGTGGAGATGGTGATAATGAAAATGGAGGGGAAAGCTGGTCATCATCAAAACTAGTTGTTTTTTGGTGAGTCGAATATTTGTAGTTAGGTGGAATCCTCTGTCCATATACATCACTGACTGAAGTTGAAAACTCATATGGTGCATGGTACAAAGGTGGAGATCCTACATATGGCTGAGGTAAAGAAGGTGCCCCGAAGAGACCACTTGTCCAACTCTGTGGGCGCTGAACAGGTGCTGAACAAGAGGACTGTGTCCTTCTCAATGGAAATGAAGTATTATGAACACCCTTATCCGTTGAGTACAAAGGGAATGACCTCAGAGGATCAGTGAGTGGACTACCAACATAATCTGTAATGATATCAGGCGGAAAGGATGCAGAACTCTCCAGGTTGAAGTCCACCAGATTTTCACGATATGTCACAGATAAGGAAAGACGGCCTTGCTGGGCATCAACTGAAGTAAAAGTAAATTGCTTCATTATCTCCTCCTCTGCCCTTGAGAATGGTTCACTAAATGAAGATACCTTAAAATTAATATCAAAATAACAACTCTGACTTGACGAAGATAGTTTCTTGAAGGCCTTGAATGCAGGCAGGAGCTTCAACATTGAATAAACGGAACGGAGCAGTATAATAGACTTCTTGTACATTTTCTTGTAAGAGGAATCACCCATGTGAGGAACCATTGACCTCCGATTCTCACATTGCACGACCCACCTCTCTATAATGGTTTCTGTATATGCCCCTGCAAATGCTTTACCTGAATTGTGCTTCAATGAAGTACAATCTTTATCTTGAACAAGTATTATATCTATTATCATCGGCTCCCCATGCAACAGATTCAAGTTTTCAAAAACCACAGGACGATCTCCCAACACCATATTAAACCACTTGTCACTCCTCTTCACTTCTTCAAACCCACCATATGCTCTTATCGAAGGAACCCTCAAGTTCAAAATAATATGCAAGCTTTTTAGAAGATATTGAGCAAGTATTTGCTCAAATCTTCCATAATCACCCTGTGGGTTACTCTGAAAATCCATCTTTTTTTGTGTTTCAAACAGATGCCACCACTATCTTTTGGTCCTCAGCAATATACAACTTGGTCCAGTACATGATACCTTCCAAATAATGCATAAACAAAACAGATAACCAACTGGCGATTTGATCCTTCATGTGGGGCACTATTTAATTGAACAAACACCTGAAAACTCTACAAACATCAAAGGATATACAACTCACCCCAAAATAAAAATCTAACAGTGACCCACGTAATTTCGGATTAAGGCATAGTAGTTTTTGATGACATTCATCCATGTAAAAACAGACACCGGCATAGAAAGAAACACTCAAAGGATCCAAAAAAGACAAAAACTTTAACCGATTTTATCAAATTAAAAAACAAAATCAACCCCACAAACAACAAACAATCAAAGATAAATATGGGAAATTGACACGTATAAGCAATAAAAAAATGGAATTAAAACTACTAATTAAACGATTAAAGTTAATTGACTAGAGAATGGATTTAACAAAAATAATATAACAGATGATGAAGTTGAGAAATATGGACTTACTTGTAAAGCAGCAGCAGCGAAGAGAGAAACCCTGTAGTCGGAGATAATAATAAGCAAACGAGAAAGAGAGAGATTCCGTATAGCGCGGAGACTGGCTATGGAGAGAAGAAAGAGACCACATACCTAAGGACTACTAATAGGAGGAGTGAAATTTTCATAATTTTTTTTATTCAAACAATATCCCAAAAAAAAAAAAAGATCATTTCAAAGTTTGAAACAAAAAGTTTATTCCTATTATATGACCGGTTAATTAGATTAACTTAATAATTTTATAATTATATTTAGATTGTTAAAAATTATATGAAAAATATTACTCCATTCATTTTTATTTTATTTTTAAAAAAAAATAGTTTGTTTAAAAAATAATACTATTCTTTACCAGTAAATCTTTAGTTTGAATTTTTCACATGACATATTTAAAACCACAATTAAAGATATTTGGATACATTTGACATATCTTTCGATCTTTTATTTAAGATATTAAGATTTAAAAAATATATATATTCTTAAACTCTTTATCAAATTAAAACACAAATTGAAATGGAATAACCTAGCAAGTATAGATTGTAATTTCCTCTTACTAATATAATAAAATAAATAATTTTCAAAGTATTTGTAATTAAAGTTCACATAATCTAAACTTTGAGAAGTAAAAAAAACGTGTGAAACAAAGAAAGTAATAATAGTAAAATTGAAGGGAAAGTCGGAGATTTGTAGTTTCAAGGCAGGCTAATATGTTGCAATTTAAATCCTCATACTATAGATTCAAATCCCCAAGAGTCAGTTTAATGTTCTCATATATTAATATAGTCTCAAAGACAAGTTTATTGTATGATGTTGATTCATTTGGTTCAATATAACTCTTTTTTGGGGAGAGAACAATTAAATAATCCTTTCGAACTTCATTAATATTAATTAAACTTTAATGACTTTTAAAATATTACTATATTTTAAATGATGCCTTCACAAACAACTACGAGATATCATTCTTAGAATATATTGGGTATAAAGAAAAAATTTGGAAAAATTACTGAAATACACAATATTAGTTTACATATTCTCATTATGGTCCTACTCTTTCATAACAAAATTCCCTACTTTTCCATCAAAGCAACTCTGCCGGATACATTATTGTTCAAGAACCCAAATCCACGTTTCTCATTCCCAAAATCTCGCCTTCAATCTCTCTCCATTATCAAATCAGTTGTCAAATTCAAATCAATTTGAATTTCAAACAATTTCTATCTCTATTCAACCGTCTGCAAAGTTCAAAATAGGTAGTCTCATCTTCTTCATTTTGCTTTCGTATTTTTTTTTGTGTTTTCATCGTTTTGGCTCTTGCACTATGGATTCTTTGTCTTTTAGTTTTGGGATTACCCAAATAGTAACACCTAACAATAATTGAATATTTGATTCTGAAGATCTCAATTGGGCAGAACTGAGATCAAAAAGGTTGCATGACCCGATAATAATGGCAAATCAAAGTTCTAAGAAGATAAAATCGAAAAAGAAAGTACATGCATCATCTAAAGCAAATGATGCAAAAACACCAAAGAAAAGGGGTAGAAAGGTTGCCTCTCCCATATCTCGACCTACACTACCCATGGTATGTAAAAAAAAATTCATATATCATAGTTAGAACTTTATGTATTCACAAATGAAATATTTTTCTCAATCACTATCCCATCACTTTTGTATCACTCGTATCTAACATCACTTTTCCATATTCCTGAATGCCTTAACAAGATCGAAATATTCATTATGAATCTTCACAAAATTGCGCAACAAATTTTTTTGAATCAAGCTTTTGCAGTTTTTTCGAAGAACAGGGAGACTCAATTTGAAATTTTGAATTTTCTAGTTATGTTAGTGTTTTGTGAATGACTGATTGTTAGAAGAAAGAAACATAGATTTGTGGGGTTCAATTAGATTTTTTGTTTTTAATCCCTTATTTAGCGCAATAAATTGATAACAAATGTGTCTAAATTAATGTATCCGTCCTCACAATTATGTATCCGAAAGATACTAAAATAAAGGGATTTCTGTAATTTATTAAAGAATAGAGATAAGATGTAATTTGTATATTATACTGTGTGGTTTGCATAATTTTTACAAATATTTTCCATTTTCGTTGTCACAACCGGGGCGGGGGGGAGGGGGGGGGGATCAGTATAAGGCCCAAGCCCAATCTAGGAAGATGTTAGTTTTAGAATTTAGCCCACAGATGTTGAAGATTACTATGAAACAATTGAGTGATTTCGGTTTTTTGAATTACAAGTGTGGATTTTTTCTTTTTAAAAAAACATTGATTTTATGGTACGATATTAAAAACTGTAATTCAAAAATTTTGATTTAAATAAAATAATCATTATCATATCAAATTAATTCGATATGATAATCATAATTTTTTTACTTTGGTTTGCATATACTCATATATATAATAAAGAATTATAATTTTGATTATTCAAGAGACATCTCAATACATCATATTAACACCCTACAAATGTGAAGTATATTAAAAAAAAGTGCAAGGCATGCAATTCCCTTCATTAGTCTATTAAACAAAGTGAACATCTCAATGAAGACATAGTAATTAAAGTTTGGAAAAATGGTTAAAAATACCTTTCAATTTTGGTTTATTAGTTGACTAAGCTCTTAACGTTAAAATGAAGTTATTTTTACCCCTATCATTAATAAACTTATCATCCGTGCCCCTTTGTGGGCGGATATCCCAAATAAACCAAAATTGACCCGATTCTTTAAAAATGACTTATTCCCCATTTTAAACTCATGCCCCGACCCCTATAAGAAATCAAACCCGAAAACATTTAACCCATTTTTCTTACCCTTCGACCACCATTTCTACAAACTTAAATTCTAACAATGGTGAATAAAGATAGTTACACTAAAATGATGAAAAAGGGAACATGGTGTAGGTGTGTGCGCGCACAAATGTTTCTGCTAAAAGAAATAGGGGTGTTTGGAGAAGAAAATCAAAAGGGAGGACGGGGTGTGCAGATGTTTCTATAAATAGGTAGGGTATTTGGGGAAGACAATACCGAGCGGGGAGGGGGGTTGAATTTTTTTATTTTTTATTTTTGTAATTATTTGGGTGAAATCCATATGACATTGATTCTCTCCAACTATTTGCTTCTAGCTCCGACGACGATGGTTAGCTCCGAAAACGGCCCTAGTGGACCATCTACCACGATGCCTCTCTCCCTTTTTTCTATTTCCTCCATTAATAGTGTCATCATACTCGTCTAAAAGTGCTCCAATTTGATCAGTTTTTGTGTTCTAGGTGTTGCTTCGACAATATCTTTGAAGTCACGTCATGCCACATCTCCCTCTCTTCCTTGTTATTGCTGAACCCGATCAACAAAATCATTCCTCCGGCAATACTTTATTTTTTCTGATAAAATTTATTGAATGTTGTTTTCGTTTTATATTTCTCCTATCCTGAAGTATTTCTTGGTTGCTGCAATGTTGAAAAAAATAAAATAAAGTTCAAATGAAGAATCATGACAGAATTATACTTGGGAAACACAATTGCAGAATTATCATGACGGTAGCTTCAAATGTTTTTTTTTTAGAATGGGTATGAAAAATGGGTTAAATTATTTAATTTTTGGTTAAGATAGATAGATGGCTCAGGCATGAATTTTAAATTGGAATAGGTCACTTTTAAGAAATCGGGTCAATTTTGATTGATTTGGGAATTTCTGTCTACGTAGGGGCACAAATGATAAGTTTATTAATGGCAGAGGTAAGAATAACTTCATTTCGGTAAGGACATAGTCAATTAATAAATCAAAATTGAGGAGTATTTTTTATCCTTTTCCTTTAAAATTTCAACGTTTTTTTATGCTAATATTATATTATATATTTGATAGTATTATAATAATATATGAATTGTATAGATAGCTATATGTACTTCAGTATTATATTAGATATTTCGGTATTCATCTTATAAGTATTGAATACCAAAATTTTTAGAAACGTATATATATTAAATACCATAATATTGAAATTAAAATATTAAAAATTGCAACTTTGAAATGATATTCGATATTTATCTTACCATGTACATTCCTAACAAAAATAGCTTAATTGCAGCAAAATATATATTTTTAGTGATAATTAACATTCTTTATAAATATCATAAAGCCTATAGCGATATTGAATTCAATGACAATTAACTTATTTTGGTGATATATTTTAACACTTTTTGTTAATATTTATATTTTATAGCCGCTAAAAGTTATTTTTGTTGAGTGAGACTGTAACTTGTCATCGAGTGTATTTCAAAGTCCAAATCCAATTAAACAAGATATAGTTTCCTAAATTCAAAATATTTTCTTGTAAACTTTATTTGAGACGTAATTTTCCAGTAATATCTCTTTGTTTAATTTAATTACTCCATTAATTATGGAGGTTTCCCCAAACTTTGCGGAATCTGCTGTTTGATAAGAAGTCCCTGTCTACGTGGGTTTTGGCTGTCATATCTAAATAAATGATTAATTAATAAATCAATGCATATATTAAATTAAATAATGCATAACAGGTCTATTGCCTGTACTTTTCAGTTAATCTAATATATATAAATAATTTATATTCTTATCTCAATATTTAGCATATTTAACAATGATTTACTAATTAATTAATTTGATTTGTTATAATAATCATGTAGGTAAGTGTTTGCCCTTGGGGAAATAGTTGTGATAGTTAGGGGTGTGCATTCGATTTTTCGGTTTGGTTTTATACTATGTGGTTTGAGTTTTTCAGTTTTTTCGTTTTGAAGAAGTGTAATCCAATCCGAACCAAAATAAATTTGGTTTGGTTTGGTTTTTCTCTTTTTGGTTTGAGTTTTTTTCGGTTTGATTAATCGGTTATGTCAATAATATATAGAAACATAACAAATTTATATTTGCAATTTAAAAAAATAATAATAATAAAAAAATTATATATATATAATATTGAATTTCTTAAATATACTTTTTAATATAAATTACAAGTAAAACGTAAAACACAATACTTAAAAGTATATCAATTATAGATGTTCAAACATAAAAAAAAACAATCTCAATCATAATGAAAATAACTAAAAACGGACAAAAGTGGTTAACTCCAACTTAATTCTTAACACACACACATATATATATATATATATATATATATATATATATATATATATATAATTCGGTTTTTTTGGTTTTTCGGTTTTCATTTTTCTAAATCCGAAACCAAACCAAACAAAGTAAATTATAAATCCAAAACCAAACCAAAAATCCAAAAAATCAATCCAAATTAAAATTCGGTTTGATTTGATTTGATTTTTCGGTTTAATCCAAATAGTGCACACCCCTAGTGATAGTACTCATCCTTCTAGAGTCCATTATTTTTGGATGTTATATCCTACGAAATTTCGATAGAATACTACACCACAAATGTTCTCTAATAACTTAATTGCCGCTAAACATATATTTTTAGCGGCAATTAGCATTCTTTGTAAGTGTCTCTAAAGTCTATAGTAATATTAGATTTAATGACAATTAACTAATATCATAAAGATTTAGCAATCTTTGTTAATTTGTATATTTATTGTCGCTAGAAATTATTTTTATTATATATGTAGTGTAAATGATTTAACTTTTATGTAATTCTTAGTTCTAACTGAATATAATTGTAGAAATATTATGATAGGTTTAAGATGTGGAAAGATAAATAAAATAAAAGAACTTTTTTATGTGAGTTTCTTTGGGCACTTTTGATTCTTTTGTTTCCTGATAATTTTATTTTTAGTTTTTGTGATACTTAAATAAGTATATTTAGATTTTAATTAAATAAAAGGTGTGTTTTCTCGATCTTCTTATATACGAAGGAAACAAGTTATATTAGGACATTTTAAGATTATATTATTGTCAAAAATAGAGTAAAAACACATGGGATATTAGTGAATAAATACAAGCTTAATATAATACATGAATATTTTATGTATATCTACCGAAATATAACTATAAAATTATCTTATCATGATATGTTTATGATCATAATCTAACATTAACTTTAGTTATGTGCTACTTTGCTTTTTCAAAACTTTATATTCATTCAAATATTTTCATATAAATTACTTTTATTATTTCAAAATAAATGTCATTTTAACTTATTTTACGTTTATTAAGAAAAACAATAAATTTGAAATATAATTTATTAAATTAATCTTATTTATTAGATATTTCTCGAAAATTAAATATCATTTTAAAAAATAAACCTTCCATAGTATATATGACAAGATGTATATTGAAAGGAAGAAGAGTGTGATCGAGAGTCGTGAAAATTGCGGTGAGAGCATGGCTGCATTTTCACACTGTTTACGTGTCCAATGACGCACGCATTATTGTTGGTTGATGCATAACGGAGTCGGTTGTCTTAGTACTAGTTTTTCTAACGAAAAAACTTATTCGCACTAGGTGTATATATTAAATTAATGCAATTTTCATTATTACGTGATTTAATAAAATAAAATACATATTAATTAATTAAGATTAAATAAAAAAAATTGTAAATTTAAACACATGACATGCATGTATTGAATTAGTGTATACACCGATGCAAATAAGTTTTACCCCTAGTTTTACTCACTATATTAAAACTAATTTTTTTTCAATATTTTATTTTTGACATTATTTATCTTAAATATTATGATAAAATAAGCGTATCAAAGTACAAGTATTTTTGTCTCTAGAAGTGTAACAAATACATTGAACCTGGACATACTCGGTGTGTATAAAACCCAGTCCAACTCCACCGTTTTTTTGCATTAGTTCCAAACCACAAAACAAAGCTACCTTTGTCCCTGTATCCTAATTTGGAGCAAATTAAAATTAAATTAATTCAAAGCTATCGTATCTAAAATGGCTCCGACTATAACACTACCTTTCTGGGCCCAATCGAAACCTCCCGTCGGTGAAATCTCCGGCGTACCGGAGGCGGAGGTGCTTAGAAAGAGAAACGAAGAGCTGGAGAAGGAATTGAAGAAGAGCGTAGAGAGAGAAGAGAAAATGAAAGAGGAGTTGCAAAAAACATGGAGGAGGCTGAAGGTGGCGGAAGAGGCGGAGGAACGCCTTTGTTTTCAGCTAGGTGAATTTGAGGCGGAAGCTGTAGATCAAGCTAGGGCTTATAGAGCCCGTGTTATTAATTTAACGGAACAACTTTCAGCCGCACAAAAACTTCTTCAATCACCATCTGCTTCTTAGTAATTTTGTCGTTGATCTGTAAAAAAAATTTAAAATTATAGTATATGCGTGCATACTTGTATATTGGATCAATTTTTCTTCTTCTTAATTCTTATTTCCGGTGCATGATTTTTTATTTTTTTTCTGATTTCTCGTTTCTACACTTGTATTTAATTTGGATTTGAGACCTTTTATTAAGCATAGATGAATTTTTACCATTTTGTCGTAACTTTTGCTGGTTCAGTGTGCGTGTAATCTGATGGTGGTGATTGTATCTCCAAAGGTGCATACAAAAATTTGAGAGGATGAATTCATTATTATAAAAATGGGCAAGGATGTAAAAGATAAATTTGATTTTTAATAGTTCTTGTCACAAAATTTGTTGAACTTTTCAAATTGCAGGTGCAAAACTAATTTTTATCTATTAAAATAAAATAAAATAATTTTATTTATGATTTCGTGTCGAATGTATTTATATTGGTTGATGAATCAATTGATGGTATATTATGTAATCTAGTACTATTAATTTTAATATACATATTTGGTTGTAACCTAATATGACTAATTAATTAAAATGGCAAATATGCTAATTAATATTACTATCTCTGTCCATTTTTATTTGTCATACATGTTGCATTTTTCGAAAGTTTTGACTAATTTTCAAAGTTAAATTAAATTACATTAATTCGATATTTTAAATAAAAATAATTAAGATATTCAAAAACTATACGAAAAGTACTATAAATTGCAATTTCTTGCATAGCAAGATGATAAAAAATATATCGTAAATTATTAGTCAAAGTTCTTATAGTTTGACTCTAAAAAAGGAAACCATGACAATTAAAAGTGGACTGAAAGAGTAATCACTTAGAGAGGTGTTCTCCAATTTTAGAAAGAAAAAAAAGAAGATAGATATAACATTGAAATTTCTAACCTCACTTAAAAAGATGCACTCAATTATTATTGCATTATATAATATTTTGAATGTAACTTCACACACACATTCGAAATATATATTATGTGTGTGAACTTACATTCGAAATCTTTTATATAAATATATATTAAAAAAAAATAAGTATTTTTTTAAAAAACATAATACTACCGTATATAATCTCAAAAGAAATAATAATTAAAAAAAAAATCTCAAAAGTATGTTACTATTATTCTCCAATTCATATTGTACGAGGACTTTTAGACAGAGAAATAGTCACACGTACTGGAGGAATATTGAAATAGTGATCAGGAAATTCAAACTCAAATAGTCGTTATTCAAATGTTACTGTTATTCACGTATTCACATTGTTACAGCAAATTTAGGCAGAAAAATAGCTAGTCACATATACGCAAGGAATATTGAGCATAATTTAGCAAGAAGCTGGCAGGAAAAAGTTAGGAATTTATCTGGAATATATGTTACGTGAACTTATCATATAGTACGTACATGCCAGGGACAAACCTTCGCTTAGAAGAAAAAACCAAATATCATGTTTTTATAGTCATATAAATATTAATGATATATTTTAAATTATAACTTTTTTTATATATATATAAACACGCATACGCCCACCACGATTTTTTTTTAATTCATCATCGTTAATGCTTTTTAAATTTTACTGTACCTTATTGTAAAATTTATTAATGTTATGTAACGATATATGAAAAGTTTCATTTTATGTTGTGCTTGTTTATAATAGTCCTAATTATTCGTTACCCAGCTATATATTTTTCTAATACATATAGTTCTACTTCATGTTTCAAATTGTTGGTATATGACATTATATATATGACGAAAAACAATATAATTTAGGGATTCAAACATTATATCTTTAAACAGTACGATATATATAATATATATAATAAAGCATCAAACATTATTAAATGATACATAACAACCATCCAATAAGGGTTTATAAATACGCTTTAACTGAAAAACAGATTGGTACGCTTGTTACTCCATCTCGAATTAGGAGTCGGACACATCCGTTCCTTCTTTTTTATTTAATTTTGGCGCTTATCAACTGATTCCAAATTTTCAATAATTTAATCTTCTCCTTTTGATAAATCAACATGCATGCTACATGTATCACGTCTCGAACAAACTAAACTTTCTCAAAAAAAAAAAAAAGAAGACTAAGACTTTTAGAAAATGTTACAACGAAATTTAGCACAATCAATTGAAATAATCTCCCACATTTTTTTTAAAGAAGTATTGGAAACATTTCTAAATTTGATGCGAATTATCAGTTTTATTTTCTAAATATTGTCAGTCTTAAAAACACCCCTTTACTTGACTAACTAAACTTAAATATACACCCTCGATCTTGCAACATGAGTGAAATACACCCCTAAATTTTCGTCAAGTTTGGTGGTGTTCTCAACACTTCTCTCGACTTTTTATCAAAAGCTCTATGCTACAAGAGTTTAGAGTTTGACACCACTTGTTATGTTATGTGGCAGACCGTGGATGTATCTAAGTTTAGTTTGTCGAGTAGAAAGTGTTTTTAAGGCTGTCAATAATTCGGAAACGAAATGAATAATTTGTGCCAAGTTCGGGAGTCATGTTTTCAATACTTTTCTCTTTTTTCTTAAAAAAAGAGTTGTCTTTATACCGAATCATACTTATTTATGGTCCAATAAAGGTTTAGATTCATGCAATTTGAGATTAATCTGTTGTGGTGTATTCGTTGGGAGAAATGTTTTTCAGGAAAATAATTTTTCAAAAAAATAAGTGGATAATATATTTATTTTCTTGTATTTGATTTGTAAACAAAATATAATAATATTATCTTAAAATATTTATATATAATCAAAACAAATAAGACAAGAGTGGAGAGTAAGGGCGATGAGGATGGGGTGGAGGGTGAAGATGCATGAGGTGTGTTAGAGAATTGAGAGGATGCAATCAATATAAAATATTATTTGTGAAACTTATATCATGAGAACCAATTTGGAAAATTGTTTTATATAATTAGTATAACGACGACAATTATTTTTATTTAATCATGTTCAATATATTTATATTGTACTAGTACAAGAAGTTGAAATTATATCATTCTAATAATCAAGACAAATTATATTTAATCTACAATCATATCGATGTGTCCTCAACTTTCAACTTTATTTATAACTTACTTATCAGAATTAGCCTATGGTCTTAAAAGATATTTTTTTTTGTGATGAAGGTATCACGTTCGGGTGCCGATGAATTTGGGAATTCGTAGCCTGAGAAAAAAGCATATGCAGTTGAACGTTTTAGAAAATATGTGAAAACATTGATACCGTGAATTCACTTTTTGATCGAATTGCGTATGCCCATTCGCTCAAGGAAGAGACTCTTCCAATACCTAACCAGGCTGCCATTACTAGAGACAATGTTAGCATTTCGATTGATGGTGTTCTCTATATCAAGGTTTAATCTCTATTAGTACTTCTTATACTTTTGCGCAAATTTTCTTGAATTTTTAAAAATACAGAGATTAAAAAAAACACGCACTCATATGGATACCGAAAAAAGGTGGACGGTAGTGGAAGTGAAGGAAGGAGATAGGTAACATGGCAAGAGCTGATTGGAGGTTTGCTTCGTAATAAGAGAAGAAGTAGTTGTGGAGGTTGTTCTGATATGGAGTGAATGAAGATGGTGATTTAGCATCATAGAGCTTGATCTTCCAATTGATAATCGTGAATTTGGGATGAATGAAGTAGAGTAAATAGCAAGAAAACGAAGCCCTTTGCTCAAGTTATATACTATATTGTGTCTTGTTCTTCAAGATGTAGTCTTTAATACAAAAACTCGATAGGTTTCTAACAAAGTTTATCATATTAAAAAAGCTACTACATATTATACAATGTCCTCAAGTTATTTCTTTCTTTTTAATGAAAAAGTTTTATTTGTTTCTATGGTCTTAAACTAAAGATATTTATATAATATATCAAAATATTTTTTAATCTTGTGGTCTTAAACCATGTGGAAGTTAAATTTAAAAATAGACAAAATAAGAAAGAAACATTTTTTAATGTTTCGAAACAAACTAAAAGAAATATAAAATATAATTTATTTTTTGTTAAAAAATACTTATAGCACTTCTATTATTACTAAAAAATGGGGCTCTCAAATTTGGGGCCTAAGACGGATGCCTCATTTTTAAACATTGAGCCGCCCCTGCTTTTCTTCTTAGTAGGCGTTTGGCCATGCGATATCATATCACGATATGATGTCGTGAGATAAAATCAGCGTTTGGACATGCGATTTTACGCTGATTTCATCTCACGATTTCATATCATGAGAGGTGATATCATATTCTCCAAAAACCATGATATGGAATCACCATGTGATTTCATATCATGATTTGAGATATTTTAATACAATAATTGATCCATGAGTTTATATTTTGTTAAAACAACCCCACATTTATATCTACTAACCATTTGTTTCATATGTAAATAAAATTTATAATGACATCATTACTTTTTAAAATTTATTATTCTCACCAATATAAAATTTATTATCACTTTAAATTTGGTGAATATAAATGATAAAGTAGAAATTCATTTGGTGAATATAAATGAGAACAAAGGGAGTAATACTTTTTTTATTTTTCATAATAAAAAAAAACGTCTTAATCTTATGACTAAGCATAATATTGATAAAAGACAATTTTCATTGGCTGTGCCGCACTTTCTTAATCTTAGTATTTGCAAAATGTTCATTCACATGATTGAAGGATATCAAGTCCAATTGATTGAGGACTTAGGAAAATTTGATCAATTAGTTATTAATATTTAGTCAAGTGGACTAGTTATAATTTTTTTGATTAAATTTTATTAGAAGTGTTTTTGACTCAAACTTGTGGTAACTTTTTAAAATTTCGTTATTCAATAATATTTAACTATTGATTTTTCTTGTAAATAGTTAGAAGTTAGTGATGTTTGTTAATTTTTATCTTAGTGCATTTAACTTCTAAGTTAATATTTACTCACTAATGTATGTTTTTTTTCTACTTTATAGGTTATTTGTAAGAGTAGTTGAGAGATATGAACATATCAAGTACAATTTATGTTCAATTTTTTTAAATTAAATTAAAGTTAGATGAAACAATTATTTAACTGAAAAACAAATAACTTTGTAATCATTTATTATGCGATTTCATAATTTTTGTTTATTTGATAAGATTGAATAAACAATTGGGGTTATTTTAATAGTTTTACAACTTATGGAATTTTTATGTTTATGAGAAAATATACAACACAAAAATTCCATATCGCATGTCCAAACAAACCTTCAATTTCATCTCATGATTCCATATCATGATACCATATCATGATTTCATATCATGATATCATATCGCATGGCCAAACGGGCCCTTAGTTTAAAAATCCTGCCAATTTCATCTTCCCCATCTATAACATTGTTCTTATTTCAGCACAAAGTATCATGAGAAATTGAACCTTTACTCCTAAAGCTATCAACCAAACATGTCATTTTAATTTATTTTACGTTTATGAAGAAAAACAATAAATTCAAAATATAATTTATTAAATTAATTTTATTTATTAGATGTTTCTTAAAAATTAAATATAATTTTAAAAAATAATTCTTGAATATGAATAGTATAATAGTCGTGGAAATTGCGGTGAGAGCATGGGCTCCATTTTCACACTATTTACGTGTCCAATGTCGCACACATTATTATTAGCTCGAGATGTCAATATGGGCTAGACCCAATGGACCGGCCTGGCCTAACTTGTAATTTGATAGGGCTGGACTGTGATTTTTGAAGCTCATTTAAGAAAAGGGATTTTTAGCCCGGCCTGAATAAGCTTGCTGATTTGTGGGGCTTGAGAAATATGAATAGGATTGGCTCGTGGACCAACTAAAAATTAATCAAAAAATAAAAATAAAATAAAGTATTAAAAATAATAAGAATCTAAACTCAAAATATTTTTAAAGTTTGAAATATTACAATTTAAATACAAATTATGTTTATAAAATATGTACTACATAAAATAAAAATTTCCTAAAATTTCTAGGGAATCACTACATAGGCCGTAGCTTATGGAATATTTTTGTGTTGTGATGAAGGTATCACGTCCGGGTGCCGATGAATTTGGGAATTCGTATAGTGCCTGGAAAAAAAGCGTATGTAGTTGAACGTTTTGAAAAATATGTGAAAACATTGACTCCGGGAATTCACTTTTTGATCCCTTTTGTTGATCGAAATGCGTATGCCCATTCGCTGGAAGAGACTCTTCCAAAACCTAACCAGGCTGCCATTACTAGAGACAATGTTAGCATTTCGATTGATGGTGTTCTCTGTATTAAGGTTTAATCTCTATTAGTACTTTTAAACTTTTGCGTGAATTTTCTTGAATTTTAAAAATGTAGAGATTGTTTTGCGTAAATTGTAGACTGTGGATCCAAAATTGACGTCATATGGAGTTGAGAATCCATTGTATGCGGTAATTCAACTAGCACATACAACTATGCGTAGTGAGCTTGGCAAGATCTCACTTGATAAAAGCTTTGAGGAAAGGGACACTTTGAATGACAAAATAGTGGTAAGTTTTTTAATAGAATTTTATGATAAAAAAATAATAGGGTTAGCCTTTTGCACTTTCACTTCATCATTATATGAAACTCAAAAGGAGTATAATTATGATTATAACCACATGTTAGTTGTTTTAGGTCTTGATATTGATTGTTTTAGCTCTACACTTTCCTTGCAGCTGGCCATTAATGATGTTGCATGTAAAAGACTCGGGACTGAAATGTCTTCGTTATCTTAAACCGACACTTGAAAATAAGAACCGGTGATTAAACCGACAGTTCAAAATAAACAAGATGCATTGTGTCTAGAAGCAAGAACTACTTATATTTTTTTTAAAAGCAAAGGTGGCCTGGTATTGTTTGGCTCTAAATTTTTCAAGGGATACACAACCTTTTCTTGAGGTACCAAATATTCCTCTCTGCTCTTCTTACACTGCATCCAATTGAATTATGAAGGTGTCCTCTGGTTGTTCTGCTGAACCATTCAAGCGGCCGCGCGCTATTAATATGATAGATGCTTACAGATATAAGCTGAAAATTAGCAGCATTGGAAAAGGAAGGAGTATAATGTTTGAAGATGACGCCATAGATCCTGCAAACTTTCCAGTTTTACTCTCTTCAATAGGCCGAGTTGTTGATGCTTCTTCATTAGGCCACTTAACCCTGTTTCAAAATCCAATTTATGTGATGGTGTTTGACTAAACATGAAGTTTAAAATGAAAGATAGGCTACGTCATTTTTTTGGGGACTGACTAAAAGAAAAGAGTTTCACATAAATTGGGACGGACGGAATATTTAAGATGATGAAAGTTTTGAGAGAGTACCCATTCATGGGACAAAAGATGATTGCATAGTCATTAGCTTTGCAGGTAAAAGTGCTAGTGCCATCATCAAATGCATAGCTATAAGCCCTTGGACAAGCATTCTTAAAGATAGTAGAGTAAAAAGATGGTTGACAAGTTGTTGGATTTGCATACTGTCCTGCACAGCAATATTGGTCTAAACCAAAAGCCTCACATGCACTCTTACAAGCCACCACATTCCCTTCTCCTCCATATCCACCCATCACTTGAAGTTCTTTTGGACAACCTGTTCCATTTTGTTAAAAAAAATGAAATTGTTCTTCCAAAAAAGTAACTCAATCTTGTAGTACTAATATTTTAGTCTTGGCTACACGAATATCATGTTCAGTCTACTTATTGTAGGAAAAGGGTTTGATATACCCCTCAATTTTGCGATTTAGAGCTGATATAACATAGCTTTTTTTAATTACTAATTCAGAGCAACAATTGTGAGAAAATACCCATGTTAAGATTGGAGAGGCAGCCAGTGGCATTGCATCCTCCGTTGACGCCTTGAGGGACAGCAACCATTGGTAAATTATAGCCATCAACAATACTAACATCATAGAAATCTTTGTTGTCTCCCACACCAAGAGTTATCTCGAAGAGGGAGGCAGGTGGCGTGGCACCAAGCCCACTACATTCAAGCTTCCCACCACAATCGCCTGTTTGACACGAGCCAATACCTGATGCATCAAAAGTGCAGCCAGTTCTAGCCCAAATTCTCCCTGACCATCCAGCTACACTTGGAATTGTGATGCTTTGCCCTGCATCTAATCGAAAACCAGTCGCGGGAAGTGGAGGAGTTCCCGCACCAGCCAGTGTACCAGGCCATATTGTAAAAGGGCAGTTATTACTAATAATGAAATTGTAAGCAAAAGAGTAAGAAAAGAACGCACACAAAAGCAATGAAATTGAAATCTTTTTACTGGAAATTATGTTCATAAGCATATTATTATCGCCTTTTTCTTAGTATTTGGCTATGTCCTGTCCTTGTAGGAAATAGAATAGGGGCAGGCAGAGGGTCCAATATAGGAAAAAATGACTCATCGTAACATATTTGTATGTCGAACTATTTAATAAAAAAAGGAATTTGAACATATTGGATACAAAATCCAATGTGTGAAGTTGCTTTAATTTGCAAAATTCAGTAGCCGCAAAATGTCACATTTGGGTTAAGCATTTCTTGGATCTTGGATAGCCTAAATAAGAAGCAATCCCTTTCTTTGGTAACTTTAAGGATGCATCTTCCATTGAAACAAATATTAAGAAGAGAATAAAAGAGTCAACATATAGAATCTTGGAAGTGAATCAATTTCGTTTTGTGTATATAAAGGTATGACCATAAGAAAAAAGGCTACCTAGATATTACCCTTGTTCACGAGTTATGCAAATAGAAGTATTTCTGACAATAGAACGTAGAATCCTTTGAATATTTGAAAAGACGAATTAGAAATACAAGAAATTTTGTTGTTACTATTGTTGTTTGATGAAAGTAGAGGAGCCTCAACAAATCAATCAACTAATTAAGCCTAAAGATATGATTGAAAATAAATCTCAAGCCCATTATTTATTTATACATTATTTACTTGATAAGTAGAGTATTATTATTTACTGGGCAACAGTTCCAGCCTCTTTGTTTTCCTCAGCTGGCTGCTGCTCTTTGGGCTCTTCTTTCACAGCCTCAACTTTGACTTCCTCTGCTGGTTTGGCTGTTTCCTTTTCTGCTTCAACAACAGCCTTTGTTTCTGTGGTTACTTCCTTTGTTTTGGTAACCTCTGTTGACACATCAATCAAAGGCTCTTCCTTCTTTGTTTCCTCTCCATCCTTTTTCTCCTAATTTCATAAAAATATATTTCAATATATTGATGTTTCAAGAATAGCTTAATATATGTGATTTTGGAACATGTGAAGGATTTAATCATACTGTACATGCCAAAAAATTGTCAAACACCTAGTTAGACCAGAAATCAACCCTTTTGCCTCAAACATGTATATAAGGGTAACTCAGTGCACTTAGCTCCTGATATGGATTAACCACATTGGGTCTATTGTATGTAGTCGTATACATTGTATTTCTGTAGAGTGCTATTTTCATGACTTGAACCCCTAACATCCTGATCTCAGGATAATAATTCTTACTATATTTCAAAAAAGAAGGAAAAAGAACGTGTATATTTATTTACTCCCTTCATTTCAATTTGTTTGTCTGATTTTGAATCTCATGATCTTAAACTAAAGACATGGAGAATGTACTAAAATATCTTTTAATCTTGTGATTTTAAGCATGTTACGCGGAATGTTGAAATAAAAGACTTCTCTAACAGAAAAGAAGCATTTAACAAAAAAAACAGAACTATTAAAAGAAAAGTAAGACAAAAAAATTAAAACAGAGAGAGTATTAGATTGCACACTTTCCTAACTCATTATATTTAAATTCTGAATCCATATATACTCGATGCATTTGTCGATACAAACTATAGTAATATGCAAGAGAATTAATTATAATGAGAGTAATATGAAAAGCATACCTGAGGAACAGCGTCAGCCTTGGGGGTGACAGATTCCTCAGCGGGAACAGGGGCAGGGGCCAAGTCCCTGTCCAAATCCTTAGGTCTGCTCGCACAGGCTCCCATATTTGTTAGAGGTGAGCGAGCGAGATGGAAGGGAAATTGAACTGAGAGAGTAATATTAATATTGAGGAATCAAAGCTGTATGGCTTGTAAACTTTATTTTTGAGGCTGATTTTTGAAAAAAGGACAAAATGAAGGTTTTATAGATAGGCCTCCTGATTTGTTGCTGTGGACACCATAGAAAGAAGCCTTTTTTCTATCGTCAATTACATGTTGACATGTTTGTAAGGGCAAGCTTATTGTTAGGCAAAGTGGAGGCCTCGATTGTTTTAAAGAATTCGTTACAAAATACGGTTGGTAGACATTTTAAGAAAAATAAAACATTTGATATTCGAAAATCAAGTTGAAACTAATTCAGATTCGTGTTGCATAAAAAAAAGTGTCGATCACCTCAAATTTAATTTGTCTAATTGCATCAGTAAGGTCTTTCAAATGGTAACCTTGGTATTTGAAAATTAGGGTGAGAATATATACATACAACTTAATTACTATGAATTAAGTGGTCAATGCGTATACGATATATGAAAGATACATGTCTAGTATTTATTTGTTCCGCGTAAGCATTCGGATAAGTTTTTAGCCAAATGTTATTGTATGTAATTAAATAATTTACTAGTTTTTCACTTGTTTTGGTTAAAATTTATCATATAACCCCCAATTATACGTAGGTGGTGGCACTATAGTCATGTCACACTCTCTCTATTAATTTAACTTCTTTTTATTTCCTTATTTTTCATTAAGTTGGTGGGAAAGGAAAAAGAAAAAGAAGAAGAAGGAAATACTAATTAATTAGCATGCCACAATATATAGTCATGTCACATGCAAATATTCATTCATGTTTAAATGTGCTTCCTTATATTTTATCTCTTTTCGAGTTGTTATTAGTTCTGAATTATTGAATAGTACATAGCAATTTTTCATTTTCATTATTACGGAAGCTTAGTGCATTAAGTTATTATTTTTTTAAATGTAGCAATGGTCTATCTTTAAACCAAAAAATATATAAACAAAATAGAAAAAGTTTCTTTTGGCTAGCTGTGGCTTTTTTTTCTTTAATTCATATAAATGTTAAAAGGAGTATCTTACATATTGTACTTATATTAATAAAAATATTATTTCATTTTATTTTATTTTTCCAAATTGTACGTCGTATAAATTTTATAATTCACCCATACTTCTAATGGGAGAGTATATCTTTTATGATTAAAGTCCATGCACAAGACCTTTGTATATTAATTATTACATAACTAAATGAAACATTACGTAATTATTTGTAAGTTAGAGATCGTATTTTATTTGTTTTTATCCAGCAGATTCATGCTAATATATGAACATCAAATATATTTAGACAAACATTAATATTAAGCTAAGCACGAATATCAAAAGTATTATTTTATGGATTGAGACTTGAGAGTAACGCCGTTCCATTGAACATGGACTAGAATGATTGGGTTCTTACTTGTGAATTGTGATTGGCCATGTGGTTTCTTTAAACAACAACAACAACAACAAAAAAAAAGCCTAATAAACAAAATTACTATAACATGAGAAATTGCCTTAAAGTGGGAAAAACTAAAAAGAATCAAATTTGAACCACAAATATCAGAATTCCATTAATGTGAAAACTCACATGGATTGTTCATACCAGCCTAGACAAGTCTGTCAATGCTTAAAACTAAACTAATTCAAACGCACCAAAGCTAGCGTATGAAAACAAGAAAATTAAATTGGAAAAATTCCACGTGGATTGGACCCACCTAAATAATTTCACCAATAATACCTTACCTTATTATTTTAATTTCGGAAAAGGGTCAAAATTGCCCCTGAACTATGCGAAATAGACCACTTATACCCTCCATTACATTTTGGGATCAAAAATACTCCTGCAGTTATCCCAGGAGACTACAAATACCCTCAAGAGTTAACACCCCAATTTTTTAGTGACGTGGCAAGCCACATGGGACTAATCCCTCCACCTAAGCATTGCCAACTAAGATTCACTACAAAAGAACTTGACTTTTAGTGGCGACAAAGTCGCCACAAAATCCCAAATATTGCCACTAAAGGTTATGAGTAATTTTTAGTAGCGACTAAGGCTCCAACAACCATTCGCTAGTAAAACCTATTTTTCAACAAAAAAATATGATAATTAATTTTCGATTGAGACCTAATTTTCTAAAATAAATAACTTGCAATACCCATATTAAAAACATCCAATATTATTACGAAAAATAATCAAAATTACTTCTCGATTCAAATCTCCTACTATATATATATAATGCATCATTGTACATTTTATACATTTACATATGACATAAAAATAAAACATATAGTGTCTTCAAACTCCTACTTAATCGATATCATATTTGGTTTTTTAAAAACAATGAAGAAAAAAACACAAAATTAGAATTTAATGTTAAAAACCTTTAGTGACGATTTTCTGGGCTTTTGTGGCGACTGTTGTTGCCTCTAAAGGTCTAGTTCTTTTGTAGTAAATCCTAGTTGGCAATGCTTAGGTGGAAGGATTAGTCCCACGTGGCTTGCCACGTCAACAAAAAATTGGGGTGTTAACTTTTGAGGGTATTTGTGGTCTCTTAGGATAACAGCAGGGGCATTTTTTATCCCAAAATGTAACGAAGGTATAAATGATCTATTTCATATAGTTCGGGGGCAATTTTGATCCTTTTCCGTTTTAATTTTCTAAAATGAAACTATTAAGCATGTGTTTAATCATGTCTTATCGTGAAATTTGAATTTTTTTTGTTTAAATTGTGTTAGACCATAAATATGAATTGAGATTGTTTTAAATGTATTGCTTTTCGAATTACAAAATTTTATGATCAAACATATTTTCAGAGTTCCACAGGGAAAAGTACTTTGAATATTTCTCATTATTTGTCTGCAGTTGGACAGAGTCATACAAGGAAGATAAAAGGAAGAAATTTCTCCCCTTTTAGACAGCATAAAACCCCCAATTTTGAATCCTTTCTAGGGTTTACAATTTCCTCAATTAGGGTTTCTCTGTATCATCAATTTTGGTGAAATCGAGCTTCTTTAATCTCTAGGGGAGCTTTACCAATGAAATCAGAGTTGAGAAAATCCCAATTTCATCTCCAAATTCTGCTATTTGCTGTCATCTTTTTGTCCATTACTGTCTGTTTAAACGGTCTAAATCCACTACCTTCCCATCAAGACGACGAAGATAAATGTCCTAGAACACCATTTCCGACCGATTCTTGCCCCATCAATTGCTTCCGACCCGACCCGGTTTGCGGTGTCGATGGAGTCACCTACTGGTGTGGTTGTCCCGATGCTCACTGTGCTGGTGTTCGTGTTGCCAAGTTAGGACCTTGCAGTGTGGGAAATGGAGGGTCCGCTGCGGTTCCGGGTCAGGCTCTCCTATTGCTTCATATTGTTTGGTTGATATTTCTTGGTATTTCTTTAATATTTGGGCTTCTTTAGCTTGGTCATGTCTTCTTTGTTGCTTCGCCGTTTCTGTCAAGTTGATTTGTTCATTATGTGGTAGAGGTTAGATCTGATGGTGTGATTTTAACATCCATTTTACTGGATATACGCTTGTATTTTCTGTATATACGAACAAAATCCACGGTTGGTTTCAGATTTGTTATTGTTTATTGTTGCGATCAATAAAATTCTTGGAGATTCTGATATTTGTATCTTGGTCTTCATTAATTTATAGCCTAATTGTCTTTATTTCATCGCATAAATGATTATGTTTAGAGCTTCAATGGATGGATTGTGCTGAAAGCAAGAGTAAACGTTGTTAAGTAGGAAGAGTTTGATTACTTGAGAAATTTGATAAAACAGAGATCTTTCGATGTAAGATTCTCAATCTAATATTGATGCTTGACATGTCAATGAGTAGCAGCATTATATCCTTCTTTTAGATTGTTATCCGCTAGATCGTACTATAACTTCAGAGCGAAAGCAACAAAGGCTCCCTTGCTAGACTTTAAAAATCCCTCCTTTTGCTAGTTATCAGTTAGTTTTCTTACTATAACTTCAGAAGGAATCAATAAATGCTCCCTTGGTAGACTTCAAGAAATCATGTTGGGAGGAATTTCCATTAATTAGAATCTTCTAGAGGTGTCTAATGGGTACATTTATTAAATTGGGCTGGCGAAAACAGTTTGAGTTAACGAAAGAGTCATGACTCAATATGTCAAAAGTATGCTCATGCCTAGATCGGTTGAACAATGGATCAAACCCAACCACCCAACCAACATAAACCATTTTCTCAATTGTTTTCAGCTTGCATTAAATTCATCTCGTTTTTTGTTTCCTTTTTGGATGAAGTGTATTCTGTTTTATGTGCTTTGCGGCTAGAGAAGTATTTGATCTGATATTTCTATGCATTGTAGTTATTACTTTTGGAGATTAAAAGTTAAACAAGGATTTAAGATAATCTTTGCACCTATATAAGGCTACTGCTAGGGAGATTAAGATCTTCAAACTCAATTATTTTGCAGGAGGATAGGAGTCAGGAGTCTGGTGGTCATCTCCCTTTGTGCTTTTCAGGGTGGGCTTGGGATGGTGGAGTTTATTTGTTTTGTTCTAAAACTATTAAGATATACTCTTATGTCTACCAACTTATTGAAATGGTGCAAGTATTTTCTACTTAATAACGAGGGTACATACACTTGAAGGATAAATCAGAGGATTAATTTGTTTTCATAGGCTTAAATTGAGAAGATTGGTTTGCTTCTTACGTTTCCTCTGATGATATTTTGCTTGGTATATTTTCTGAAGTATAAAATGCTGAAATCAGATGTCAAAAGCTTATAGAGCTTGCATGAAGTTACTCGTACGTTCTCAAAATCATGTAATTTTGCATCCATTCTTAGTAACACAATAGTCCGAACAAATGGTGGAAGTAAGTCCATAATAAAGAATAGGAATCCTATCATTGACCAGATCTACTTAGACTATAGATGAATATAAAGCTAGATAATCCATAATGGCTAATTAAAAAGTAAAGCTACTTCTATAGACGAGTCAGACAAAGCGCTTAGTGATCCTTCTTGTCATCTTCATCAGTAAATTCATCAGTCATAGAGCGGTCATTGTTGATTACTTCAGACGAATCACTTCTGTTTCAACTTAGTTTGAGAGGCTTCTGGAAGCTCCATGCCAGCGTTCTTGCTCGTTATGTTTTTGTATATGTGAAGAGCTTGAGCCACCATGCTGGCAGGATCAGAAACACTTGTAGGAAGTAACAATGTCGTGCCCTATAAAATTATAAAGTGAAACACAGAAAACAAAAATGATTAGCAAATCAGTAATGCATGACGATGGACTAAATTAGAAGGTATCTATTATGCTTCACCTCCTTTGCAATGTTACTGAAGGCTTGGACATACTGCTCTGCAATCCTCAAGCTTGCTGCCTACAATATCCAGTAGTGAAAGAGTCGTGAGTGAGAATGCAGATTGGCATTGATGCAATCAAATGTAGTAGTTGTTGAATTAATCAAGCATATCTTTCTCCAAAATTTCGTTACAATGTCATGGTAAAGAAGACGCGGGGATGAATTTAGGGATCTCACCTCTGCACCTCCATGCTCTTTAAGGGTTTGTGACACCAAAGCAATTCCTTTTGCCGTAGCTTGTGCTTTAGAGAGAATGGCTTCAGCTTCACCTGATTCATCGGATAGTATGGGTGAGGGAATCTATAAAAACAAGTTTGAGATAACACACTTGGCAACAACTTTACCAACCTTGTGCTCTGTTGACCTGGTCCATCTTTGCAGCTTCCGAGTCAAGGATCACTGAACTCTTCCTTCCATCGGCAATGTTTATATTTGCCTGCCTCTCCCCTATTTTAGGTGACAATACACATCAAGTTTAATACAGAAAAATGTCATACATATGACACATCTAATTACTTCACATTGCTCAAATCAGGGTGAGGTAGGTGACAATACACATCAAGTTTAATATAGAAAAATGTCATACATATGGCACATCGAATTACTTCACATTGCTCAAATCAGGGAGAGGAACTGGTACCTTCTGACTCAAGAATTTGAGCTCTTTTTTTACGTTCTGCTTCAGCTTGCATCTCCATAGCTGCTCTAACCCCACGAGGAGGAGTTATATCCCCTGAAGAGGCAACATACATATTCATCAATGAAGAACCATAATTGCTTTTGTAACAATGAAGGAATCAGTAGAACAGCCACATACTTATTTCATAACGAAGACATTTCAGTCCCCAGTCTTTTGCAGCATCATTAATGGCCAGCTGCAAGGAAAGTGCAGAGCTAAAGCAATCAATAATAAGACTTAAAACAACTAACATGTGGTTATAATCATAATTATACTCTTTTTGTGCTTCACTTAATGATGGAGTGAAAGTGCAAAAGGCTAACCCTATTGTTTTCTGATCATAAAATTCTATGAAAAACTTACCACTATTTTGTCATTCAGAGTGTCCCTTTCCTCAAAGGTTTATCAAGTGAGATCTTGCCAAGCTCACTACGCATAGTTGTCTGTGCTAGTTGAATTACCGCATACAATGGATTCTCAACTCCATATGATGCCAATTTTGGATCCACAGTCTACAATTTACGCAAAACAATCTCTGCATTTTTAAAAATTCAATGGGAAATTTGCTCAAAAGTATAAGAAGTACTAATAGAGATTAAACCTTGATATAGAGAACACCATCAATCGAAATGCTAACATTGTCTCTAGTAATGGCAGTCTGGTTAGGTATCGGAAGAGTCTCTTCCTTGAGAGAATGGGCATACGCAATTCGATCAACAAAAGGGATCAAAAAGTGAATTCCCGGAGTCAATGTTTTCACATATTTCCCAAACCGTTCAACTACATACGCCTTTTTCTCAGGCACTATACGGATTCCCAAATTCATCGGCACCCGAACTTGATACCTTCATCACAACACAAAAAAGCAAAATCACACACTACAAACTTTGAAAAAAAAAACACAATTATACTGGAAAATTTACTTGGCATATGGATCTCGAGAACGAAAGAAAAAATGGCGGACGGTAGTGGAAGTAAAGGAAGGGGATAGGTGACGTGACGGGAGCTGATGGGAGGTTTGCTTCGTAACGAGAGAAGAAGTTGTTGTGGATATTGTTCGTGAATGAAGGTGGTGATTTAGCAGCCAAAGCTTGTTCATAGAGCTTGATCTTCCGATGTTCATATTCGTATTCGATTGAAAATTGGATTTGTGAAAAAGAGATGAATTTTGGATAATTGGAGTAGAGGAAATAGCAAGAAAACGAAGTTTCTTTCTCAAGTTATATTATACTGTGTCTTGTATCTTGTTCTTCAAGAGATTGGTATTTTCGGAATAGCAGGAACATAAATTTTCGGAAAATAAAAATAAAAACCTTTCTCGTTTCAAATACATTAACAAAATAAATTAAAGGGAATATCTCGGTTCTTTATTTTAAATTGGTTATAGTAGGTCTTGTTATAAATTTATATTGGTCAAAATTTAATAAATCATTCGATCCAAATTTGAATACAAAAACTCCATAGGTTTCTAACAAAGTTTATCATATTAAAAAAGCTACTTACGACATATTTTTTAAAAATATTCTAAAATATAAATTCAAAATCTCTAATTATTGTTGGAGTGATTCCTTGAACTTGAATGGGTGAGTTTAAGGCATCATTTTGCAACCATTCCCTCGAGCTCGTAGCTTACGCTTATGGTATGTACTATGTACGTACAACAATACTTTTGTCTTCTTTTCTAGACTACGTTTCTATTCAACTTTTTATAAAAATAAAAAGAAAACGTAAAAACACAAGGCGTTAGAGTAAAAATTAGGGGAGTTAAATTGGTGAGTTCAGCTGAATTTAAACACGTTAAAATGAGTCAGCTTAATAAATAAACAGATGAATAACACAATCAAAAAATACTCATCAAATTAAAATAGATAGAGTCAAGATGAACAAAATAACATAAAACTACTAAAATGAGGTGTACATATATAATAACACCTCTTACAACGCTTTAAATTGCACTAATCGTGTAAACATCCGTTTACATTGTCTATAAAATAAACAACATAAAAATGAAGAGCATATATTAAAATATATATAAGAAAAGTTACTTGGTTTATGCATTTTTTTCAGCCTCTAGTAAGAAGCTAAGAGCATAAACTAAGAAAAGCCTCTTTTATAAAACAATGCACCTCTTCAGAGTTAAGAACAATGTAACAATACACCAATTCCTCCATCTCTTTCCAATCTTTAATGCCAACATTTTTCACCATCTCTTTTATAGATTCTCTTATATCTGTCAATGGATCCATCGAGTATTTCACAACACATGTACTATCCGCGAACTCCCCGTGAACATCTTCAGGCAAGTTAGCTGAAAAGCTAACTCTGTTCCTTTGGTGCTTCAACATTTTTTTCCCCTTGTAATTCACCATTTTCTAACAATTTTGGCTTTGTTGTTGTATGTGTGTGTGTTCATTGAAAAGGTCAGCATATAAGATGGAGCTATAAATAAATGTGAGAGATGTATTGGTGCAAACAAGCACACATTGGGCAAGTGCTTTGAATGTAGTGTGTATATGGAAATTAAATTTTTGAGAGATAAAAATTAATTGAGGGATAAGATGATCAGGAGAACATGCATGTGAGGGGTATTTGTGGGTTCTGTCATGTTCTCTACAATTGTGGACCATAGGTTGTTTAACTGGGTGGATCTAGGTTTTGTCAGGATATCCATTCGAATCAATTTAGGAACCCTATATATAAATATATGATAAAAAAATTAATTAATTTTATACGTACATATATATATATATATTTTAAATCTCTTGATCACAAATGAGAAAAATAAAGTTTGGCTTAGTGTATTAGGGGATTCAAAATTCAACTTGAGATTTCAAGTGCACTTCATGCACTATGCTTTTATTTTTCGAACTCTTTTAGTAAAATTTTTGGATCCGTCAGTGTTGTTAAAGACAGGAAAACAAATTGAATGAATATAGCAATTGGACAAGTTACAAGCATGGTGGGAGCCTAAAAAATTAAACAAAAACCTGAAACTTGTGAATTATTGAAACTATGGTGGGACTTGGTCCTGTTTTGTCTTTGAATGGATGCCGTAAAGCATTGAATTAGTTGGAGTAGATTAAAAAAAATGATTGCATGTACAGAGTTCAATCCCAGTAAAAAAAAAAACTTATCCGAGCCTTGATAGGTATAATTATTCGTAAATAGTGGCCGTCGTAACATTCAAAAATTTAAATTGAATATCCAATGAAATAGTTGATCGTGATGCACACAAGCTACTTCAAACCTCGGTCTCAAATCCTCTAGTTCCCCTGTCCAAATTAATAAAAGAAGAAAAACTAATTTTTTTTTTAATGAAAATGGTTTGGGAAGTGTGTACTACAGAAATATTATTAGCATAGAAGGTCAGGAATGGCATGTACATATAATTTAACGTTGCCTGCTCCTCCATCCAAATATTGCTCTTTTGATTTGATACTCAATTATTGTTGCACTTTTGAAAATTTTACTCAATTTTTTTGCGATTCCAAACTAAACATTTTGCTACTTTACTCTTCTAGGTGATTTATCCAAGTAAACATAATTTTGATATGGCGTTATAGAAAAAACACTTAATATAGTGACAAAAGTATGTAATTACAATACAGTTAACATATGTTATTCCATTATTCTAACACTCACGTATTTTTATACATTAGTATTAGTATAAAATTAATTGTTTAGATATTAAAACATTGACTACTATATTTTGATTGATTATTTTTGTGTGTGAAATTGATCTAAACAATAAGAAATATTTGTACGTTCTTTTGAATGTTTCTACATGTTTAAGGTGCAATTAATATGATATAGTTGAGATATTTCATGGAAAGCCAAAGTCATGATTTTCTATTTTATGATTATATGTAAGTCAAATACGAATAAAATTAGGGTGATCAATTTACAATATTACAAAATACTTAAATTGAAAACCATGTCGAAATATATATTTTTTTTTGTCGAAATAATTTGTTAATTGTTATAGACATGATGTAATATTTAAAAAAAATACCAAATCAAATATTTCAATACCGATAGAGAATCTTTTGAAGTGGTAGTCAAAACGAACTTTAGGATTATGTCACATCTTTTAATACTAGTAAAGAAAGCCCGGGCGCTGCCCGGGCCCAACATTAATAAAATTATATTGTTACTCTCTCCGTCCCATATTAGATGAGAATCTTACTAAAAATATTTTTTTTCTTATTATTTGAGCACTTATAAATTATGATAGAATTAATTAATTCTTTTCCATTTTACCCCTACAATTAATATGACCATTCCTATATTGTATGTGTATTTTTTGTAACTCATTTCAATGTGCGTTGATATAAACAAAGGGCAAAATGGTGAAGTCATCCAATGTATTAATGATTTCTTAATCACCGTGTAAAGTTGGAAGTGCTCATCTAATATGGGACGGAGGGAGTATAGTTTATGTATTGTTATAAAATTAGTAAAGATTGTTATAATATATTTTGCTCATAAGTGAGCTAATATAGAAACTAATTTGTCATTTTGTCTTTTTAATTTCAATTTTAAATAGCAAATAAATGTAGCGATAAGATTGAGGGTAGAAATGAAGCATATCTTTCTAAAATTAAGTAAAAAATAAACAAAATAGAAGTAACATTAGGGTTATCGATATGACGATTCATTCAGTTATTTTTAAAAAAATTATATCATTCAATTTTTCGGCTATTTTATAATGTATAACCAAAATTAAAATTTTAAAATCATCCCAATCCTAATTTATGTGACACAAGTAGTACACAAATTAGTCTTTTTTTTGTTGTCTTGTAGATATTTTAAGTTATTATTTATTGTAAATTATAGTACTTTTATTAAAGTTTTTAATAACATATGTTACTTTTTATGTTTGAGAGTTGAACCAACTTTTTTTTATATGTCTTTTAATCTTATATGTGTTTTGTCCTTTTCCATTTTCAAAAAACTAATACTCTCTCCGTCCCATATTAGATGAGAATTTTACTAAAAATATTTTTTTCATATTATTTGAGCACTTATTAAATTAGGATAGAATTAATTAATTTTTTTCCATTTTACCCCTACAATTAATATGACCATTCCTATATTGTATGTGTATTTTTTGTAACCCATTTCAATGTGCATTGATATAAACAAAGGGCAAAATGGTGAAGTCTTCCAATTTATTAATGATTTCTTAATCACCGTGTAAAGTTGGAAGTGCCCATCTAATATGGAACGGAGGGAGTATAGTTTATGTATTGTTATAAAATTAGTAAAGATTGTTATAATATATTTTGCTCATAAGTGAGCTAATATAGAAACTTATTTGTCATTTGTCTTTTTAATTTCAATTTTAAATAGCAAATAAATGTAGTGATAAGATTGAGGGTAGAAATGAAGCATATCTTTCTAAATTTAAGTAAAAATAAACAGAGTAGAAGTAACATTAGGGTTATCGATAGGACGATTCATTCGGTTATTTAAAAAAAAATTATATCATTCGATTTTTCGGCTATTTTATAATGTATAACCAAAATTAAAATTTTAAAATCATCCCAATCCTAATTTATTTGACAGAAGCAATACAAAAATTAGTCTTTTTTTTGTTGTCTTGTAGATATTTTAAGTTATTATTTATTGTAAATTATAGTACTTTTTATTAAAGTTTTTAATAACATATGTTACTTTTTATGTTTGAGAGTTAAACCAACTTTTTTTTATATGTCTTTTAATTTTATATATGTTTTGTCCTTTTCCATTTTGAAAAACAAATACTCTCTCCATTTTATTTTATATGTCATTTATTTTTATAAATATATTGGTTATTCCCTCTTCTTATAATTGGAACACATGTTGATTTGTGGTGAATACTTATTCCCTCTTCTTATATAGTAACATAATACGGAGTACTTTGGAGCTCTCTAGGCAACTTTAATTTGGGTGTGTAAATCAATCACTTGTTGCTTTTCAAAAGATTAACTACTCTCGTAAATAAATAGTGGCAGAGCCAGAATTTTCAATAAGAGAATTCAAAATCTGAAAAAATAGACACACGAAATAGACGAAGAGGATTCGACATCTACTATATATACCTAAAAAAATATTTTAATCATGTATAAATAATATAATTTTTCGCCGAAGGGGATTCTGATAAACCCCTCATTGTAAGGTGGCTCCGCCACTGCTCGTAAAAAAAAAAGTTGAGAATAAAAAAGTTCAATCATCTCATTTTTAAATTATAATAAGAAAATATTAAAGTTAAAATTTAAAATTTTTGAATTCATCATCGAACTTATAATTCATTTTAGCTCTATCCTCGGATCGAGGATAAAAAAATAGTTGATTTTCTAAGAAAGGAAGAAGATAAACAATGTGCAATGCCCTTGGGCCTTGACCAAGACCTTTGCGTAGCTTAAGGCCTAAGGTTCTCTTCCAATACTTTTCATGATATTAAAATACAACAAACAATACACTAAAAATTGGAGTCTAATTAGGCAAAACAGTGTACTTTTTGTCTGTTTATACTTTCTTCCCACAGACCACTTGTTAATTAGCAAGAAGGAAAAAAGATTGAAAATGACATTTTTGTTATTTATTGTGTTTGGTCCAAGACTCAATTGTCTCAAAACTACTCAAGAGGCAATATTGAAATCATGTACAAATGTTACTCACACGTTTCAAAATAAAAATAAGTGATGTTTTAAAATTTTAAGAAGAAATTAATCTTATTCTTTTAAAATGATTCTTGTTTACGTAATCAAGAACCATTAATTAGCTTAAAAAGTATATTTAAATTAAAAATATCATTTATTTTGAAACAAAGTAAATATTTGTAGACAAATTTATGGTCCACCAAGAATAGACGCCTCACTTATGGGAGTAGGTATACACGCAATGTACTACTTTAAATTTTGGTAAACATGAGTTAATATCTTCTTCTTCTTTTCTTACTTTTTTATTTATTGATAAATTCTAATTTTTGTCTTTATGATATTTGACTAACCACACTATTTTATTTCTTTGCTTGTGAATGATTATAAAAAAATTAATTGGAAGAATATTTATGTGTTTGACCCCAAAAAATAATTAAACTCATACATGAGGGAGCATATTACAGACTTATAATTATAATGTAAATATAAATAGATATATAAACATGTCTCATCCTTTTGATGACATAAACATATGGATGAGTACTCATAGAAAAAGAAAAAAAACACTCCGCATGGGCAACATTTTGCAAAAAATAATCTCTTATGATCATTCTCAAATTCAACAAAAAAAAATAATTTTCGTAAATATTTTACATGTAAAATTTTAAAAAATATAATTCTTTTTTATAAAAAAACTGCAAAATCAAATTCAACAAAAAAAAAAAAATTTCGTAAATATTTTACATGTAAAATAAAAAAAAATATAATTCTTTTTTATAAAAAAACTGCAAAATCAAATTTCTTTAAAATTGTGACTTCTAGAATATTCCTTTAATATAAGCAAGTTAAAGGAATAGGATTGATTGTGAAATGCCCGGTAGTCTCTATTTTATTTTGAGAAAAGGTCCAAAGTAGATTCTAGAAACTTTATAATTTATTTTATATTTTATTTCATTATCTATTGGTCGATAATGTTGTTATTTTCATTCTCGAATATCACTTTTTCACTGATAATTTTCTACGGTAGAAAATTTAACTTGATTTAATAGAGGTATATTTAATTAATTTCAGTTGGTCAGAAGTATTTTTAGATATTTTTATTTGATCAAGAACATGTTTTTAAATTATATTAGTGGTATGATACTACTACTACTACTGTTGTTGTTGTTGTTATTATTATTATTATTATTATTATTATATTTCTCTTTACTTAACTAATTAAACTTAAATACACTTTTAAATTCTCGTCAAGTCTAGGAGTGTTTTCAACAATTCTCTCTCAATTTTTTATTAAGAATCTCTTATAGGAGTTTGACACCACTTGCGCATGCTATGTCAGTAGTAAATCAGAAGTGTATCTAAGTTTAATTAGTCAAGTAAATAAGTATTTTTAATACTATCAATACTTTGAAAACAAAACTAATAATTTACACCATACTGAAGGTTGTTTTCAATAATTTCGTTTTCTCTTTTTTTTAAGAGAGTGAAATTTAAAATGGTAAAAAATACTAATAATAAAAAAGTTGAAATAGTGACAACTAAATATTTATCAGCAGTAATTTAGGGCATCACGTATGAGAACAACATTTTTCATCCGACGTGTCCGACTGCTACTGGCACCATGACTGATGACTTGCATCGTTGCCACATTGATTATAATCTGTTTCTACGCGGTATTTCAAGAATTCTTACGCGGTTTATGTATATTGATTTTGGGTAAATCAAGTCACATCAGTTATGTCACTTTCTAGGATGTTTCCTGTTTAGTATCTGTGGAAAATCCCTCATTTCTCATTCAATAAAAGGGTTTTCCACATCGCCCCTTTTTATTCATTTTCTCTACTAAGAATCAGCCCTTTTGTCGATTCAGCTTACATCATCTAGTTTTCTGTGTTAAAGTTTGGATCTTGGTAATGACTGTACCTCCGGTGGGCAATCAGGTGGAAGTTCCACCGTTGAATACTTTACCGATTGGATATCGTTTTCGGCCCACGGATGAGGAGCTTATCAATCATTATTTGTGCTTGAAGATCAATGGTTGTCATGACCAAGTGGGTGTTATTCGTGAAATTGATATCTGCAAATTCGAGCCCTGGGATTTGCCTGGTTAGTTCCGTCAACATTTTCTTTTGCCCTCTTTTTAAATCCTTTTTTTCCTTTTATGTGTGTTATTGGTCAGCGATTTCATGTCAAAATCGAATTTTGTGGGAAGGGAAACCAGTATTCACTGAACAATTAGAGAAGTGGTTTGAGTTATGATTCTTGTTGATGGATACACAATCCCTTAAAAGAAAAAAAACAATTAGAAGGACAAAGGGGCAATTTGAATTGGCCAAGAAATTTGATTCCTAACTCATCTTTTCAAAAAAAAATTGTGGGCTTTGGTGATTGTAAAACCTGATTAACAGCTTTCAGGCCCTTGATCATTTGTGCCTTACTTTTGATTTTGCACGGTAAGTGTAATCGTTTTCTTCGGGTTGGGAGAGTTGATTGCTTTGTGAATAATCAGTTCCATAAGCTCCAGTTACAAATTCGCAGACCGAGTAGCTAATCCTTTTTTACTCCAGATTATGAGCACTCGATCGGATCTCTTTTTCTTTGCTATTTAGGGAAAATGGGTGGGGTGGGGTAGGGGGAAGGGAGACAATTCTGTTGATGATCCTCACAGTTGAAATAATTGTGATTAGCTTTGCTTTTGGGTGCTTTTGACCTACTTTTAGTAGGAAGTTTTGAAATGAATGGATGAAGCTATAATCTTGGTTTTTGGTCCACTAATTATCATTTGTAGCAATGTTCTTCCATATGGTATACTCTGGTAATGTTTATCACCATATTTTTTTTGGCTTAAGAAGTTCAGGGGTGCAGCTTTCACTGCACCGACTCTTTTTTCTCCGTTGTCCTAGCTCAGAAGCTCCAACACCAACAAAGCCCCTTTGTATTTTCCACTTTGAAGTTCATATTTGAAAAGAATGTAATGGTATGAATTGTTTCAAATGATTGCAGATTTGTCTGTTGTAGAGTCAAATGACAATGAGTGGCTCTACTTCTGCCCGATAGACAGGAAGTACCAAAATGGGCAGCGATTGAACCGAGCAACAGAACGAGGATACTGGAAAGCTACTGGTAAAGATAGAAGCATAGCTACTAGAAAGGGGGCAAAGATTGGGATGAAGAAGACTTTGGTATACTACATTGGGCGAGCTCCTGAAGGGAAGAGGACCAATTGGGTGATCCATGAATATCGTGCAACTGACAAGTCATTGGATGGTTCACACTCTGGACAGGTAGGGACTGAAATCTTTCTTCTCTCTTCACTTTGAACTTCTTTTCATATATCTTAGTTTTGGGATGGTTTTAGTTAGAAAAAGATTGTTTGTTCCATATGTGAAATTATGGGTTAATCTAATCTACGTGAAGGTATAGTGGTATATTTGGCTGTTTCTTATCTCAGAAAAATCATGTCTTTATTTATCAATAGTGTTTACTTAAATGGAGTGGCATATGACTGGTCAGTTTAATTGCAGTTAGTCCACTTATATTCTGTTAGGACAACAAGAGGTTGGGTGCAACATTTTGTGGTGTAGCCATGTAAAACTTACTTTTTGGCGGGTCCAACATTTTGTGAGATGTCCGAATCAACAACTGTGGATCAGATGCACCATTATTAGTTTAATCATTGAAGCTTACTGTTCCATTCCTATTTTGTGATGTAGCAAATTGGGCCATATTAGATTATTAGTAATCATTTTCCTGGTGCAGGGAGCCTTTGTGCTTTGTCGTCTCTTTAAGAAGAATGAATTGAAGCAAGATGAAAATGTCGAAAGTTCACACTTTGATGAAGTTGAACAGCTTGTTTCTTCTCCTGCTGTTGGAAAATCACGAACCAATGATGGATTATCAGCAGCGGCTCTATCTCCAATCATGGAAAGTGAGAGTAACAGAAGTAACCCACCAAAAACCTCTGGAGGTAAAACTCATGACACAAGATTATCTATTAATAGTTGTGGCAATAGTTGCACTGCTGGTGATGCTGAAGATCTGATGTTGGACATAACATCAGGACAAGTAAGTAGAGCAATTCCCATTTCTGCCTTTTTCTTAAATATTGAGTTTTTCATTGCAGACAATTGGTTGAACTAATATTGTACTTATTTCTTTGCTTCATATTTTAGTCAGATCTCCAGATAGAGGAACTGTTGGGACTCTTTCGTGACCCTTCACCAGAGCCTATTGATTGGTCTCCGTTGCATTCACAGTCGCAGTTGGAGTTTGGATCTTCTATCTCACATGGTACCATGACCAATGAGATAAGCTCTGATCAAAAGGATGTCCAATGTCAGAATGGAATAAATGATCTCAATACTAGTGAGTTTTTAAATTCAATTCTTGTCAGCTCTGATGAGCTTTCCTATGAAGATTCTGATGCGGAATTGAGGTCAATATGGTTTGCCTCGAACAGTATTAACACTATAACAAGGGCACCAGTTAAGGACTCTGGAATGTGTAGTGTGTTGAAGTCACAAGTCACACAAGAGCCAGTAAGTGGAACTCTATAGGGGTCTTTCAGTTTCTTGCATTTGTGAGTTGTCTCAAGACGTCACTTACTTGAAACTTTTTAACTGTTTTTTAGAGAACTGATCTTCTGCTGCTATTCTTTTTGTCCCAGGTTAGGAGAGATTTATTTGAACATTGTGGAGAGACTGCAGTAATGAGAGAGGTTAATTCTGTTGCAACCACAGTGGAGGAGGTGTTTGCAACACCTTATGTTCGCAATGATCACTCAATGGGGAATGTAGGCACTGATTCTGCTTTTGGAATAACACGAAGGACTCGGCAGGTGCAGAATCAACCTGACGACAGCCAGCTGGGATCTGGAATGCAAGGAACTACTGTTAGAAGAATACGTTACCAAGTGAAACTTCAAGCTGGAAGAGTAGAGTGTCGCATGCCGACTGATTCTGATCAGGGTGGAGCAAATCATGAAGGACTGTCAACTGTATCTGAGGTAAGTCTCTCTAATCCCTCATGAAAAAAAGGGCTAAAAGATGACACATTGACATATATTTAATAATTGGCATGTGCAGAGTGAAAAGTTCTTCAATGAAGAAGCTTCTACTCCGAGTGCTGCTATCTCCAGCGATGAGACACAAGATACCACGTGCAAAGAATTTAAAGGGGATTGTCAAATGGCTGAAGACTTGAGTGCAAATGTGAAAGATACAAATGGTTTAAAGAGAGCAGCATCGTCTTCGTTTACATTAAGTTTCTACATAGCCAAGGTGCTCGCGGTTGCAAGTTTACTCATGGTCTTCTTAGGTGTTTTGGGATGCTTTAAGCTGAGACAGAGTGCATCCAAATTGTAGCTTTTTGTAACTGGCTTAACATGTTTAGTTGATTTTATCTCCTTTTCAAATACTGCAAAGGAGCTAAAGTTGAGAAAACTTGGAAGTTACTAGTGTATATTTTATATTATAATTAGCTTGTTTTGTACATTACTAGTACTATATTGTGTAAGGAGATCTAGTTAATTTAGACTTTTTCCCTGTAGATTTGCATTTGGCATTTTGATTTCACCTGCTTGATTATTCTACCTTCCCTCAATATATATGGACATCTCCCTGGTTCTACTCAAAGAATGCAATAACGTCTGTCTGCAAGGTGAAGAAATTTCATATCGTTATTAAGTGCATTTCCCTATATTATCAGATCTTCGTCATGCTTGTGCTCTTCATTTGCTAGAAAATCGTTACATTGATTCCCCCTCTCATTATATTTACTTTGGAAAGTCACATGACTTTGTCCTCTTATTACAAATGTTTTAGCCAGTTACTGAATATTTTATTTATAGAAATTCTGATTTAATGTACTTCCTGTTGTAAATTGATAAACTATAAAATAATATAAAACAAGAAATATAGACAATAGTTGTAGAGTTTTTGTCATTCAAGTGTGTATTTGTGAAAACCCATTTATATGATTGTACAAATCATCCGTCTGTTACATATCTCAAGCAATACGTTATTAATTAGATACAAATATGATAAATGATCCATTGAATGAACATCCACAATTACTAAATTCATAACATCATGTAGTAGTTTTTTATTATATAAAGAGTAGCTTGTAATGTCGGTCCATTTTAATTATCTTGTTTACTTAAAGTAAGCGATTTGAAATTATTGTCATTTTAAAAAAATCAATATATAGATCAATTATTAATTTTCATTTTTATCCTTATTCAATAAATGTGGAAACAAATTATTTTGGTGAAAGTACTATTAGATTGAGATTGTAACAAATAAAAATAATTTAGTCAAATTACTTTTTTTCGTTAATATTTGTACTTCGTACGTTACCTCATTCTTCTTTTTTACGATCTCGCAGTTTAACTTCCTAAAGAATACGGAAAAAAAATATGACAAGTAAAATAGATCATATTTTTCGCGAATATATCCAATAAAAGTCGTCGGTCGTTTGCTCATTTTACTTGTGTAAAGAACGATTAGATGAACCATCAACTACCGCAAAATCACACAGAAAAACTGGCAAAATGTTCACATTTTCTCCAATTTTAGTACTCCTATTCCTTTTCTGCTTCAGCTTACTGTATTCAGTTCAAGGCAGCTACTTTGATCAAGAATTTGTTAAGCAGGTACTGAATTCAGCAAGTAAAGATAAAGATTGGTTAGTATCCATAAGAAGGAAAATTCATGAATACCCAGAACTCAGATTCGAAGAATATAATACCAGTGCTCTGATTCGTAGTGAACTTGATAAGCTTGGGGTTTATTATGAATACCCTTTTGCTAAAACTGGTATTGTTGCTCAAATTGGCAATGGTTCTCCCCCTGTTGTTGCTTTGCGAGCTGATATGGATGCCCTTCCTATGCAGGTTTCTCCTAGTTACTTATGTACAAAAAGATTCTTTTTTTTCCTTAGTTACATGGTATTCCCTGTGTTTCAGTTTGTTTGTCTGGTTTTGATTTGGGAAGAAGTTAAAGAAAGTAACAAAACTTTTGAAGATATATTGAATTTACTAAAATATCATATAATCTTGTGATCTTATAGATGCCATGTGAAAATTTAGAATTAAAGATTTGTCAAAAATGAAACAGATATTCGTTTTGAAATGGACTGAAAAGGAAAGTAAAACAGATAAATTGAAACTGGGTGAGCATAATTTCTAAACATCCTTGCACCCTTCTACCTCCGCCCTGAGTTGGGCGGTATCAAATCTAGAGGATTCAATATTAGTTAGATTGTTTTTACACTGGTTGTCAGCTTGTCACAATCCTCCAACTTTATTTGGAGTTGTGACAGACTATGCTTTATGAAGATTATATAGGGGGAGTTATAAAGAGATAATTAGTACTGTGCATATTTAAGTGTAAAATGTCTCTGGTATTGATCTCAAATGAATATAACCGTAGGAACTTGTTGAATGGGAACATAAGAGCAAAATTAATGGCAAAATGCATGGATGTGGACATGATGCTCATACGACGATGCTTCTTGGTGCTGCTAAGCTGCTGAATGAACGGAAGGACAAACTTAATGTGAGTTCTTTTGATGTTTGGTTTAAAGGAACTTTACTCTTCACTAGTACTGATTCATTTGGAATGTAACTCGTGCTTGTGACATGAGAACTGAACTTTTTCAAGTGGTGAACAATGGTTGAGTTAACATCATGTGTTTCTTCATACTTTTCCTCTCTTCAAACTTCTAAAGGCCTCACAATTAGAGGGATAGTTTGATTCCCTGAATTCTTCCTTTAAGCTCATAGAGACCTTATCAATGCCTAAAAGGAACTTAGAGATTTTCTCCTTTTCAAAAATATCCTTGAATCTTCTGGCATCTCCTGGCATTCAGAATCAGGACTTTCAAAAGTAGCTAGTTGTTTCCAGAAACGGCCGAGAGCACAATAATGTTTGTAACTGACATATCACCTTGTGGGAGATCATGTGGAGCACTAGTCAAAAAAGTTAAGTTACATTTTTATTGTCTTAATATCATAATTTGTCTTCTTTGGAACAGTCTGAATTTCATAGGTCAGAAGAGCGAAGTTTCCTTATTTAATTGTCGATGTTGCTAAGTAACTACGATATGACCATATTGTTCTTTGATTCTCAAAATCTGAATTTGGGTCATCCTTCCCTAGAGGACTAGTAGTGCACTAGGAAGGATGATCTAATCATTTTCGAAGGCCACTTACCATTTCTTGGATCTCTTTATGTATAACTACATATGCTTCATCTTGCATATATCCATCAGAACATTCTGTTTTGAACCACACTCTTTGCTCACTTGTCAGTCTGTAATTGTCTGAATGATACTACTAGATTTTTCTTTTCAACTTCGTAAGGATACATATGTCACATGACACTCCAAAAGTACTGTTCAAATTCACCTAATCTGCTTGGTCCTTTGTGTGGCATCATACAATATCAGGCAATATCTCTTTTTGCTAAACTCAATATTATTGTAATTCTATTGTAAACCACAAAGGGAACCGTCAGACTTGTTTTCCAACCTGCGGAGGAAGGAGGAGCTGGTGCAAATCATATGATAAAGGAAGGAGCTCTAGGTGATGCAGAAGTTATATTTGGTATGCATGTTGATTTTAAAAGACCTACAGGGGGCATTGGCACTAGTCCTGGACCCCTTTTAGCTGCCGTTTGCTTCTTTGAAGCAAAAATAGAAGGAAAAGGAGGGCATGCTGCACAACCCCATGAAGCTGTGGATCCAATACTTGCTGCATCATTTGCAATTGTGGCATTGCAGCAGCTCATCTCAAGAGAAGTAGATCCCCTTCATAGTCAAGTACGCACCTTAATCTCAATTTTTGTCCATTGAGCATTCTCAAAGCGAGGCAAAAAAACATGTTAGCGCTTCGCCTCGCTTAATTGTGCTTCAGTGTCATCATTAAGGCTCTAAGACATACTTTTCCTTGCAAATGAAGGTCTTCTAAAGAGACGACACTAAACAATTGATATTTCACTTTATCGTTATTTTTTTTCCAGTTTATTTGTCCATATATTTGTTAGTAATGTTTATTATTATTAGTTTTAGACTTAACATATATATATTGTGGTCTTTTTTCGTTTGTGCCTTTTTTCGTTAAAGCCCATGCTTTTGTGCTTAAAGACCCAATGGTGAATAGACCTAAGAGCTTTATTGCACTTATGATAACACTGGTCCAATCCTTTGTCTTCTATTTTCCTTGAAGATGTTTACCTCATAAGAAGTGTACATAATGGTATGTTTAATATTATATAGGAACATGTATTCCCTTTACGAACATTTTTTGTTTTTAACAACTCATTATTTTTGAGGTGGAAGCTGTATGATGTTTGAGACCTCAAGCCTCGTTTGATAGTTAGTCTTACTGATATTGAAATACTCACTTCTGCCTGAAGGTTCTTTCTGTTACTTATGTCAGAGGTGGATCAGCATCAAATGTAATTCCATCATATGTTGAATTTGGGGGAACTCTGAGGAGTCTAACGACTGAAGGCTTGTTTCAACTTCAAAAGAGGGTGAAAGAGGTACTTTGTTGAACCCTGGCTCTTGTTAACTATCAACATCTACCAACTAGATTTTCTGGCTGTTTCCTTAACATGTAGTATGTGTTACAAATTTAATGATTTTTTTGTCGATGTTTAATAGCCTTTAACAGATGGCCTTCTTAGGCCATTGGAAAATGATGGGTTACATGTACCTATGTAATGAACTAACAAGATTAAGGATGGCTTCTTGAACACGTATCAAAACCCTTTCTCCAGCTAAATGAATGACCAAACTAATGGCGTTCCTGCAGTTTCCTTCCACAAGTAGGGTATGGGGAGGGTGGAATGTACACAGACCTTACCCCTTCTTGTGTAGGTAGAGAGGTTTTTTTCGATATTCCCTCGGCTCAAGGTCAGCATAAACACAACATATATGGAAATCACTATTGAATCCTTCATTTCTTGATATACTGTTGCAGTAGATTCTAATTGTCTTCAATGTCCAGTATCAACGAAAATGCTTCAAGTTCTTTCTAATAGGAACAGAACCTAGACTTCTCGTAGTAATTTGGTGCACATTTGAAATACATATTTATATGAGCCTGCAGGTAATTGAAGGACAGGCAGCTGTGCATAGGTGTAAGGCGTACATTGACATGAAAGAGGAGGATTTCCCAGCATATCCAGCTTGCACAAATGATGAGAACTTACATCAACATGTAGAGAGGGTTGGCAAACTCGTGCTTGGTTCGGAGAATGTTGGGGAAATTGAAAAGGTCATGGCAGGTGAGGACTTTGCTTTCTATCAACAAGTGATTCCTGGAGTTATCTTTCAAATAGGGATCAGAAATGAAAAGTTGGGCTCTACCCACGCCCCACATTCCCCTCATTTCTTTCTTGACGAGGATGTCCTTCCAATTGGAGCAGCAATGCACACAGCCATAGCAGAGATGTATCTGAACGATTACCAACATCCCACTGCAGTTTAGCTAATAACATTATTGTTTGATGGTCTCTTGAGTTGCATAAATGTTCCAATTACTCGTTCATTCTGCACATTGTATACAATACAACATAAATAAGCAAATCTAATGCGGTGATGACCGTCTGTTCATGTGGCCCATTTCCATTTTCTTGATGCCATGGTTGCTCTTGTGCTCTTTAAAAATTTCTCTTATGCAACAAGGCATCAAGTAGTTAAGTATGTAGATCTAAATGCAGTTACAAAATGAATAATGACAGTAGTCTGACACTGTATATGCAAAATCTAGTGCAAGTTACTGTTTTTATGGCAGAATTTAATATGTGTTCATATTTTATGGATTTCTTGATGCATAAAGTGTTGGAAAATTATATGCACAGCGGAAGCATATTTGAATCTTACTGCTTACATGAATAATAGATAACCAATAATCGTTTATGCTAGATCACATAATCATGCTAGAACACATAAACATACTGAAATTTAATTCGATAAATACCTCTTGAAGCGTGAACAAATACCTTCAATCGAATCCCCAAGTTAGACAGACCTTCAAGTGAATCTACAAGATAGCTATGGTCTTCTACAGTGATCCCAAGTTCACATTTGAACTCTCTCAATACTTGGGTGGGCAAGTATGAATAAAAAAAAACTAAATCCATCTTTTTCTAGGTTAGGAGAATCTCTATTTATAGAGATTTCTTCCCCAATCCAAAAAGGAGAAGAAAACCCAGTTTTCTTGAAAAACAAGAAAACCCACGCCTACTCCTTTTTCCCCTAAGAAATAGGATTCTGAGTTCTAGTTAAATATGGGCACCGGAGGGACCACATAATTAATTACTGAAGCTTCCTATAATGGAAATAATTTCAAATAATTAATTTGAATTATTCTTACCATAATAAATTACAAATCATTCCACTAGAAATTCGTAATTGCACTCCTCTATTTATATTTCATAATTCCCCATTAAACATTTATGTAATTCCCCATGTTAAGATTTCAGATACTAATCAATAAATTAAATTACTGACGAATTTAACTTAATGATTAATTTCCTTTAGAGCACTACTTAACTTATTTCATGTGTCGGATTCATAAATCCACTTGCAAGGTTTGACACGATGAAAACTTATAAGTTTCTCAAAAAGGCATATCAATCAATCTCTATAACGAGACATGGATTCCATCAACTAACTTATTATTTCACCAATATATATTATTATCATCCAACTTACCAGGCATATTGACCCATCTCAGAATCTCACCTTTTAATAAATCAAAACGATAATTAATATATACAGATCATAATAGTTATATCAGGATTAAGAATATAAGTACATTTAATAGTTTAGAGAATATGTTTTGTCAGTCAGTATTACATATAATCTTGTGCTACAATCGTACCGATGGCATGTCCAATTTCCATCCTAGATTGTGAACAAAAAACTTTATACTTATAAGAATCGATGATTTAATCCTCTGTGTATAAGCTAAACTCTACACACTAAATCATCTACTATATAAGTAAATAGACACCATAAACGAATATATGATCTATTAAAATTGAGCAAATATTTATTCTATAATAAATATTATTTCTTAACACATGGTTAATAGTATATATCCCAACAATCTCCCACTTAGACTTTTAACCATCACAATTGTTATAATGTACTATATCTAAATGCATGGTTAATAGTATATACCCTAACAATCTCCCACTTAGATATTTAATCTTGAAAATTGTTAGAATACTATGTCTAAACACATGATTAATAGTATATACCTTAACAATCTCCCACTTAGACTTTTAACTATGCATTTACAACTTTCACAAGCATTCCTTTATTTCTATTTTCTCATGCAATTTTGTCTAGTAGTGCTTCGTCGTAACAAATCGATTTTGTACTAGATCTTGAGAGAGCTTCTCATGAAACCTTCCAAGAGTGTACTTCTTTTCAGATCATAAAAGTTCTCTCAAGCATACAAAACAAAACAATCTTCATGATTCTCCCACTACGACAAAGCACTACATAATCACACTTTCATGATCTTGAGTCTTCATGTTTTCTTCAAAATCTTTCAATATTGAAATATTAACAACTTTACACGTAGTGTTCTTCAATTTGCTCAACATCATTTCCACTACTTGAGGTAGTAGTTTTCTTATGTCTAGCAACGTTTCTCCCACTACTTAAATGCAATGGAACGTCATTTTTGACATATCGATTAGATGTTTTTGAGCGTCTGAATTTATAATTGACTTATTTGTTATTTCTTTGTTCGATTCTTGTAAAACTAGTTTACTTCTAGGAACATGGTTTACTAAATGATCCTTTTCTAGAAATCAGACAGTTGTGTTAACAATTGTCTTATTTTCTTTAGTACACTATAATAAACCTTCTTTTATTCTTTAGGATATCTAATTAACACACACATTCCGTTCTTAATTCCAATTTGCTTATTCTCCCACTCAATACCTGTGCTGAACAATCCTATATCTGAACATGTCATGGATTAGACTTACGTCGAATCCAACTAGTTCTATAGTTGTTTAAGGTACTGATTTGAAAGAAATTGAATTCAGAATGTGATATGTAGTTATTAGAACCTATCCCAAAAGAAACAAAATAACTAATAATAAGTCAATAATTAATCTTATCATCTTCATAAGAGTCTACTTCTTTCTCTTCTACACCAATCTATTATAGAGTGTCTGGTGTAGACAATTGAAATGCAATTATTCTATAAGATAAATGACTCATGAACTCTGCAGAGAGGTTTACGTCACTACAATCAGATTGCAGTGACTTTATATATATTTTTCATGATGCTATTTTCGTTTGTCTTAAATATTTTGATCAGTTTATCTAGACATTCAGACTAACAAAACATCAAAAAATATATATTCATATCATGAGTAACCGTTTGTGAAAATCTCAGAATACTCAAATTCACCTTTTGCTTGAATGTTCATTTACCTCACAAATCAAAATAGAATAATTCTAACTTATCACTACTACTTTTCCTTTTTAATAGGAAAGGTCTCTTAGTTATTTTTCCTTCTGAACATAACTCACATGTTGGTAGTGACTTCACTTTCAATGAACTGTTATGTCCATCCATTAACCAACATCGAAGTTCTATTCAAAATAAATAACTTAGACGCTAGTGTACAATAAGTTTCATTCAATCTAAAAGATACTTTCTCTTATGAGATAGATTAATAAAATTTAGTTTATGCGAGATAATATTAATAAAAAAAAAGCACGCATCAATAGACCACAAGAAATGAAATATTCATCAAACTCAATGATAGGAGAGTTATAAATAAATATATCAAATATTCATCTCTTATCTAGTTAGAAACTGAAAATAATTCCTTCTAACATAAGGTACATGTACAATGCATTCTTTGAATTAATATCTTTATCTCTACCAAAAGAAAAGCTTAAGTAGTACTAAGTGGGTGTGTAAAGTCTATTGAGAATATGAGATATAATACTTTAAATAGATCATAATATTTCGAATAATCCTAAATAACAAAATTCAGGGCTCATTTATACATATATATCCATGCATCTCGAATAGCCAATCGATGGGATTGGAGAACTACTCATGCAATACACATGTACAATGACCGATTATTCACTCCATAAACTTATTGTAACGACCCTAAAAATTGATAGGTGAAACTAGAGCCTAATGTATGAATTTTTAAAGTTTAAGCATAAATTGGAGTTATGAAATTTTCCAAAATAAAAATTGGACTTTGCCTTAGTTTTATTTGGTAGGTCCATGTAGGCAAGGGGTGTTTTCGTAAATATTAATTTTAGTTAAATTAAGAAGTGAGTATATTTATTTTATTTCTAATAACTATATATGGTATTAAAACTTTTAAAAAGGTATTGTTTTAATTCATTCTTCAAATTAACCCCCACCCCCCCCCCGCCCCCCTAAAAGTTCTTTTCTCTAAAAGTCCTCTCAAGCTCAAGGAAGAAGAAGATGTGGGCAACTAGGGTTTCGAATTGAAGGTTTCTTGCATCAAATTTTCATGGATTTTCTCAATACTAAGGTATGGTGGCTCTTTATCTAAAGCTAGTTTTCGCTTTAGAACCAATTTCAAAGGGTTTTCAAATTCTCAAAAGTTATGAAAAACTTCTATTTCTTACTCTACTCAAGGGTTCTTGCATTAAATGGTTTTAAATGATGGATTGTGATATTGTTGATATTAAATTGATGTTTTCAAGTGAAAAATCTCATGAACCCTTGATTTCACAAATTTCTATATTTGACTTACGAAATGGGTTTGTTGATAATGATTGGGTATTGATGAATTTATGCTTAGAATAGATTGTATTGTTGATGTTTATGATTTTCTATATCTATTGATTAATGTTGAGGATGGCTTTGGAGGATGGTAAGTTGGCTTAATCTCATATTATTGACATAATTGTTCTCGCTTGGTTTGATCCACTTATGGTGGAGGTGTTTAATTATGGATTGTATTATGAATATGGCCTTGAAGGCATTATCTATTGAATTAAAGTGTTATCAAGTTATGAAGTGTTATAGTACTATGTGAAGGTATTCTTATAGTTATAAGGTGATCTTGTACAAAGTGTTATTGTAGTGTAATTGAAAGTATGTTCTCTTTAAATGTCCATATGTGACGATTGTTGTTGATAGGTTGAATCCACCTTTGGTGGAAGTGTTATATCTTGTTCTTGTGTGGTATTATTGTGAATTGTAGCCATGAAGGCATTGGGGAAGTTGTTGCATAATGTTGGAATATTGTATTATTGTGAATTGAGGCCATGAAGGGCATTATATGAGTGTTATTGTATTGTTATATTATTATATATGAATGAGGCTATATGTAAAGTCCTATATGAAGCTATATGTGTGAAGGTATGATGTGAATGAGTTTATGTGATCTTGTGATGATCCTATGTAAAGTGGATAGCATTGTGATTTAAAGTATGATTTTTTCTCATGATGTATATATGAAAAGATGTTGGATTATGAAGTATCCTTAAATGAAAATGTTGTGACTTGGTTGGTAGACTAAAGTGTCCCTCCTTGTTACTTAAAGTCTTGAATGCATGAATGTGTGAAGTGGGCTAGAACTAAGAAATGGTGCCCTTTCTATAAATGCTAAAAGAGGAATTCTAGGCCAAGACTTGAATCGGCAGAACTAAGAAATGGTGCCTTTTCATAAGTCTAGCTTTCCTAAGTAAATGTACAACCTTGAAGGATGGGCCTTAGGGCGAAGTTCCCTTCTTGAGTGAAATGATAGACTTAGAGATGGATGGAGCCGGAACGGCATGAAAATCCTTATCTAAGAAAGTCAAATGAGCTATCCTTATGAACCTTGATTGGCCATGACTTAGAGATGGGGCCTTTCTTGGGAAGAGGTACTATGAGTTGGTTGAACTAGAAAAGGAACCCTCTCTAAGTACATATGTGATTGAATACTCTATGGGAAACAAGGCTAGCACCGAATGGATGTGGTTAGGAAGGTGGTCTAGTTGAGTATGAGATTAGGCACAATGAACTTCCTTGGACATCCCCTAAACCATGTGCCTACATGGGTTGCTTACTAGTTCTACCTTTGGCAAGTAGAACAACCTCTACGGAGTAGGATAGACTCCGGATTCCATGCCTAGCTAGTATGGTCTATGTCGGTTATGCCTATTCCCATCATGTGGGATATGCACTCTAATTATTGGATAGGTTCTACAACGTGTAGGTAGTAGTATGGGATGCTATCTACACATGGCACGAGTAGGCTTTGAAAATACTAAAGTGAATTCCCTAAGTCTAACGACTATTATGTGAAAGTCCCCTTATGTGCTTGAATGTCTCCTAAATGGTTTCTTAAAGAATGTTGGTCTATTGATGTTATGTTATAAAGGAAATGTCCTTATCTAAGGTAATCTTGAGGAACACTTAAGTGTGCTTGAAGAGGTTGTATGGGCGGTCATTTCTTGTCTCACTCAAGTGTGTCTTAAGGTTATATTAGGTAGAGGTCCTACGGTAATGAAATGGCGTGTGTTCTTTTAAAGTTAAGCATGGGTTGTATATGAATATATGTTGAGTATGTATATTGTTGGCTATGGTTTTATATGTGAACATTGACTTGTATTATGTCTCTTATACTTGTGAAGTGAAGGTTTTATCAAAATAATGTGAAAGCATTTATTCCTTGTAAATGTCCATTTTGGCATGTTTTTGCATGGTCATCATACTTAGTACTTAACTGTGCTAATTCCATATTTCTCTATTTTCTACAAGTGTAGGTTCCGGCAAGTGAGCGGGTTTTGTAGTAACTTGGGATTTGAAGTTCTTCCTAGATTTTGTGGTATGTCCTCATATGTCGAGGGCAAGACTTTTCTATTCTAGTTTTATGATAAGATTCTTGTAATAGACTTAATAGACTTCTTTTGATTGTAAAGGGCCGTCTCCCTAGTATGTTTTCACGTTTATGTCTAAGATGGCTAAGAGACTTAGTATTCCGCTTGTGTACTTTTGAATGATGTTTTTAAAAGTGACATTTGAGTCTTATGGGATTTTATTTAAAGAGTTTTTAATTCCACACTATTTTACATATCTAATGTGATGAATGCTAAGGGCTTGTATGAGACCTCCGAGAGGTTGAATACGCATGTTACGACTTGGGGATGCTCTCGGGTCGTGACACTTATACAGACCTAACTCAGATGGAGAGTCTACTGTTAGTTTAAGTCAAGTGAAAATCCTCTAGTTACATTGATCCAATCTTATATTACTCAGTTTAGGAGAGTTAATATACATTATCAAACTAGACGATTAAATACATAGTGACTTGTATCAATTTCATCCGATAGGGAGGATGGTCTAAGCTAGCACATAAAACTAATACTTCACTACTATTTAATCAAACATGACCAAAAAACTCATATAACGATCCAAAAAAAAAATTAAATTTCTTACTAGGTCGTTCTTATGAATCTACCAAATTTCAGATCAATCAGAGTTCCTTTTTTTTTTTCCGAATTCGAAAACTATGATCAATTTGGTTGAAAACGTTGTTTGGCCAAAATAGAATTTAAGATTTTCCCGCTCAATAATTCTTATCATAAATCATCATTTTGTGAAATAGATACACGAATTAAGAATAAAGAACGAAATTCTAAAATTCCAAAAGAAAAGCATGTTTATGTATACATTGAATATTAAAATTCAAAACACACCTCATAGATATCAATGAATCTTGAACAGTAAATTTTGATGAAAAAATGACTACTCATGCAACATACATATGTGGTGTCAGATATTCACTTCGACAAATTTAGAACAAAAGCTAACTCAGATGGAGAGTATATGTTAATTTAGGTCAAGTAAATATCATTATCCCTAGATCCATTGATCCAATCAAATAATACTCAGTTTAGGAGAGTCAATACAGATAATCAAAACTAGAGATTAAACTTCAATGACTTGTATTAATTTCATCCGTTATGGAGGAAGGTCTAAGCCAACACATGAACTTAATTCTTCACTAAAATTTAGTCATGAAGACCATAGAAAACAAACTCTATCACCACTATATCATAGTCGAGTAATTTTTCAGTAAAATTAATTTTTTCAAGATACAAAAATTATCTAAAAAACATCATCTGAACGACCTCAAATTACCAAATCGCTGCATTACAATGAGTATTTTAAATTTGATCGTTTCTGATGAACCTATCAAATTTCAGATCAATTGGAGTTCAAAAATAATATTTATCTCCAAAGTTATGATCAAATTCAGATTCAAACGATTTTAGAAAAAATAATCAGATCTACATCCTTATCATATATCAATTTATGTTAACTCATCATGTGTAATCATGTACCACATATAACATAAATAAAACCAATATAAAGGATGTCATTCATACTAAATCACATTTTAATTCCAAAGAACAACTTTAAAAATCATTTTAACGACCTCAAAAAATTATAACCACATAGCAATGAGTACTTCTTACTAGGCCGTTATCAATGAACTTACCAAATTTCAAGTCAATTGGAGTCTATAAAGAATCTTTATTTCCAAAGCTATGACCAAATTCAAATTTGAGTGATTTAAACCTTTTTAGGAATTAAAACAACATGGCCTACATTCTTATCACATATCAATTCTTGTAGAATCACCATGTGTAATCATGTTCTAGATTTTACATGAACATAACTGACATAAAGAATGATCTTATCATATTCAAATCAATTTAATCCGACAAACTATTTAAAAACCCATCTAAACAATTTTCAATGAAACCATCAAATTTCAAGTCAATCAGAGATCATGAAAATCATGACCACCTAAACCATGACCTAATTTGAAAAATAATTGTTTTAGGTATAGTTAAAGATTAAAATAACTAGATTCAGTTTTCATTCTCTTTTAATTATTATTCCATGAGCACAAGGCATACGTTGTGTCCTTTCTTTTACTAAGACACACAACACCTCCTTATATCAAAATTGTCCTTTCAATTAATACATCTGAAAATTCAAGATATTACATTTTTTTCCCTTTTAGACCAGAGAAAATCTTTAATATCTATTCTCATGAATTAATTAAGCATTACTAGCATATTACGGTAAATATCCATTCATATAAATAAATATTTACCACCAATATTCACTTAGGACAATTTATACATAATACATTGAAGATATTCTAATGACTAAAATAAATAGACCACTTTCATAGATCCTATTTATTAATTATTATTCTCAATCCATATATTGGTATAATCCCACATAAAGCTTTAAGAATTTCTAAGTGATCTCAAACAAATAGACCATTTAATGGTAGCACTATTTATTAATCACAAACTCTCAATTATATGTACATTATACACGTATGAGAAATGTTAATGCCGTGTTACAAAGACAATAACCAAATAATTGAAAGAATTGATTATTGGCCAATCCAAAAGAATGAGCACATGCAGTTAATTGTAGTATCAATTGTTTGGCAAAAAAAATTAAATTAAATTAAACATTCACTTTGCCAAAAAATATTACTATGAAAAATCGGTGATGCCCTACGGTACCACTGTAGCCGCCGACACATGCAATATAACAAACAGTAATCAACAAATATTAATTACCAAAAGAATCAAGAAAAAACAGTGCTGAAAATTGGAGTCTTTAATTCTTAGGCAAAACTTAATTTGCAGACGTCACAGTGTTCAATACTCCGGTCTCTTCTCTTCTTTTAATTCTTTTTAACTTTACAATGCAGTATAACTCAACTTGCAATAATTTTAAAAAATTTAATATTGGTTGACATATGCCATCATCGTGATATACCACAATTATCAACAATTAGTAATTAAACATAATTGAATTCGGCTATACACTGAACTCACGTAAAAACTGCATATTAATGTCTGTATCGAAAACATATACATACATGTATATCATGTTATCTAATAAGATGCAAGTGTGGCTCTTGATGCCAATTGTTGGAAAATTATATGCACAGCGGAAGTATATTTGAATCTTACTGCTTACATGAATAATAGATAACCAATAATCGTTTATGCTAGATCACATAATCATGCTAGAACACATAAACATACTGAAATTTAATTCGATAAATACCTCTTGAAGCGTGAACAGATACCTTCAATCGAATCCCCAAGTTAGACAGACCTTCAAGTGAATCTACAAGATAGCTATGGTCTTCTACAGTGATCCCAAGTTCACATCTGAACTCTCTCAATACTTGGGTGGGCAAGTATGAATAAAAAAAAAACTAAATCCATCTTTTTCTAGGTTAGGAGAATCTCTATTTATAGAGATTTCTTCCCCAATCCAAAAAGGAGAAGAAAACCCAGTTTTCTTGAAAAACAAGAAAACCCACGCCTACTCCTTTTTCCCCTAAGAAATAGGATTCTGAGTTCTAGTTAAATATGGGCACCGGAGGGACCACATAATTAATTACTGAGGCTTCCTATTATGGAAATAATTCCAAATAATTAATTTGAATTATTCTTACCATAATAAATTACAAATCATTCCACTAGAAATTCGTAACTGCACTCCTCTATTTATATTTCATAATTCCCCATTAAACATTTATGTAATTCCCCATGTTAAGATTTCAGATACTAATCAATAAATTAAATTACTGACGAATTTAACTTAATGATTAATTTCCTTTAGAGCACTACTTAACTTATTTCATGTGTCGGATTCATAAATCCACTTGCATGGTTTGACACGATGAAAACTTATAAGTTTCTCAAAAAGGCATATCAATCAATCTCTATAACGAGACATGGATTCCATCAACTAACTTATTATTTCACCAATATATATTATTATCATCCAACTTACCAGGCATATTGACCCATCTCAGAATCTCACCTTTTAATAAATCAAAACGATAATTAATATATACAGATCATAATAGTTATATCAGGATTAAGAATATAAGAACATTTAATAGTTTAGAGAATATGTTTTGTCAGTCAGTCTAAAACAACTATCTCTACTCGGTCCCGTTCAATACATACAAAATGCACTAGCACAAGAAGTTGGAACTATACCGTTCCCATAATCAAGATAAATTACATATAATCTTGTGCTACAATCGTACCGATGGCATGTCCAATTTCCATCCTAGATTGTGAACAAAAAACTTTATACTTATAAGAATCGATGATTTAATTCTCTGTGTATAAGCTAAACTCTACACACTAAATCATCTACTATATAAGTAAATAGACACCATAAACGAATATATGATCTATTAAAATTGAGCAAATATTTATTCTATAATAAATATTATTTCTTAACACATGGTTAATAGTATATATCCCAACATAAAGTTACTAGGTTCGACAAAACCCCGGTGACTAAAGATTTTCTGTTGATATTCTTTCTCTTTTTTATTTTTGCCCCTACGAGAGGGGGCAGGGGTTTGGAATGTAAAATTGAAAGAACCCATGTGAGACCAACTTTGAAGAATGAAGATCTTTACGCTCAAATCATTAGCACTTTAGCATCCCCAAAGTTTCATACAACCCAATTTTGTTCAACTTACCAAGTTGTATTGCAACTTCTTTAATAACAATAATGTTCAGGTCAACTTGCATACACTTCGATTAATTCCATCAGATACCTGCTACTACCTCTACTAACACAGATACCATGTAACTCTATCCAACTATCACTTAGTGATTTTACCTCCAGTGAGATTTGAACTTGGTTACTCATGGTTCTCGACCTACTTTATAAGATTATTCTCTGTGCTATTTATATTCTTTATGTCCATAAATTTAGGTATCCCCTGCTTTGTGGAATTCCCTTTATCCTTCCTCTCCCTCTGCCTCCTGAATATAGTTCCAACTAATATACAAAAAGGAGGAATCAAATAGGATTACAATTAAGAGGTACCCTTTATGTAGATAGTTCCCCTGCATGTGCTTTGCCATTGCACAGAGTTAGGCTTTTTGCATACAATTTTGCAAACTCATATTTTCCTTTGATTCTCGTCGTTTTCAGTCTATAAAAGCTTGGTAGCTGGTTTCTCCTTACTACTCATCAGCAGAGACTATGAGTAAAGAAGCCAAAAAGGTTAGTCACATTTTCCTTTTTTGAATTTATTTCATCTTTGCCAATATGAGAAAATGTTCACATAATGGATTGTTATGTTTGATAGGAGCTCGTTAAGGAACCGAAAATAGAGGAAATGGAGGATGAGAAGACAGAAGAACTAAAACAACTTTCTCCTTTAATTTTGTGTATAGACTTGCATTGTTTAGGATGTGCCAAGAAGATTGAGAGGACCATTTCAAAGATAAGAGGTTTTTATCCTACTCTAGTCACTTTGCTTGTAACGTTCTAGTCAGTTTGTGTGCACCTTGACTATTCCACTGTGTTTTTGCATTTTTTTCTTCTGACGTTATTTTAGACAAGCATCAAATCTATATTCAAATGGAGCAGGGGTAGACAGAGTAATGATAGATATGGAGCAAAACCAAGTGACGATAAACGGAGTGATTGAACCACAAGCATTGTGCACCAGGATTGTTAAGGAAACAAAGAGAACAGCAAAAGTATTTTCGCCTTTGCCACAAGCTGAGGATGAACCTATTCCTGAAGTTGTTTCTTCACAGGCAATCTTTTTTACTCGTACTGTATAATTTTTCGCTGAAGAATATACATAAAGATCATAAATGTAAATGTTTGATCCTTGTTTTAATACCTTTTCAGGTTAACAGATTGACGACAGTTGAGCTTATTGTTAACATGCATTGTGAAGCATGTGCCAAACAGCTTAAAAGAAAGATTCTAAAAATGAGAGGTATATAAACAAGTTCTTTTGTGTATTTACCTAACCATTTTGAGTACGCGGATTCAGAATTTTAAGTTAGTACATGTGAAATGTCACAATAAGTATTACTTTTGTGTCTACTAATAATCTTCTTCATGATTAATTTAGGGGTGAGAACCGCGGAAACAGATCTGACCTTAGGGAAAGTAATTGTAAAAGGAAGCATGGACGCCAACAAGCTCATTGATTATGTCTACGGACGAACTAAAAAGCAGGCCAAAATTGTCCTTCAACATGAACCCCGGAAGCATAAGGAAGAACCAAAGAGTGAAGATCCAAATCCAGATGAAGAAGCTAAGAAACTCGAAGAGGAAGACAAGAAAGAAGGCGGCGAAGACAGTAGCATGGCATCAGAGGGAGAAGAAATCATCAATAAGATGATGTATTATATATTGCCAACCACTTTATGTCATTGAAAGAATCCCACCTCCTCAGCTCTTCTCCGATGAAAATCCTAATACATGTTGCATAACGTAACCAATAATAACAGGTACGTGAAAGATCATTTTCATCTATTCAAATTGTAAGTGATCATAGGAGATCATTTTCTCGGAGTTTCATGATATCGTGGGATGAGACTCTCCTATGTTTCTTATGCATTTTTATATCAGCCAATGCAATTTCATCTTTCCCAGTTTGATTCTACATATAAAACAGGGGTGCAAGCACCATAGTGCCAGAGGAAAAGAACAAAATTTACATACTTTAAGTATCATTATTTTGCGAGTTCCATACCTGAACTATTAGGTGATTGTTTCCTACCTAAACTAATTATTAAAAATATAAGAGATGATGAAGCTTTTGGTAAGGTAAATTATTGTACAAATCTCCCAACACATTATTTATTAGATAGCTTGCTCGATCGATCAGTAGCTTCGTTAGAAAATCACACATATGGACAAATATAATAATTCTTTATACTGTCGATGTATAATTTGATTAATTTCCTAACACATTTATTAGATGACCTGATGGAACGATAACTGTGTGATAACCCACACTTAGGTCGATACAAAAGTTATAAACTCATACAAGTACTAGGTTCCATCGTTCTTGAAAAGTTCTAAACAATATTCCTGGTCTAAATTCCTGCTCCAAAATTTGTCATAATATTCAGTGTAAGTGAAATCTCGATAAATGGCTGAAGATCCATCTTCAATTAAGGTTTTTGGAGCACTGATAATGGAACAATCATTGGGACAGAGGAAAGAAGCCACAGACATCCTTGCTTTGTCTGAATTTACAATAGCTCTATGCCATATACTTTTATACTTTCCATTACTCAATGCCTGCACGACAAATAATTATTTCATCTAAAAGTTTAAGTTGCTAGATATAATTTTATTTAATTAGTTGTATTTTCAAGACACCCACACCACCACCATGATGTGCAAGTTTGATATCATAGGTCAAGCATGTAAAAAATATTTTTAAAATAATGAATAGTATATAGTGAAACTTGAAGAACCACCATGTTGAATTGTGTGTAACTTGTCATAAAAACTTAATTAACTAAGTTGTTAGAGATTATACACGTTTATTTACTTAAAAATGACATTTTTCAATATTGACCACAGCAATAGGTAATTAATTGTAATATGTCTCATATGAAAACATGAAAAATAGGGTAATTAATAACATGTTATTAAAGGTATATACGTTGCATTAGTGTAGATAGCTTAAATATTTTACTCCCTCTTCGTTTTTCAGAAGTTTATTTTATAAAAATTAAAATATTCAAAAACTATACGAAAAGTACAATATAGGTGTAAGTAAATCTTCTAGTGTCAATCAAAGTTTACTTATTTTGAATCTCGAAAAGTAAAATGTACCAGATAAATTGCGATAGATGGAATAGTTATGAAATAGAAGAGTCATGTTTTACCTCCAATTGATCACCAAGATTGATGACAAATGCATCAGGTTGAGGTTTAATAGATAACCATTCTCCATCCTTAAGAACTTGAAGGCCAGCCACTTGCAAATCTTGAAGAAGAATTGTAATTGCATTTGGATCTGTATGGGCTGGTAACCCATAAGTTAGTTCAGGTTGTGGACATGGAGGATAAAAATTGATAGCCATATGTTGTCCTTGTTTACCCAACACATTTTTAATACAATCTTTTTCAAGCCCTAGGCTCTCTGATATTGCTTCTTCTAATCTATATCCAAGTTGTCTAACTTCCATGCAATATTTGCTCACTATTTCCCTAAGCAATTAAAGAACATAAATTAGATTCTTATTTCGATTTAATCGAGTTAAAAAAGAATGAAACGTCATAACAATATGAATGGTGAGGCGTTGATCAGACTCATATAGCACATAAAATACATATGTTGTAGGTAGAAATGTTCTCGCTTTTTACCCCTACAAACACAATCATTTTGGTTCCGGATTCTAGAAAATTAATACTAATATCGTTTTATTTTTTAAGAAAAGAGTTTTAGCTTTTAAATAATAAATAAAAATATTTTCAAGGATACTGTTTTTTTTTTTTTTTTTAACAAAAGAATAAAATAAAAATCAGACACCATAGTAGTTGTCTGCTACTGACTAGCAACTGACAAAGGAATCAATCATTCATCACATGATTTTATGTTATGCTGGCTACCACCATCACATGGTTATATTTTATCATTGGTTCACTTTTATTAGTTCATAAAGAAATTATAAAATAATATATATATATATATATATATATATATATATATATATATATATAATACTCATATAAATAATAGTATATATTGTAAATCAATTTTTATTAATATAAGTAAACAAGAAAAAGTGAACGGAACAATTGAAAATTATTGCGTCATCAGTCTATGTATTCCATGACGTCATGAAATATATAAAATTAACAGCTGAGCTGTAGGGACTAGGACAGTGAGAAGTGATGCATCGACAATGAAAAAGGGCCCAAACACATGCACAACCCCTCAAACTTGCTCTCATTTTTTATTTTGGCACTCCAACTTAGCCTTATTCTATTCTAACCCTTAAACTCCATTTTTTCTGTACCATTTAAACACTAATACTAATTTTAATGATATTTTTTTTATTTATGTTCTTCAATTGTAATTTTTTATTTTAAAAAAATAGACGTGTGTCTGTTGATTTTCGTAAAAAAATTAAACATTCGCGAACAAACATAAAATTTTTCAAACAATAATATTATTTTTTGAGATTTCTCTGTACTTTTGCATGAAAGTAAATTGACGAAAGTTCTTTGATTTTCTTTCTTGAACATTCAATTAAATTAAATAACACTACTTATTTATTATTTCTTATTTTATCGCAAATACTCACTTTTTATTTTTAATATAAATCAATACGAATAAAAAAACTCATCTTCAATACGAGTAAAAAAGACTCTTGTTCATTGCTAATAACACTACTAAAAAATGTTAAAACTCAACTGACTTTAATTTGTTAGGTTGTCGGTGATTTTTAAGAAAGAAAAACAACACAATTTCGTTAGTTATTTTTCACATAAAAAAAACATAAAACTCTTAAAAAGAAATTATTTTTTTTTAAAAAAAATTATTTTTTGTTAATTTTTATCTTTTTAACTAAAATTAATTGACAAATGTCGATTTAAAATAAGAAGTTGCAATTGAAAAATATATATAAAAATAAAGAAATCATAAAAATAGTATTTCGTGTTAAAATGATATATAAAAAATGGAGTTTAATGGTTAAAATGGAACAATGCTAAGTTGGAGTGCCAAAATGAAAAATGAGGGCAAGTTAGAGGGGTTGTATATGTGTTTGGCCTTAAAAACGACTTGACTAAATAACACTTGTACGCAAATTAAAATCACAGAGTTTTGGAATAATATACTCCATAAAACATCTAGTACGACTTTAAATATTTTGATTAACTAGTTTACAAAATATATATTACATAAATCAATTCATATATTTTATACTAACAAATTAATTGATCGAACGGTACAATTAGATAAAAAGTCCAATAGATAATTTTTTTTAAAAAGGTCGGCAGAGCCGGTGTAGAATTATCAATTGCAAAAAAATATTGGATAGATTTGAGTCGTTTTCTTTGTGAAGCAACATAAAATTTGACATAATCTAATTAATTAGTGTACCTAATTGCCGGTACAACACTTACTAATTAAACAGAAACAACTTAAACACGTAATTACAAATAATTTACCTAGATAGGTACATAAACAGTTTAGATACGTGACAATCAAAATTACGACTAGTTAGAAACGAGACAAAAAAAAAGGGAAAAAGGACAAATATACCCGAAATTATCGTAAATGATATCCAGATATCCTCCATCATACTTTTGGGACATTGATGCCTTTACCGTCTAAAAACTAGAGCATATATACCCTTTACACTAACGGACATACACCTGTCATAATCTTATCCACAGATCCGATATCTATTAAATATCGGATCGACGGATAAGATCAGTATTTAGTCTTCCGTTAGAGTGAAGGGCATATATGCTCTAGTTTTTGGACGGCAGGGGCACCAATGCCTCCAAAAGTATGACGGAGGATATCTGCATACCATTCACAATAGTTTGAGGATATATTTGTGCTATTTCCAAAAAAATAAAATTACGCTGTGACAAAGCAAAAAATAGACAAGTTAGAATTATGACTAAAAACTTGCAAAAAAAACAACTTAGATACGGGATAAGTACGATTCATGTAGAGTCATCATTTACAGAAAATGAATTTGGATTGATAAATAAACAGGAAATGAAAGAAAAAAAATGATTTGACATGACATATGAATGAACTAATACTTAATTATAATGAAAATTCAAATTAATTACCTGAAAGAAGGAGGATTAGAAGGCCATTCAGGGGCATATTTGTCCAAAGGATAACAATGTAGCCTAAGATAATCTCTCCAATTATGAACAGTTTCCTTCTTAACATTAAAACTAGTTGATAATCTCATAGTCTTTGATGGATCATCTGAGTACAATTTCATCTTTTCTTCCACTGGAAGCTTAAAAAATTCATGAGCTACCCCCAACATTTCATCCATAACCTTCTTTGATACACTGTGATTTATCACCTGATAAAAAATAATCCAAAATGACTACTCGTTTATCTATTACAATTCTTTTGAACTGCGTGTAAAAATTAAAGTACTATATATAATTGAAAAAATGTGATCAACGAAACGTCCAAATAGTAATGTTGCTATGTGAATTTGAAATGGAAATAGTACAACAATAACAACATATCTGAAAGGATTGAATGTACGTATATCTTATAAATAAAAGGGAAAAACCATTATGCATAAGTGAAGTGAAATGAGAAAAAAAGGAACCTGGAAAAACCCATAAAGACGACAAGCTTCGCCAATTTGATGAACGATAACGTTCCTATCAGTACAAGACATATCGATAACTGGAACAAGATCATCACGATCAACAACTTCAGACATGCTGGGTCTTTGAGATTCAGGTCGAACGTAAGATTCAGGGAGGGTTGAATGGTTGAATCCACTGGAAAGAACACTTGTTATTTTCATTATGTTTAAGAACACAAAATAGAGATGTAATGCAAGAACTAGAATATTAATGTTGCTCGATCGAAATGTACAAGTAGTTTCATTGAAGCTCAAACTAGCTAATATATATATATGATAATAATATCAAAACACGTATATTTTAAATATTGTGGGCTTGGTTTTTTTTTCACGTGAACCAAATCACGATAATTTTGATTAGCTTGTAGAAATTAATTGGTTCACATTTTACAGACTTGATTAAATTATTACTTGATGGGACGGTACAATAAACGTGACGTGTAAAACAAACGTCACTTTACCAACTTAAGATATACGTGAGACCACCAACGTGTTTCGGACGAAATTTGGGGATTAACACATAATTAAAGCCGGACTTGGCTCTACTCCATTTCTTTTAGTGGTGGGTTAAATTCTTTACACGTGTCGATCGCGTTAATAATTGAACTCTTATTGATAGTAACGTTTTTAATTTAAAAAAGAATGACTTTCTTTCCTTCTTAGTTTGTTTAAAAAAATGACTTCTTTCTTTTTTTGATAATATTTTAATTTTAGCTTTCTACGTGACATGTTTAAGGTCACAAGATTAAAAAAGTAATTTAATACATTTGATATAACTTTAATTTAGGACCACAATATTTAAAAGTTTCTTTATTTTTTTAAACTTCGTATCAAGTCAAACTAGACCATTTTTTTTTTAAACAGAGGGAGTAGTTGAATTTGATGGAATTTAGCAATAGATATTGATGAGTTAATAAGTCAACAGTTAAGAAGTCAAGAAATTGACAAGAAAATGACCAAAATGGTCCTTAATGTACATGTGTTATTTTATTTTGGTCTTTAATATATCATACATGATAGAAATGGTCCTTAATGTATAACAAAAAATGTTTATTTTTAGTTTTTCACCCTAAATCTAACAAAGATGTCAAAAGAAGGTGTTATATTTGTTGGGGAAAATGCGGACAAGCACAAAAATATATATGGTAAAAGTAATGGAAAAAAGAAAAGAAAATAATGACACCAAGAATTTACGTGGAAACCCTTCTAAATAAGGGAAAAACCACGGGCCAAGAGGAGCAACTGATATCACTATAGTAAGGAATTTTACACCGTGTAGTCACGAATACAATACTCAAAGTGACTACTACTCACTCAAAAGGAATAACACTCTTTTGATTTTCACCTTACTAAAATATCGCTCACACTCTATTTTTCTTCACAGACTATTTTCTTATATAGTCTATGGAAACCTTACAGCTCTCTAAATATTTTACTCTCTCTGTGAATTGGTGTATCAAACGAGAGGCTGAAGAGCTCCTTTTATAGATGCAATTGTATTGCACTATTCAAAAATCATGCCACCAAAAATTTGCATTGCTGCAAACTTTGTTGACAAAAGAAAAAGGTTTGCAGCTATTGTTGACAAACAAATTAAGCTGTGTTTTCTTTACAACAATTGCAGCCGCAATTGTTGACCCAAAAACTCATGGGATGGACCCCACAAATCTCCCCCTCCAGGCCCATGTACTAAAATGAGGTATCTTCATCTTCTCAGAGAGAGCTCATGCCAACAAGTTCTTTGCATAACTCGAACTTGTCCATTGTTACCACTTTCGTAAGCATATCTGCATGATTCTCATTTGTAGAGATCTTTTCAACCTGCATAAATTCGTCTTCTATATTTTCTCGAATCTAGTGATATCTCACGTCTATGTGTTTCGTCCTTGCATGGTACATAGAGTTCTTGCTCAAGTCTATTGCACTTTAACTGTCACAATAGACGACATACTCTTTTTAATGCAAGCCAAGTTCTTGAAGAAATTGCTTGAGCCATATCATTTCTTTGCCAGCTTCGGTAGCCGCAATATACTCAGCTTCAGTTGTAGATAGTGCAACACACTTCTGCAATTTAGACTGCTATGATATAGCTCCATCTGAAAAAGTTAACAAATATCCAGTAGTGGATTTTCTGTTATCAAGATCACCTGCCATATCAGCATCTGTATAGCCCTTCAAGATTGGATCTGATGCTCCAAAACACAAGCATTCATCTGAGCTTCCTTTAAGATACCTGAGTATCCACTTTACAGCTTCCCAATGCTCTTTTCCCGGATTGTCGAGAAATCTGCTGACAACACCAATTGCGTGAGCAATATTAGGTCTAGTGCATACCATTGCATACATTAGTCTTCTGACGACGGAGAAATATGGAACTTTGGCCATTCTCTCTTTTTCCTCCCTAACTGTAGGACACATCTTCTTACTCAACTTCATATGACCAGCAAGAGGTGTACTAACAGACTTAGCATTCTCCATATTGAAGCGCTCTAGTACACGTTCAATGTACTTTTTCTGTGATAAAAAAATCTTTCTTTCATCTCTGAGACGAGTAATTCTCATGCCCAAATTTTGCTTGCCATGACCCAAGTCTTTCATAGCAAAAGACTTACGCAACTTTTTCTTCAACTCGTCAATCTTGGAAGTATTCTTGCCCACAATCATCATATCATCCACATACAACAAGAGGATGATAAAATCATTGTCAGAATTTTTTTGTACAAATACACAATGATCTGAAGAAGTCTTCTTATAGCCTTGCTCCCCCATAACAAATTTAAACTTTTTGTACCACTGTCAGGGAGCTTGCTTTAAGCCATAAAGACTCTTTTTGAGTTTGCACACAAAATTTTCTTTACCTTCTACTTTAAAGCCCTCAGGTTGTTCCATATAAATTTCTTCTTCTAGATCACAGTGAAGGAAATCCGTCTTCACATCCATCTGCTCAATCTCTAAATTAAGACTAGCAGCCAAACCTAGAACTGTACGAATTGAGGACATTTTCACAACAGGAGAAAATATTTCGTCAAAGTCAATACCCTTTCTTTGACCAAATCCCTTAACAACCAATCTAGCTTTGTACCTTGGCTTCAAGTTGTGTTCTTCAACTTTAACTTTGAACACCCACTTGTTCTTCAAAGCTCTCATGCCCTTGGGCAATTTTACCAACTCATAAGTGTGGTTCTCATGCAGAGATTCCATCTTATCATGCATGGCTTCAATCCATTGATCCTTGTGCTCATCTTCCATGGCCTCCTCGTAACATTCAGGTTCTTCCCCGTCAGTGAGTAACACATACTCATTGGGTGAATAACGAGAGAAAGGAACCCATTGTCTTGTGGACCTCCTAAGTGGAATATTTGATTCATTCACAACTTCATGAGCAGGAGGATCATCAATAACAATATCATTGTTATTATCAACATCAACATGTTGATTCGATACATGATTATGGGAGTCGCCGTGATCTTCAAGCCCAATAACATCATGCATACTTATGTGAGGAACTTCATCTAGATGAACTATGACATCAAAACTTGAAGATTCTAGTTTCTCCGCTTTGTCAATATCTTCAATTGTTTGATTCTCCATGAAAGTAATATCACGGCTTCTCATAAGTTTCTTCTCAATTGAATCATATAGCCTGTAACCAAATTCATCAAGGCCATATCCAACAAAGATGCATTGTCTTATCTTGACATTTAACTTTGATCTCTCATCTTTGGGCACATGTACAAAAGCTTTGCAACCAAATACTCTCAAATGGTCATAAGAAACATCCTTTCCATACCAAACATATTTGGTACATCACTTTGCAAAGCAATAACAGGAGATATATTAATAACATGTGCAGAGGTCAATAAAACCTCACCCTAAAATGAGTTTGACAACTTTGCTTCAGAAAGCAAACATCTAACTCTTTCTATCAAGGCCCTGTTCATCCTTTCAGCCAAACCATTAAGCTGAGGAGTCTTAGGAAGAGTCTTCTGGTGTCTGATACCTTGATGCTTGCAGTATTCGTCAAATGGTCCGTAATATTCACCACCATTATCAGTACGAATACATTTTAGTTTCTTTCCAGTTTCTCTTTCAACTGTAGCCTGAAACTGCTTGAAGACACCAAACACTTGGTCTTTAGTCTTCAAGACATAGACCCAAAGTTTTCTCGAGCAGTCATCAATAAAAGTGACAAAGTAGAGTGCACCACCCAATGTCCTTGTCTTCATTAGACCGCATAAATCAGAGTGCACCAATTCAAGCAACTCTGTCTTTCTTGAATGAGGGTAAGACTTAAAGGAAACTTTATTTTGTTTACCAGCCAAGCAGTGCTCACACTTTTCTAATTTAACACTTCTGAAATTTGACAATAATTTCTTTTTAGCTAGAACATTAAGTCTTTTTTTGCTGATGTGGCTAAGCCTCTTGTGCCATAATGTTGAAGAGTCATCGCTCTCAACCACATTTACCATATTGACACAAGCAGAAGCCGTAGTCCAGTATAGACCACGACGTTTGTTACCACGAGGCACAACCAAGGAACCCTTAATGAGTTTCCATTTTCCATCACCGTTGGTACTAACATATCATTCATCATCCAAACCACCAACAGAAATTAGGTGCAGACGAACATCAGGAGCATGTTTCACATTGTTCAAAACTAGTTTAGTTCCAACACTAGTTTTCAAACAAATTGTACCAATACCAACCACCTTAGAAATAGTCTCATTACCCATACTCAATGTTCCAAAATCACCAGGAGTATAGGAAGAGAAAAAATCATTCATCGATGTCACGTGAGATGCGGCACCAGTGTCCACAACCCAGCTTGACTCATCACAAGCAATATTTATCATATCCGTATCAAGGAAGGTAATAAGATCTTCGGTGGTGACGGTGGCTAGGCAATTTTCATTGCCATCTTCTTTAGTTTCCTCTTTGTTTTTGTTCTCACTCTTCAACTTTCTGCAGAACTTCTTTGTGTGCCCTTTCATGCCACAATGATAACACTCAATATCCTTAAGCCTGCCTCTGGATTTGTTCCTATTTTGTTCTTTATTCTGAGAACCACGAGTTTTGTTTCTTCCCCTAGAGCCAGTTATCAAGACATTCAACGAAGAAGAACCTTGGGATTTTCTTCTCATCTCTTCGTTCAAGAGACTACTCTTGGCGAAATCCATTGAGATCACACCATCAGGAGTAGAATTTGACAATGAAGTTCTAAATGTTTCCCAAGAGTCTGGTAGGGAACCAAGTAGAAGCAAGCCTTGAATTTCTTCATCAAATTTTATGCCCATGGCAGATAATTGGTTTATGAACCCCTGAAAATTATTCAGATGGTCTGTCATCGGAGAAACATTATGATACTTTAAACTCAACATCTGCTATATTAAGAACATTTTGTTGTTACTAGTCTTCCGAGCATACAAACTTTCAAGATGCTCCCATAGGGTTCGAGCACGTGTCTCTCCAGAAATATGGTTCAACACATTATCGTCAACCCATTGCCTAATAAATCCACAAATCTGTCTGTGCAACAGATTTCACTCCTCATCTGTTTTATTATCAGGCTTTACAATGGTAAATACTGGTTGATAAAAATTCTTGACATAAAGTAGATCTTCCATTTTCCCTTTCCAAATGGCATAATTAACACCATTCAAAGTGACCATTCTACTTGTGTTGGCTTCCATCGTTTTTCCCCCAAAAAAAATAGTTATTGCAAACCAAAGTAAATCTTTTTTGATGTGAAAATTCAGTTTGTGCTGCAACCACAGAGCATATTCAGATAAAACCTTGGCTTTGATACCAGTTTGTTGGGAAAAACGCGGACAAACACAAAAATATATATGGTAAAAGTAATGGAAATAAGAAAAGAAAATAATGACACCAAGAATTTTACGTGGAAACCCTCCTAAATAAGGGAAAAACCACGGGCCAAGAGGAGTAACTGATATCACTATAGTAAGGAATTTTACACTGTGTAGTCACGAATACAATACTCAAAGTGACTACTACACACTCAAAAGGAATAACACTCTTTTGATTTTCACCTTACTAAAATATCGCTCACACTCTATTTTTCTTCACAGACTATTTTCTTATATAGTCTATGGAAACCTCACAGCTCTCTAAATATTTTACTCTCTCTGTGAATTGGTGTATCAAATAGGGGCTGAAGAGCTCCTTTTATAGATGCAATTGTATTGCACTATTCAAAAATCAAGCCACCGAAAATTTGCATTGCTGCAAACTTTGTTGACAAAAGAAAAAGGTTTGCAGCTATTGTTGACAAACAAATTTAGCTGCGTTTTCTTTACAACAATTGCAGCAGCAATTGTTGACCCAAAAACTCATGGGTTGGACCCTACAATATTTAATGGTGGGTTCCACATGTAGCTTACAAACTATGCCATTATTATCTTCTTTATTAGCTCCGTAAATACTTTCTCTAACAAATTTCATTATTTTCTCTTCTCATAAATAATATTTTCAAGCTTAAATAAGATCTAAATGAGCCCAAAACAACAACTAGAGAGAATCCAATGTGAAAACTTCCTTAATTGTTAATGATAATGTGAAAATTGCTTACTTCAGTGAATCAAAATGATGGAACTATTTTTTATCACAAAAAAACATATAGAAAAAATCAAAATTTTACAGTCAAATAATCAGTAAAGAGAAAATACCATAAAATATCCACTAAGATAAGACACCCAAAGCTTAGCTAAGTGATTTGCCACAAAGCTACATCCTATATAAACATGAATTTTAATACGGATAAGTGAGAATAGAGACCTATATTAAGAAATCGAGAGATAAATAATATCTTAAGAGATAAAATAATAATTTTTTTGTTAGAAAAAATGATGATAGTCATGGAGCTCTTTTTTGGAGTTTGCAAAGAAAATAACATTATTATATTTTGTTAGCATGTGGGATCCACCGTTACATATAACACCTTCTTTTGATATCTTTTATAGATTTAGGGTAAACGCCTAAAGTGAACGATTTTTGTAATACATTAATGATCATTTCAATCATGTCTGATATATTAAGGATCAAAATAAAGCAACGCATATACATTAAACACCATTTTGATCATTTTCTCATAAATTGACTGAAGTCTCCGCAGCTGATAAGACTGCACCTTCCACTAGGCAACTAGCTAGCTACCTGTTTTTTTTTTTCCATCTAAGCCAGCATTAGAGCATTGATTAGTTTGGATCCCACATTATAAAACCTATTTGGGATGACTGCGCTCTCAACAAAAGTTCGAGACCTTTGATTAAGGATGAAACGATCTCACTACTGCACCACAACACATGTTAGTACTTATAATTGGGTTGATGATGTGCAAATAGTGAAAGAGTTATTTGTTTCAATATGGTTAAAACGAAATTTAAAAAATAAAATAATTTTTTTTAAGTTTTAGTTACAAATTTAAATTATGTCAAATATGTTAAAATATTTTAAAATTTTTACCATCTTTAATATGGTGAAACTAAAAAGTTACTAAAAAAAACATTATTTTTAAACGAGTACAAATAAAATGAAATGATTGAATAGATCAACGGTCATATATAATTCATAATATTATGAATAGCTATCCCCATTTTCTGATTAAAATCAATTTATTATGTAGTACAATATGTTTCTACTCTATTCTCTGGTACTTCATGTCGATATCACGTTCTCTGGGAACTACTATTAATTGTTTAGTAGACAGAGACAGGACGAAGTTAGAATTACCAAGTCGTTTCAACTTAATAATTTTAGTCTAAAGTTATATTTATTTTGTCTATTGAATATGTATAAATTGTTAAATTTAAATTTAAATTTTATTAATTTATAAAAATTAAATTTTAAATTTTGGCTCCGTCCACGTAAAGATGTTTGTTTGCATATCCAAGAAGAGAACATGGTGGCCTAGGAAATCTAATTGTATTTTTTGTAAAAGAAAAAAGTCCATTGTGCAATCAGTGCTAGAGATCTTTTCGTACATGTAGGGTTAAATGAATATATTTTCCATCGATATAACGAACAATAATTAAAGGACGAGATTTTATTTGTATATATGGTGGCTTCCACTTTTCCAATGTCATCATACATCTAATTGAACATTATTCGTCAAAAAATTATACTATGCACATAAAAAACGGAGAAGGACCTAAAATACCCTTCAAGTATTTGAATTGATACAAAATTACCCTTCATCCACTTATCGGCCCTAAAATACCTCTGACGTCCACCTTTCGGCTCAAAAATACCCTTATGTCTAACGGATCATACTCATTAGGTGGATGAAGGGTAATATTGTACCAAATCTCATAGATTAAGGGCATTTTAGGCCCTTTTCCGTTAAAATAATTTGAAATTACTTGATATATAAGCTCACATGATTGACTTGATTTTGAGATTCATAGTAAATTTAAAATTATAAAAAGGTTAGGCATCTACTCTCTACACTCCTCCCTCCCCGGCCCTTCACTTCCCATCTCTTCCATTTTTTTTTTCTATTTGAATCTTACCCACCATTTTTTTTTATTTATGACAAACAAAAGAGAAAAAAAGGAGGAAAATAATGATGCATTCATATAGAAATAATTAGTTCAATAAAAGATGACTTAATTAAGCAAATATGTACAAATATTACATTTTTCTTTTGTGTGTACCCAAAATAAAAAATAAAAAAATAAAAAAAATCATTTCTCTTATCCCCACCCTCATCCCATCATGACAATAATACTAATTAAAAGAATATAAATATGTGAGCTCATTTCAAGTTTGAGTCCTGGATTTCCTAATTAATTAAGAATAAGAGATTACAAAAAGGAATACAAGAGAAAATGAACAAGACATTTGGATAATTGAGAGAAAGTTTTATATTAATGAAAATAATAATTTTTTTAGATGGACAATCAGTCGGGGTAAGTATGAATTTAATTGGAAGCTCATTTATGAGTTGGGTTACATTATAATAAATTCGGGTCGATTTAAAATAAGCCAATAAAAAGATATCATGAAATTAATAATTTTTTCAATATTATTTTCAAGTGTATCGGGTCAAAATATGAATAATAAGTGGTTTTATAGAAAAAATAGAATTTTTAAAAATATCATTGTTATTATTTATTTGAGAAGGTTTAAATTTGGATGACCAATAACATTAAGCAATATAATAAATAAATATTTAATAATTTTACTTTAAGGGAGCTATTGAAAATAAGGGCAAATATGAGTCAAAGGATTAACATCGAGGGTATTTTTGAGCCGAAAGGTGGATGTCAAGGATATTTTAGGGCCGATAGGTGGATAGAGGGTAATTTTGTACCAATTCAAATACTTGAGGGACATTTTAGACCCTTTTCCGTATAAAAAATAGTATGAAGTATTTATATAGGTCAAAACTTATTTGTGATATAGTATATATTAAATTATAATTCATAAAAATATTTCTGACTTTGTCATTGCTCGCGAGGGACATGAGCTAAGTGACTACACTTAATTATTACACTACGCCATTCATCATGGTCTCAAAGAAGAAAAAATTGTAATTTGATGAATTATTTTGAGCAAAATATTTTGTATAACAATTAGGTATGAATATAGAAAGTGATATCTTTTTTAATCTTACTAAACAAAAAATTAAGTTATTTATACAGATTCATAAAATATGAAAAGAAGGATATGCAATTATAGACCGGATGAATATTAACAATTAATGAATCGTTTGATAGCTGATTTAGATGAGTTATGTAAATATTAAATTTTATATGAGTAATATACCAAGAATGTTTGGTTGTTGGTTGGAAGATAAAATAATAAACATGTGTAAAATCGATTTGAAGTTTGGCTTGCAACCACATAACTAATACATGTGTATAAATTACGAGAGAATCTACATAAAATTTCTACATGATTGAAGGTGGATAACTATACATGAATGTCTAATCTCTGCATAACTAATATATATTTGCATAAAATATTATATAAATTCTTTTATAATTAATTTGTGCATTACTAATACCCGCATAATTTTAAGGCCTAACCCATCGGTGACCCCATAAAGTTGGCACAATATTTTACTTAGACGCCTTAACTGAACGATGTTCATTTTAGACACTTCATGTAAGGTTCCGTTGTGTCATTCTGACACTTTTTTTAATATCAGCAAAAATATATAATGTGTGTGTGGTACACTCGCGAATGACGCGTAAAATGACGAATTAAACGATGACATTTGTCATTTGTGCCAAAAGTGATTTTTAATTAATTAATTTTGAGTAAAAATAAAAATTAACCAATAAATTAATGACACGTGACCCAAATATTACAAAATAAGAGAGAAAGGTGAGCGAGAGAGGAGAGAGACGAGTGAGATAGGAGACACGCAAGCGAGAGAGTCAGTGCATCCTATATACATTTGAATCCACTTGAATATTTGAGATACTAGATACATTCTAAAATACATATACATAGGGAAAGAGGTGAGCGAGAGAGAAGATAGACGAGCAACAAAGTCAGTGTATCTCAAATACACACCAAAATCACCGTTCTCCCACCAAATCCTCATACAACCCCCCGTCATCTCCAAATACTAAATCTGCATATAGTAATTTTTTTTCTCTTACAAAATAAATTACGATCACTTTTTCCCTTTTCTTTTGCCTAATACATAGCTTGATAGAGAATGGGAAATTTTTTGTTAGTTCAAAAAATAAAAATTAGCTTAGCTTAATGAAATTTACTCCTTCATTTTGCTAAAACCTTCATTCACAAGGGATGAAATTTAACTTGAACAAAATGGTAGCTGAAAAATGGGGAAGAAGAAGAAAAAATAAATTAATAATTAACTAAAGAACCATTCACGCGCAGGTCAGTAAATGTATCACACTCATTATGCCATGTAAGCAAAAAATATCAAAACGACACAACACAACCCTATATAAAATGTCTAAAATGAACATCGCCTAATTAAGATGTCTAAGTGAAACATGGTGTCAACTTTAGGGGGCTACCGATGAGTTAAGCCTAACTTTAATTACCAACGAAATGCATGGAGACAATATATTAGTGCAGAACGAGATGACAGTTTGTAGGTCCATTGATATAAGGGAAAAGGGACAAATATACCCCCGAACTTTCAAAAATGGTATGTCAATACCCTTCGTCATACTTTTCGTCCATCAAAGCCCTTGCCATCCAATAATCAATACATATTTACCCTTCCCACTAACAGAATACTTATTGTGTACACGTGGCACAATCTCACGCCACTACCCGAATTGACCAATTTTTTAACCCAAATTTCAAAACCCACCCATAACCCATTTAACCCACCCAATTTACCCACAAATAAACTCTCTAAAATCCTAAAGAAAAATGGAAATCCTTATTGAATTCATCAACATGAACCCTGATAGTATCCTTATCAACATTAACATCATTTTTAATCTTCTTCGCATTTTAGTAATCCACATACAGCACCCCCGACCACGGCGGTGAAGGTGGCGGTGAAGGTGGCGGATAAGGATTTCGAGAAGGAGGAGTTAGTAAAGGATAAGAATTTCGAGAAGGGGAGGTGTTGTAGAAGTTGCAGGTAAGGAGTAGGTTGGGTGGGGAGGTGGTGGGGGAAGGGAAGGAAAGGGCGGAGCAATAGAAGAAGACGACAGCGGCAGCAGCGGAGGAGAAGAGTGGTGGAGGTGATGATTTTGATGCCTTTTACTCCATGAAATTTCCATTTTTTCTTCCTTGCAGGAACTAGAGGAACAGTAGTAGAAGAATTTTGAAGAAATCAACCGAAGAATTAGAGAAGAAGAATGATGGAAAATGTGGGACCCAAGTTGTTAAGGGAAAGTGATTAGGAAGTTAAGTTGAAAAAATAATTTCAAAAAATTAAGTTTTACCAAAACAATCCATTAATTAATAGGAGTATTACAATAAAGTTCTTATTACAATCATATTTTTAAAATGCGTGTAAAGTTTAACATAAATAAATAAACTTTAGAATTTTTCTTTAGGATTTCAAAGAGTTTATTTGTGGGTAAATCAGGTGGGGTAAATGGGTTATGGGTGGATTTTGAAATTTGGGTTAAAAAATTGGTCAATTCGGGTTGTGGCGTAGGATTGCGACACGTGTACACAATGAGTGTTCCGTTAGTGGGGTAAATGTGTACTGATTATTGGACGGCAAGGGCTCTAGTGGACGAAAAGTATAACGGAGGGTATTGACATACCATTTTCGAAAGTTTGGGGGTATATTTGTCCCTTTTCCCTTGATATAAAGAGTTGGGCGTCATGAAGATGACGCATGCTAAATGACGTTGATCCACCTTGTGTTACCGACGTCACCTTTGTAAAGTTACCTTTACACATATCCGTGTTGTCAGAATTTTTATTAAGAGATGTCAAAATATCAATACGAAGAAGCCAATAAAAGAGACTGAATATGTATATATACTATATGTACATAAAGATTATTTTTAGTCTAACTATACAGTGTAATTTTCAACGATGAAAACATGTAAATTGAAGCCCTTGAATACATGTGGCTCTGTCATTGATACCAACATACCTAGCACGAGATATTTACACTCAACCTATCTATGTAAGATATGTATCATTTATCATTTAATTTGGTCGATTCATACTTTGATTCTTAGCTAACTCAAGTTAAAATGATCGGTTAGGTGTAAACATTCGAAACGAATAGGTATTTCTTTGATGATTAAGTTCTTCCTACGACCAAATTTAATTGCACAATATTTGCTAGCAGTTTAAGTTCTTTGAAGTACTAAACCTATATAGGCATGTCTACTCCATGTGTCATTAATTTTTATAATCAATATTGATTAGAAACATAAAATGTATAAAAAGTGACCAGCCATGATCGATTAGAGATAGTATTAAAAAGAATTATATTGTTGATATATACAAAATTTTATGAGTAACTAAACTATATTATGTTCATTCATATTTGGGCCCTTAAAAGCAGTCCATCAAACCAAACGAGAAAAGTTACTGGGCTTTTTATTTATATGGATTTTATGGGCCTTGTTTGGGCTCTAGAGAGCATTCTATGGTAAAAGAAGTAGTGGAATATTGAGTGGTATATTCCATAAGCAAATGAACTTTTATGCAACATTATATATAGCTAAATGTTTCTTGCAAATTCTGTGTTTCAATTGCAAAATGAAGGGGGGATACCATTATTTGTCTTCATTTCAACAATTCCATGCCTTTAGACCAACATTTAGGTACTCCCTCTCTTTCTATTTATGTATATTTTGCTTCATCTCACCTTTATTTTTGGTTATTATTATTATAATATATATTCTATTGGTCCCAAAATAAGTATGTTTTAGCTTTGTTTCCATGCCCATTAAAAAAATAATTAATAAATACAAGATATTATTTACTAAATTGCCTCCATTTATTAGTAGATATTTCTTGAAAATTAAACACTATTTTAAAAAATTATATTTTTAAATAAAATGAAAAAATCAACGATGGGCTGGGCATGAATATTATCCATTTCCATATCTCGCGATCAAACCCAGACACGTCAGCTAGGATATATATGAGAAATGTAATTTGACTACAAATTCGGGGACCATTCTTGCAAATAATACAGAGGTCACGTGTCAACCATCATCTCATTTTGGATAACGCATTTCTTTTTCTTCATCTTCTTCAGTCCCCCACTACTGTACCGAGCAACAAAGTAACTGTGATTCTCCTTCAAAATTTCATCAACCTACTTCACAATTTTACTTCTTAGATTGATAATTTGACTCAGAAATCTCTAGCTACTGTTCCTGCAATAGACAACAATGGCGACTCTTTCCCTTTCCCCTTCCGTGGGAACAACTTTTCACTCTCTCCATAGCTACCCAACTGGTTCCTCATCCTACTCTTCTTCTTGTCCCACTACTGCTTCTCCATCTTTGTCACTGACATTGTCATCTAGCAATTCGGGGTTTTTAAATTCAGCTTTCAAGAAGAATGAGATTAATGTTCCAGTGAGGAATAGGGTGACAAAATCCTTTGGGGTTCGGATGTCTTGGGACGGTCCTCTATCTTCCGTTAAACTCATTCTTCAAGGGAAAAACCTTGAGGTTACACTCCTTAGTCCTTACCATATTATTATTTCCCTGCATTTTTTGTTTTATATGCTAAAGTGTACTTCATAGGAACTTGAGTTATCTGAAAAATAGTTAATTGATTTTCAATCTATTCCTCTATCAAATGGTTACTCAACTGCTATTAGGGTAGTTTCCAGCCAAGGTTTATCGGAAACAACCTGTCTATCCTGCAAAAGTAGGAGTAAGGTCTGCCTACATAATAGTACCTTTTAGCTTTTTAGTATCTGATGTCTCTATATCAATCTAATTTTGATAGGATCTAACATTTCTTGGAATCCATGTAGCCTCAGTGAAAAATTGGGCACAATGAAAGAAATATCTATTAAGGTGATATTTCTAGTAGTCCTCTAATTTGTCAGAGAAGAAAATATAGAGAGCTTCTAGTACCTTTATTACTCTTTTCTATTTTGTTTTGCTTAATGTTAGTTTGAGATGAACTTAAATGGAGGGACATGGTCAATGAGGATTTATAAAGCCTAACAAACTTGCTTGTGATTGAGGCATAGTTGTTGTAAAACATATGATGTATAAATTGAGATAAAAAACAATTTAGCTTGTCGGACTCTCGTATTTGGAACCATTAGGAAGTACAATAGTTAGTTCACAATGAAACAACAAGTCTTAGCAGATTGATTGCTCAAATGGATTATTTTTCTGCCTTAAACGTGTTCATGGATGTGAAGAGTGGTGACTTATTGTTGTGGTGCAACTACAGTTAACACCTGCTGTGAAGGACTATGTGGAAGAGAAGTTGGGTAAGGCAGTTCAAAAGCACAGCCATCTAGCCAGGGAAGTGGATGTTAGGCTGTCTGTTCGAGGTGGAGAGCTTGGAAAAGGCCCAAAAATTCGAAGATGTGAAGTGTGCACCAAAAACTTGCAAATTCATTATTTTAGGTTTTGTTATTGTTCTTATTATTCAAAATATACTTGACTGGCATTCCTGAACTATAGGTTACTTTATTTACGAAAAAGCATGGAGTGATTCGTGCAGAGGAAGATGCAGAGTCAATTTATGGAAGTATAGATATGGTATCATCAATTATACAGAGAAAGTTGCGGAAAATTAAGGAGAAGGATTCAGACCATGGTCGCCACATGAAGGGATTCGATAGGCTGAAAGTCAGGGACCCAGAGGTGCTGTTAGTTCAAGAGGATCTTGAAACACTTCCCCAAGAGGAAGAAGTTGAAGATGATGACAAGAGCGATGGCTTTGTTACTGAGGTTGTCTCTGAACTTATATGTTTTGCCAAATATTCTTCTTGCACTCAATTTATTGGTTACTCCAAGTTTGACATGGCCTTTTAGCTTAGACTTGATTGAATTCTTAGCAACAGCAAGGATACATGTTTTTCACTGTGACTAAAGGGCCTTACTGATGCTGGCAATTGATATCTTGCCCAATTAATATTTTTTAACTGAGTAGAATAGCTGAATGAGTTTTGCTAAGGTGTATTCCATTTTTGACGTTGGATGCCATGCTCTTGTCCTATTATCCTTCCCTGATATGTTTAGAGTATTATAGAAGAGAGGTAGTAAGAGACCAGGAAAAAGACATCTAATTGTACATTGATATATAAGATGGTTCTCATTTTTTTGTTTGATGTTTAACGGTGGATCGGAGTAGAATAAGAATCGACTGGTGGAATAACACTTGGGTATCACAATCTAGGATGTTGATAAAAACTTCATTTCCTGTGTCAGTTTTAAAATTTTATTCCAGTCCTTGAATTAGTAAGGATCTTGAACGGAGAAAACTGGTAGGTATTGTGAAGATATGGTATGTTTCGCTTTAATGGGAAAAACTTCTAAATTTTACGTTAAAATGGTTCACCTAGAAAGCATTTGAAATACCATTTAGGAACTAAGATTTGGTGACCTTTATAGCAGTATGAACAGGGTTGGCATATGCCTTAAAACATCCTGATTTCTGATCTTAAGTTATGTGATAGCAGATGCCCCTGCCCATTTTCTCCTGGGGACTCCCCGTTTCATTTGTTGCATTTACCGAACACTGAGGCATGTACATTAGGCTCATCTTTCCAGTTACAGTGTTTATTTAAATTACAGGTGTAATATCTATTCCAGATACAATAAGGTTGTCCTTTATCTATAAGTGTTTTTTTGTATGGAACACCTTTGTCCTTTCTGTTTCTACCATTCCAAATCCTCTCACGACCTATCAAATGCCTGTGTCTTTATTCAGCCCAAACCGAGTAGCCTATGCTGTAGCCAGATATTCATAATCTCTACTTGATATAAATGCCTCGGTGGCTTCTGCACTCACAGCATGCTTTGTCTACCCAAGCATTGAAACGTGCGTCTTCTCTTTTAAGTGAACAAGTTCTTGGCTGTTGAGTGGGTGTAGCACTGTAGATCGTGTTGGACTCTTCCCTTTTATGCTTTAACTGCCTGTTCCAGAATACTGAATGATGCACGAAGTCATTAACAGACATCACCCTCGAAATCCTAGCTTGAGATGTAATGATCTGATCATCAAGATTTACTACATTCGCTTAAATGAGTATAAACAACCATTTGAACGGTTAATAATGTTTTAGATATAGATTTATTGGGTATTTTGCCTAATTTTTCTAGAATTCTATTCTCGAACTCACTTCCGTTCATATTTTATTTCAGGTTGTTCGTAAGAAGTCCTTTGACATGCCACCTTTAAGTGTCAATGAAGCAATTGAACAGCTGGAAAATGTCGACCATGACTTCTACGGTTTCCGGAATGAGGAAACTGGTACTGATAAATATCTTTAAAACTTCATAAACAATTTTCTGAATGCTTCAAGGGTATTTGGGTTTATGATTCTATGCCTTGCTGCAGGTGAGATTAACATTGTTTACAGACGAAAAGAAGGAGGTTATGGACTTATTATTCCAAAGGAAGATGGTAAAACAGAGAAGTTAGAGCCCTTGGAGGTTGAACCAGAGAAAGAACCGTCGATAGCAGAATAAATCGATTTGGTAAAAGAGTTCTTAGTTAGTCACTGAGTACATTTGCTTAGCATTATGTTCACTCCTTGAGAGTCAGAAAAAACAGTTTTATGAATTGAGAACATATTGCCAGAAAAGCTTCCGTATGAAAGTAGATGTTTCTACTGTTCTGTAAAATTTGTAATTATAACTTGAAAAAGGGAATAATGCAACTGAATTTTACATTCTAGTGTGCGCTTTCTTGGATCTTTGCTCATTGTGCTTCTGGTGTAAGGGAGCCAAAACATTTGTATGTTTGCAGCTTATGAAGGTGAAATGTACATCTACATATCATCTATTACGTAGAAACTACGTAATTCACTCTTAATATTGTGTATATATGATGAAGGTAGTCATAGTTTCGGGTTAAATGACATCAACTTTTCTTCGAAGAAAAAAAAAGGAGGAGGATTGCGCGATATCCCCTCGTTTTCAATTTAATGTCAAAATTTCTTCAAATTTGAATGATATTACTAACTGAAAGTTTTTCATTTCCCTCTCCACCTCTCTATTGTTGTAGTAATATATTAACTACTGCACATTTCAGGTTACAATCCTTGATCTAAAAACAAGCCTGAAAAAAGGGGTGCAGTAACATCCTTATGAATATTACATAGTTCATCACATTTGAGAATCATTAATTACATATTTAATGGGATTCATGGAATTATTAACGACAGAATATTGACTGGATAATCTCATCTATGAGGACTTATACATACGTTTCATTATCGTAATTAATCACCATAGTCAACAAAAGAAAACTCTTAATAAATATAAAACGTGTCAAATGCACCCAACACATAAAACGTTACTTGCATATAGTTCAAAATGCCTTTTTTTTAAAGACCATTCATTCATATTAATAGTTGATAGTTATGCCTACTACCGTTAAAAAAAAAAATTACTTTTGGACATTATGTTAAAATTATAAATGTGATGCATGTCTTTCAAGAGATGCAAGAATTCATATTTAAACGGTACAAAGAATTAAGCAAGCTAAGTCTCTTATATAAACTTGAAGATAAAGGAGTTTGTTACAAAATCCAAAAAACCAACTACACAATGGAGAAATTAGTAACATTGTTAGCATTACTATTATACTTTGGATTAGTTTTTGGAGAAATTAGTAACAAGTGTGTGTTTCCAGCAATATATAATTTTGGTGACTCGAATTCGGATACTGGTGGAAAATCAGCAGCATTTCGTCAAGTGCCCCCACCCAATGGGCTGACTTTCTTCGGCAGTCCCATGGGCAGAGTGTGCGATGGTCGTCTAATCCTAGACCTCATAGGTAAAAGTTGTTCGTGTTTGATCAGGAGATCACGAGTTCAAGTTGTGATTGTGTTTTTTTTTTTTTGGTTTTTTTCGTGGTGTTGCAGCGGACAGGTTGGAGTTGCAGTACTTGAGTCCATATTTAGATTCAGTAATGGCAAATTTTAGAAATGGTGCAAATTTTGCAACAGCAGGTTCATCTATACTTCCTGGTGGTTATAGTCCTTTTAGCCTTGAGGTTCAGATTTCTCAGTTTTTACAATTCAAAAAACGGACTATTTTGCTCTCTGATTTATCAAGTGAGTTAACTTCTTCTTGCCTTAATTTTCTACTAATATTTACATTGTATGAGTGTTTATGTTATTGAAATTGTTGATGCAGTTCCAAATAACTCAAAATGGTCTTCCTCCAAAGTCAACATTGCAAATCCACAAGATTTTTCTAAGGCACTGTACACATTTGACATTGGACAGAATGACCTTTCTTATGGTTTTCAACATACCCATGAAGCACAAGTCAGAGCATCCATTCCACTAATCTTAGACAATTTTACTCAAGCAATTCATGTATGTTCTTTCTTTTTAATTAGAGCTCATACACGCAGTTTTCACGAAGGGTGTTCAACTGACCATCCTTCATATATTGGTTTTGGTACTGATACTGTCTGCTTTGAGCCTACAGTCCACCACATCCGTAACATGCGTTACTAAGGCATAAGGCATGCTTTCTTATATACCTAACATCTCCTGTGTTTTGTCCACGTGGGATTTGGCTTAGATGCTACTCATTTGGGAGACAAACATTATCTTTTGATTATTGGGTCTCTTCTTTTTCTTACTAATGTTTGTGTATATACATAATTTGTGCAGCAACTATACTATGAAGGGGCTGTGAATTTCTGGATCCACAATACTGGTCCCATTGGCTGTTTGCCCTACAGTGTGATAGATTATCCATTGAAGCCTCAGGGCTTGGATGGCATTGGGTGCATAGAGAACCAAAACAAGGTGGCTCGTGAGTTTAACGAGCAACTCAAGGACAGGATATTACACTTACGAGCAGAGCTTCCTCGTGCTGCATTTACTTATGTTGACATTTATTCAGCTAAGTATCAACTAATTAGCTCTGCCAAGGAACAAGGTAATTTCTATTGCTTTGTTAATAAACTCTACTACTCTTTGAATGAATGAACCAAACTGTAACCTATGCTAATTTCCTCCTAGAAGTTGCAGTTATAGGGCCTGCTGCACAAAGCATTCCGGTTCATTTAGAGCCTGGGAAAGGGCACGTACCCTAAGGGGTGTAATGTAGGCAATCTACCTTGATGCTTGCATCACTGGTCGAACTTGTGACTTATAGACAGTAAAAATTCTGTTTACACAATCAATGTGTTTTAATCTACAATACCAGTTAGTAACTATTTTCATCAGGTTAACAATTATGAATGTATATCATAGAGATTTACCTTATGCTACCTTATCAGTGAGCTGATTATATAATATCTTTTGCACTATCAGCACATAGAACTTAAACTAATATTGCCAATTATGCTTTGTTTTTGATGGGCAAGCAGGGTTTGGTGACCCATTGAAATTTTGCTGTGGATGGTACAACAATGGTTCTGAAGTTGCATGTGGACAGACAGCTATAGTGAATGGCACAGAGCATGGGAAGGCATGTAGTGATCCCACAAAGTACATTAGCTGGGATGGGATACATTACACAGATGCTGCAAATGTCTGGTTAGCCAAATCAATTCTCAATGGCTCTTTCTCAGACCCTCCAGTTCCTATTGAACAATCTTGCAGTCACTCATCCACCAGAGTTTAACAAGATGTGCTTTGGACCGGCCACGATCATCCTGCAATTTCCAAGATTATTACTGTCATTTACATAGAGCTACATATGTTTTATTTGTCTACCACTGAGATACCAATAAGAACTTTCTCAATCTTATCTTTAATGTATGGTCGTTTTAATATGTCATCTGCTACTCCATGTGCCAGTTGTCATATGGTTTGTTACAAGAAAAATGAGTACATGGGACATGATCTGAAGCTAATCGTTTACTGGTACTGCAACAATTCTTACACTTAAATCTCGAGCAAATGAATAAGTCACACGCCTAATTGCTACCTCCAACTAGCACAAGTATCAGGCAACTCTGTCCACACAAGCTTGGACAGCTCACTCGGTCATTTATAGCAAGATTGTGAAAGAAACTTGAAAACCTTGAAGATCCAACAAGTCCACAGCTTTCTACTTCAACTGATAACACTGAGATGCATAATGTCATAATCAAACTATAAGGTTAATTTCAGTAACAAGTTCATTGTTACTCGTTCAAGGTAAGGAGAAAGGACATGTTCCCTTTTCTCCAGAACTCACATCAGTATATACTCACGACTTTGAGCTATTCATAATTTATGAGAAAAAGTTTCCAGGTAAAGAAAAAAGGAAATCTTGAACTTCATGTAACTCCCTGTCTGCACAATATATATACTAAACTACGCTACCTCGACCAATTTTAGAATCTATACACATCCTAAAACTTTCAGCTCTTTTAACCACTTGGCGGTTGAAGGACTATTGGAGCATGCTTCAAATATGAAAGGTGAGTTGCTAGTAGTATGCATTATGCAATAGAACTCATTTTCTTGTTTTGGTTTCTATTGTAGGTGACACTTGTGAGCCATCGCCACTGCCGCCACCAAGAGCTGCTGCAGCAGATTCCACATGAGTGAGAAGATATTCATAGATCTTTTTTCTTATCCTATCGATGATCTCAGAAGCAATTTTGGGACTTTCATCATCCTTGCTAGAGGAAATCTCATCTAACCAGTCGTTCACACTCTTCAGCTGGGATAACATGCCGGCTATTTGACCATTATCTGATAAAGCTGAGGCATCCACATCAGCATCCAAGAACCTTTCTACAAATCCTAAGAACCAGTCTTGGGATGCTACTCGTAACATCTCGGCTAAGTCAACGGCCTCTTCAAGACCGTCTCCTCTGACCCAATCCACTGGAGGAGGAGATTTTGGCTTCTGATTAGCAGCTACCCCATCTGTTAAGCGCCGTTGAGATCCAGATGACTGAATCTTAGAACTCATTGTTGGGCGGGGTTTGGCTTGAGGTTTTGCAAGTGTATTTTTGGTTGAGTTGTCAAGGACTAGCATAGGTTGATTGAGAGCAATAGTCTTTGGGCTTGGCGAGGGAGCTGAAAGGGCAATTGGAGTTGAAGTTGCTTTTTTGCTATACACTGAGAACGATGACAGATTGGTAGCCAACGCAGCATTGACCCATAGAGTTGCTTGCTTCCGTTTTTCTGATACAGCCTTAAGTGCTTCTTCAGAAGGGTTTTCTTCATGATCTGATTCTGAACCAGCAGCTGATATGGTCTTGGATAAAGCATCACCAACAAGGTGAACATTCTTCAAACTTGCATGCAGTGCCAAGAATTGCTCAACAGCAGGCTGTGCGTTATCTTCCTTTGCCGAGGAGCTCAACTCGGAATATGTGCTGAGTAATTGAAATTAAACAATCAGCAGTTGTTAGTTTGTGTAATAAAAGAATAACTTCAGTTGATGCTCTGATGAAGAAACAAATTGTAGAGATACCACAGTTTGAAAGTTCATAATAAACCCTAAACCGAACCATGGTCTGGAGATTCTGAAAGATGTATATCCAAGTTTATTTTTACCAGCCAACAATAGAAACACCAATGTGGCACAATACTGGCAAGATAACTCATGGGCTGGGCAGTTCAAAAGGGATATCCAGGATTGGGAGTTAAATGACCTGCAGGGATTGCTTACAAAAATATCAGATTTTATGGTCAACTCTCAGGTGCAGGACAGATTAGAAGCGGGGAGGATCCAAAGATAGAACCTACAATATCAAAAGAGGATATGGCAAATCTATGCTCCAACAAGGAACTGATTGAATAATGGCCATGTAAGCTTATAGGAAAACAGAAATCCCCATATAAGTAATTGGTTTCATCTAGACAACATTGTGTGATGGCAGCCTTACTCAAGACAACCTTAACAGAAGAAGCATTAAGAAAGTGAATAGATGTTATATGTGCCAGGAGGAATCTGAGAGAGCGAGACAGCTGTTTCTTCACTGTACAGAAGCAGCTGACATTTGGAGTATATTTTTATCAGTCTTTGGACTTCGCTGGGTCATGCCTTATAGTATTAGGGGATGCTAATGGAAAACCATCAAAAGAATTGGCAAATGATGTCTGCTGCTATTTTTTGGTGCATCTGGAATGGGAGGAATCGTAGATGCTTAGATGGGATTTCAACTCCTAATCACACTCTTAAAGCTAAATGTCTGATCAATTTATTTAGTTGGTTCAATCAGGCCCCTGTAACTAGTATTGAATTTTCTTTTGGATAGTGTATGCTCCTTAGTTGTTCAGTAAAATTTTGTATATAAGCAGATACTCTTCTGTTGTATATTTTTGCTATGCATCTTCTTGATGCCATTTACTGAAATTCTCTTCATAAAAAGAACTAAGAAAAAAAGAAGAAAGAACCATGGTCCACTATCTGCATAGGATAGCAAAGTTATCCTTATTAAATATTAACCCAACACAAATTGATTTAACTTGCTAATCTGTCTACCATGAATAATTAGAAACATAACTAGAATATTCTACAGAACTATTCCTTTCTTTTTTTCTTGATGAAGTAAATGAATTTCATCCAAAAGCATCAAGCAGATGCAGAGCAACCTGATCGCAAGGGTGTGGCCTAGTGGTCAATGAGGTGGTTGATAACCATGAAGTCTCAAGTTCAAATCCTAACGACGACAAAAAACACTAGATGATTTCTTGTCATCTGTCTTAGTCTTTATAGACTCAGTTAATGATACCTATTGTTGGTGGGAGGTGGCAAGCTATGTTGCTCAGACTCTTCAAAATCGGCAACGGGTGTGTGTCGGATTCTCCATTTGTAGTGTATTTTTGAAGAATCCGACACGGGTGTGGCATTGAAATTGAAGAGTCCGCGCAACTTAGGTGGCAAGTAGTACATGGAATTAATCGAGGAGCACAAAGCAGACCTGGACACCACGGTTATTAAAAAAAAAAAAAAAGATGCAGAGCAACCAGAACAATTCCTCCCTCCAGCATGATTCCCCACATCCAGCTGAAACTTATCCCTTTCTGGCACTTCTGCTGGAAAACCAACATTATTGGCTGGAAGGGCCCATTGGTTGCTAGAAGGGAATATCTCTTCCTTTTTGTTAAAGAGTTACTGTAGTAGCATTAAAAAGGTATGGTCTGTAATTTATAGGTGGAAACTGGGGCCGGCTGGATTGCATTCTTCCCTCCTTTCTTTTACCTTTTTCAGTAATTCCGATTGGAAAAAATCTTCTCAACATTGTTATCACAAAAGGTTCAAGATGACTCAGTCAAGAAGCCCACAACAATGTGGATTCCTTATAATTTTAGAAAACAGACATTACTCTAATGACAAAAAACATTCAAAGTGCATGAAAATCAAATCATATTTATCTCATATCGTTTTTCTTTAAAATCTATTCATGTCAGAATTCAAGCACCCTGATTGAGAAAATGCAATTGCTAGCATGAATAAGAAATTTATAGGTATTGACTCCAGCTTTTACTAACATGTAAACTGGAAATTGAAGCCACAAAGATCAAACCAGAAATAATTACTGAAAATTGCACGGCGAAAGATCTGTGGGTGGCCACTTTTCTCATTCAATAAGAACAAACTTTGGTATCCATACAAGTTAGTAAACGATTTGGCTTCATTATATGAGAGTATAAATCTAGTGAGACACATTTCAACGGGCTGTCATAAGAATGAAGATAACATGCTAAACTTATCCAACTTATTTGAAGGGAAAATAAATTCTATTTGAACCGACTCTGAAATACATAGGCAAGGTCAGAAAGTCATCCTTAACACTTTTGAAGGAAGAATTAACTGATCAACAACAACATACCCAATGCAATCCCACAAGTGGGGTCCTCTGTGGAGTAGAGAGGTTATTTCCGATAACCCTTGGCTCAAAAGAAAATAAGAATTCAAGCACAAATCCAAGAAAATAAGAGCCAAAAAAAAAAAAAAAACCAGTATACAAAGCAAATGAACAGATAGTAATAAACACCAAAGAACAAAGAAACTAAGTAATTCCTAAATATCAGATATATATGATACTTATTGTAAATGGGAAGCTTGAATTACCAAAATGTCCATCAAAAGTGAAGGACAATTTTACCCCTCAATCAAATAATATCATTCCTACACTAATTGTGCACAAAATGTAAATATACATTTTAATGATCTTATTAAGCTATTGAACATCTGTTTATGTACACAATGCATATGGATATGGTAATTACAGTCAGAGCATTGATTCTTGCCATCTTGAATGATATATTAATTACTCATTTATCAAGATACTAAACATCTTTTCATATAAACAACATACTATCCTTCTTTGAGTACAAGGTGGATTTTATTGTAATTTTAAATCCATTTATTCTTCTTCGAATATTTGCCAAATTTAAACAAACCATCCTACTTTTGAATACTCTGGTTGAAGATATATATATATATATAGACAAGGAAACCCCGCAGCCGCTATGATTTGGGTGAGCATAGGATAAAACTCCCGCTCCTATGCAATAACTTGCAAACCACACAAGAGAGGTAACCCGCACTAGCCCGAAGTGACGAGTTCGACCCAGAAGGCAAACCCCTTGCTTTCACTGGCAAGGGGTTTCGAACTTGAGACCTCCAACATGGAAGTCCCAAGCCCAAACCCAAACCACTGGGCCAGAAGCACGGTTTTGCATATATATGTATATTCTTCTTTGACATATTCATACTACTAGAGGTTAGAATATCTTAATTAGCTTCACATATTTCTTGCTTGATGGAAACTGCACAGTCTTGCTGTTATGAATTTTATTTAATGAATGAAATGTAAATGGTAAAATTAATAATGTAAATTTCATTTCCTATTTAATAGCTCGACATCTTAAGCACTTAGAAGTTAGAAGTTTATAATAATGACAAGGGGCAAACGTGCAAAACGCATACCCAAAGACTAGTATTAACAATAAGGAGCAGAGAGGAGTCTAGCCCCTGCCTCTCCGGCTCTCCCACATGAAGCGCGGCAACACCCGGCTACCTACTAACCTTCTACTCTAATTTTCAACCTTCCTATCTAAGATCATGTCCTCGGTAAGTTAAAGTTGTACTATTTCTTATTTAATCACCTCCTCATGTTCTTCTTCGGCCTACCTCCTATGTTGCTTGGACTCTCCAAAAATGTTGTTGCACCCGTGTCGGATCTCAAAAAATGCACTTTCTTTTGGAGAATCCCACACGCATCTGTCAACATTCCTAAAAAGTTTGAGCAACATAGCCTACCTCTATGCCTCCTAACTTTTATTACTCAATCTCTCACACTTCCTTACCGGCACATCCACGAACCTCCTCTTCACATGCCCGAAGCATGCTAAAGTACTGAAGGCACGTCGAGAGTCTTATCTGCAAATATATTCTGGCTAATTCAGTTGCATGCAACTGTCCTGCTTAGAGTCGATATCCTAAACTGGAGGACAAAAATCATGCATATGTACTGAAACTATGACCTATTCCCAAAGGAGTAAGGTCGCTGAATAGATGAAAATAAGCTAATTTGAGATATGAAGTTGTAGTTGTCTAACCATAATCAGACACCTGACAGTCCCTTTCAGTAACTAGCCCCTCACCTATATGGTATGTGACGAAACTGTTCACTTGTTGTATTTTAGGCAAGAAATGGAAAATGAGAAATTGACAATGAACTACTCTTACCTAAAAGAGGGTATCAGGTAACTGAAGCTGTTATCTTAACAATTCTGTGGTCCAGCTTACCACCCACAAACACTACCCACAACAGGCAACTAAACACAGAATCACGTTAATAAGATGATCAAGATTTTAAGCACATAGTCCCATTCAACTTAACTCGTGGTGCAAATGCCACATCAAAATTGCATACCCATATCGTATGACAGTATCATTAGAGCTAGCTTTTGGGGTTGAGTTAGGCTCAAGTCCCATATCTTTAATGTTGAATATAGTGGTACTTTTCACTCATGCTAAGCTCATCCAAAGAAGTCCAACATTGATAAAGGGATGGAAAACTGGTCTCCTTATATGGACTTGGACAAACCTCCCCTCATGAGCTAGCTTTTGGGTTGAGTTAGGCACAGGTGCCAACTCTAAATTGTTGGCAACTGATTATACAGAATATAGCCACGTGTGCAGCCATATTTGATATAACCTGAATCTTTCTCAGTTGGCTCCAACATTACAAAATGTAGGAGCACTTGATATCCAGCCTAACTCTTTTGATTTGTTTTTGATGCATCCACGCGGTCCCTTTTGATTAGTTTTTGGTGCAGCCGCGAGGTCCCTTTTAATTAGTTTTTGGTGCATCCACGAGCTCCGTGATTGTGTAGATTGTCTTTTGCAGAGAACCATTATAGGTTTTATACAACTCGCAACATCAATAAATATTACCTTATCAATACACACACACAAGCTGCCTAGCTCAAGGGTCTTAACTTGAAACGAATAAACTGATTTCAGCAACATAAAATTCACCTTTACTATGCCACTCAAAAAGAAGTACCTTAAATTCCTACTATCCAAACAACAGGAAAAAAGAAGTAGGACTACCTTAGACATCTGAGTAAGCTTTCAGAAGCCGAAGCCACCTGCATAGCCTCAATGGCTGCTATCTGTGCAGCATCTCTGTGCTTCATGACTTCCTATAACATGAAATGGTATTTTTCAGAGATCAAATAAATAGTCCAATCTCCGATAATACACTTTAAAAAAAATGAGAAAGGTAACAGTGCGATAATGCACTTTAATTATCCAATAAGAAAAGATTTCATGAGCAAATACATGAGCTGCACATGCCTACTCAAAAATTAAAAACCTTTAAACTGCAGGACCATCAGGTGACTAGAAAAAGTGGGAAAACAGAAAATGCTTTTCAGAAATCTGTAACTAAAGAGTAAATATACTAGGCAAACTTAACTCTGAGACCATAGCATATAAACATGACAAAAACTGCATTAACATGGTTAGAACTGTCTTAAATGCTACAGGAACCTCTGGGTGAGAAATGGTAGTAGATGTAATATACATGAATAACATTTGAGGAGTGAACAGAGAAGCCATCAAACTGTAAAGAATGCAAGAACTTCAGAACTGCATACCTTTCCAATCTTTGTGAGAGAAGATGGGAGTGAAGACCAAGCAACATTTCCATCTGCTAAAATTCTATTACTGACAGCAACTTTGACCAAGTCTTGTAAGCCATTATTGACCTCCCCAGGTAGCTTTCTTCCCTTGGATATTTTCTGCTTACTTGATTTATCAGCATCAACAGGCTCTCCATTTGTGGACTTCTTTAAGGATGGATGAGCCTTATTTTCCTCTTTGGGTGATTTTGCAAGTATTCCCCGGTTATCTTCTTTACTTGTCAATTTTTCACTAGTTGATTTTCTTGGAACCTGCCATCAAAGCATTCAGATAAAGAGTATCAAAATCTATTAAATGCAACAAGAGTCAAATAAATAAATGACAATTTAAGGTGGCGCGGCTGCTTGCAGAACACTATCCTGCAAGAATATTGATCAAATTTCACTTCAAAATGTTAAAAACCAATCATAGCCTATGCCCTGAATCATAAAAGGAAAGGTGGATATACATTTAATCAGTTTAAACCAATGCCCGAACAGTCAAAAACATTATATAACAGGGTAGGGGGGAAAACAGAATACTTACAGAAGTGCTCCTTGGTTCAGGCTTCAAATCATGCCTGTTGACCCTCAATCTGGGACTCTCTCTACTCTTCAAATCCATATTCCCTTCCCAGCTCTTCCTCAAGGCCTTAGGCTCCAATTCAAGCCCTTGAAGATAATTCTTCAATGGATTCCCACCCAGCACTCTCTTCGGTGTTGGACTCGCCCCACGAACAGAACTAGACTTCTCCAATCCAGGTTTAGTTGTTGCTTTCTCCAATCGTTCCAAGCCCTTAACCTTTGCTTGTTGCTTAACCCCATTTGAAAACTTCTCAAAAGAAGTCGGTAATGAATAACAACTTGTAGGAGATGTGGGTATTGATCTTGAGCTAGAAGATGATTTTATTCTCATTAGAGAATCCTTCTTCTCCACTACATTTAATGCTAACTTCGACAAGTGAGACTTTGACCAAGTCAAGGTAGGCTTCTTTTTTTCCACTTTTTCCTCTTTGGTACCACCATTTGATCTAGAAACTGCAGATTTATTATCTTTCACCCCCACATGACTATTACCAAATGCTTTTGAAGGATACTTAGTTTTATCTCGCGATTTTGAACCAGGAGACAGATTACCATTGTTATTTAGGAAGCCTAAAGAATGAGTTGCTACTATATCTTCAGGAGTTCCAACGCAAGGGTGCCGGCCAGGGACAGGCCTAACCCCTCTAAGGATAGGCACAGGTGAGGCAGCTTCAAGCCTCTCAACATGAATGAACTGACCCAATTGAATCTTATCACTAAGAATAAGATCATCATGTTCATCAGGCAAAGATACATAAGTAGCATGAGAAGAATCTGATACCTTTAGGTAGAACCCTTGGTTAGGAAAAAGCTCCCCACCTGCTAATGCTGGCACAATGCTAACCACTTGCAACAGAGATGACCTATGCTCACCAGCAACTTTCACATCTGTGTTCATATGCTGAAGAAGCTTCAATAGAACACCAGGTACCAAAGTAGCCATTCCCCAAATCTTCAATTAGCATTACCAGAAAAAAGATACCAAATTGAAGAACTTTCAAGATTTCACAAAGGAAATCTAGCAAAAGGGCATCTTTCTCTCTTTCTCCCAATTTCCAGATTAACAAAGAAAAAATTACAGCTAACAACTCTCACTCAAAAGAGTAAAAAGATGGTTCTCCAAGAAGAGTTCAATCATACAAGTATAGTAAAAATGAAAATCCCACAAAACCACTCAAACAGATCAAAAAAATCAAACCTTTACAACCCTATTGAGATTCACAGCCAAAGCACCTTTCATTAATCCAACAAAAGCATCCAACTTTCATTGATTCAAGAACTTGGTGCCATTAGTGGTCAAGAGAAAGAGAAAGCCAGAAACCCCAAAAATGAATCAAGAAGAGGAAGGAACAAAATGGGGGCTTGGCATTTATACATTTATTATGTAAAAAAACAAAGTAATAAAATAGTACAGTAGTCCATAAAAAATATATGGATGTATTCTTGTACAGAAAGAGTAGAGCTGAGGAAAAGGGTTCACGGTTAGCATTGATTGCTCAGTACAAAGTAAAAAAAGGCAACTTTTGAAGGGGCATTTTCTTGATTAGTTAAGTGTGAAAGATAAGGAGAGAGAAGGAGGAAACTTGAGAAGTGTCCAAATTGAAAGTGGGCTTCTGAATCTGAAGTGAAGGTCCTCAAAATGGGGTCTTTTTTAGGAGATTAATATAATGGGAACACAACAAAAATTGATGCCAGAGATGAAGAAATCATCATTCATCACATGATTGATTCATTCCAACTATTCAAATTGGTCCTGCTGACAACAAATTCATTAAATATAATATAAAAAAGAGTACAAAATTAGAAGCATTTTGTAAGTTTTATCCATTGATAATGTTCTCTTCTTTTCTTTTTTTCACTTCCAAAGAATAATGCTTTCTGTTGGAATAGGTTTGTTTTTTCAGAGAATATGACAGAGCCCAAAAATTGGAGCCAAAGAGAATCTAACAAGGACATTTTTTTTTTTAAAATCTATTTCATTAAATTTTACTCATTTTTCTTCATCAAGGTTGTGTTTGTATTTTGTAATTAAATAAAATATTATCACAAAAATATTTATTTTTAATTTAGACAAACACGATAAAAGATGTAATAGTCGGGTGTCGGGTGTCAGGTGTGGGATGGTGGCAATGGAAGCTATGCGGGAGGAGTGTGTAGGAGGTGTCAATAAGTCGAATGTTATTTACGGAACTTATCTTTCTTATTTAGAAATTATTTCTCTTAATTTTCAAGAAACTTAATTTATTAAAGAAAATAATTTTCAAAAATGATAACAACTAAACATAAAGATGCTTACAAGATATTTTCTAAAATACTTTTGTCCATGTCACAGAACAACCAATTCATAATGAGTCCAAATAGATTTGAATAATTAAGATCCATAACAAAATTTTAATACTATTAATATGTTATTCAATTAAAGTTTTTTGTAAAAAAAATGACTTTCGCCACTATTTCAATTACTTTCTTCACTATCCATAGTTATCCACTACTATCATCAACCACCATCAGCTATCACAATCAGTCGATAGTCACAATTTACTATCATCAACATTAATTATAATTATCATAATAACTACTCATCATTAATGAAAATCATATCATTAGTCACCACTATATATTATCACTTATATATACCATTATCAGTTATCACTATTACTATTATCACTTATATATATCATTATAAGTTATTACTATTCCCTCCGCCATTATTGTTTGTCAGGTATACTAAAAATAGTTGTTTTAAACAATCAAGAAACAATTAGTCACTTTTTTTCCGCCCTTAATAATTATATAACTACTAGTTTCCAAAAGTAGTCATTTTAAAGTTACAAGACTACTTTAATGTAAAAAATGTTGATTTTATAGTTTTCAAAAAGTACAAACCATTTTAATAATGATTGATAGTAGGGTTATATTAGTCAAATTGCACATTATATTAAATTTTTCTTAAGAATTATACATGATTAGAGTCTCTTACCCTGACAAACAATAGTGGACGCAGGGAGTATTACTCCTTATATTAGTGGTAAAATACTATCCAGACATCACTTTCATTGAAGAAAAAAATATATTACATACAGAATTTTTAATAAAGGTATATATATAATTGGGTAGGTCATATATATAGCATTGGTTGATTGCACAGCAAATGGGTGCATGTGCTAAGGTCATGCTATTGTCGGTTTATAAAACTGTTTTCAGTAGTTGGAGATTCCATACACTCATCTAAATAGCTGGACCCCTCTCTCTATAGGTATATATTTTTTCGTTTCAATTTATATAGTGTAATTTGACTTATTCAAATTTAAGAAAAAAAAGGAAAGTTTTTTGAGACTAATAAGTTATAAATATTTCTATAGTTATAAGTCATTTTATTAAAAATAAAATTGACCTTTTAAAATTATTATTTTTCAATCGACTAAAAAAATAATATTAAGTCATATAAATTGAAATCGCCAGAGTATTTCTAAGATAAAAATAACTTAAAGAATAGCATTAAATGTTCATTTCTCGAACTAGCAAAGTAAAAAATAGAGATATCTTCAAAACTAATATGGAGTATTTAATAAGTAAATTGAAAATTACACCAAGTCACTCTAGATCTTGTTTCATTTTTTTTCTTCCAAATGTATCAAAATTTATTTGATATTTTATAAAAAAAATTGGGTTGCGTGTACGCCTGCAAATGGTGGGGGAGAAGAAAATGGAAAAGGGAAGATATTATAAATTTTGTAGCCACGTGGTGCAAGGTGGAAAATGAGTTTTTGCATGTTAGGTAAAATTTTAAAAAATAAATACAGCCCTGTCATTTTTATATATTGCATCAGATAATCCGTTAAATTTTTTAAATTATATATGAAATTTATTTTCATTATTTTTATAACGAAAGTTACTTTCTTGATTTAAAAAAATATATATTTTCTTAAATAATTTTTAAATTTTTTTTTTTTATCATATCGGAATCGCCCTTTAAAAAAAAAAGCATCTTGCCTTCGTGGGGTTATAAATTATAATATAAATCAAATGTTAAAGTTTATATAAATTGTATTAAGTACTTCTTGAATGCCATAATGGGAAAATATATCTCTACAAATCTACCCTAATTCTTTAGCCATGTGTTAGTTAGCTATATTTCTGTAGGGTAGTTATATAGTTTCTGCTGCATCAATATAAAAAATTAATTGTTGTAGAAAAATATTGTAAACAAACCAAGGTTAGTTATAGGAGTTAATTACAAAAAAAGCTTTAGTTTTTTCTAATACAACGGTGGTGTTTAAGTCTGTTTTTATATAAGATAAATGATATCATATTTTTTTTAAAAAAAATAGATACTACTATCATATTTTCTTGTTCTTCAAACTAAGCGCATCGTCTGATACTTAATAATTTGCTCATGATTTTGCTATATCAAATTAACATATCGTGACCTTAGTCTATCTGTAATAATTTTCATCGACTTTATTAAATGGCTAAATAAACCATGCTATTAAGTGCACAAGAAATGTCTTATATATAGATAGCATTAAATACTTGTAGCAAGGACCACAAACATTGAAGGGTTTGGAGTAAAGCATTCTTCTGTTCTCACTAGGATATCCAAACAAAGTTTTAACTACTTAACTTTTTCAAACCAAACAACACCTAATTAGCTAGGGACTTTTATAATATTTAGACAAAATTCGATAATATCCATCAGAGTGTTGACCAAACTGATTGAGCAGGTAATCTCGTAAAATTGAAGGTTTTAAGTTCAAAACTGCCTGTTTGCTTTCTTGATTGAGCTCATCGCACCAGATTTACCTAGTACGATTTACCTACAATTATCATATGCACACCAAAAAAACGACAACAAATTACTTCGTCAACCAAAAAAAGAGTAGAATTAAAAGGTCATTCATGAATTTAACAGTTTGACCAAAGATGTTTTTATATATTTGTTGATAAAGAAGGACGTTTGCAATATAATTATTAATTACATGAATTAATAATGATCACATGCACTTTTTTTTTTTACTTTTTCATTGCCGGTAGCTTAATTAATGTATGGAAAGAATGTCATATGGCATTATAGCTTAGCTGCCTTGTAGCAAAAGTTTTTGTTTGACTAATAAAAGCTTTTTATTACTCCTTATATATACTATGGGACCATATGTATTTTTAAGTATTTAAAACTTACATTAAATTTTTTATACAAAAAATGTGAAAGTAGACATTAAATCAAGTATTTATGATAACTACATCGCACGCTATGGATGGATCCTAAAGCTGAAAATATTTATTTGCACTTAATTTGACATTAAACTAAATAATTTAATTATAAAAATAATTACTATACAAATCAAAGTAAATATATATTAATTAATTATGATTAAGTGATGATAATTTATTTATTTATTTGTTGAAGGATATAATATAGACATAAGTGAAAACTCCAATCATGAATACATATTTTTTATTTTTTATATAAAAGTAGAGAAAAGAGAGATAGGAGGTTTTATTCAATATCAAGTAAACCTTGATAAACAAAACCTAATTAGACATAGTTTAAACTATAAAAGATTAAATGTTAAACAATATTGAATTAATATTCTTGATTTAATTTCAACATTTGTGTAGTATCACTATAATAAATAAAGAATTTTGTCGTAATTATATTATATTCAGCGACAAAATGTGTTATAATATGAGTATTTATAACGAATAATTATATAAATATCAATAAAAAATTTAGCAACTATAAATACGACAATAAGCAATTATTACCACTAAATATTTTTGTGAGGAAAATTTATTAGAGTATCATTAAACGTAAGACAGGATGCAAGTTGTATTTATGATTATGACATAAATCAGTAATAAAGAGGTAGTTGCAATAAAATTATATTAGAAAATTTGGGAAGTATTTATATTTTTTAGTATTTCTTTATTGTTTTGATAGATCAAATTTAAACTTCAACATAAATAAGGACAGAACTTAATAAATACATGTACAATTTTTTGTTGTCAAATCAGAACGTTGTTATTCTGTTACTATCAAAGGAACATTAAGGCCATATTATATATTTTTTTGGTTAAACATTAAGGCCATATTATTATAAATAAATCGTTACGCAAAACAGCGAAAGAATATATTTTGTCTCTCAAATATCTCTAAAAAAAATTGAGCTCCTAATTATATACAAGAAATCAATTACCAATTTTTAACATTTAGCTTTGGTGGTTAATTAGTCCCTATCTATATGTACGTTGCGATTACAATTATTAATTGAAATATTTTTTATTGACTAGAAAAACAATTACATGATAACCATGTGATAATTGAGAATTACACTAATCGTTTTATAATGTTAGACCTAGATTGGTTTAAATGGATCGAGCAACATAAAATAATGGTAACTGATCATATGCATAGTCGATCTTAATTTATTTGAAACTGACCAATTTATTTTTATTATCAATTCTCTAAAATCAAAATTATTAGACTAATAACTCGTGTATTCGCATGTAATGTTCCAAAAAAGTATATCTTGATTCTCCTCGATGTGCTTTAAAATATTGGTAAGGTACTAAATTTGAGTCCCTTTATAATTAAGTGTACTAAAACATTTTTAGTTCACCTAATTATGGTGGACCCTAAGGATTAGAGACCATTTAGCTTAATATCGACAGGTGGAGTTGATGGCTAGTAACCTAATGATATTTTACCTGCTTTAAAAAAGGTCTTAGCCCATAATTATTTTTTGTTAGGCAAAATAAAGAATAAAGTACTTAGTGAAGTTAATTAATTAAATTTGAGAAGTTGTTGTACCAATGATTAGCGTAAAGTTAGTTAAGATTTAAGCATGAAGCTTCTTCTTCTTTTTGCCTTTACTAATTATGATTAGTAGCATATCTCAAAGCTAAAAGGGTCCATATATTTGGTAAGAAATTAAGTAAAGCAAGAATCTTATTAATGTTAACGACGTGCTTTCATTAAAAAAAAAAATTAATTTAGTACTTTATACATTTAATTTGTTTATAAAAAATGTTTTACACGACCAATGCAATTATTCACCTATTGTAATAACAAGTTCATCATTATTTTTATCAGATTATCAATTAATGTTTATTATAAAAATTTATATTTAAATTTTTCGTGATTGGTTCATGAAAATGTTCTAAGTATAATTTTTTCTAGGAAAATAAGATTCATTAGTTATTGTCTCCTCAACTTTGATCCAGCAACACCCGACCACGCCCTACCATCTCCCGACCTTCTCACCCCATGCCCCCCCACCCCAAACAACCTCTTCCAACCACTCTACCTCTCCTCATCCCGTCATATCTTACCTCAATAATATTTGTCTAAATTAGATATAAATTATTTTTGGATAATATTTTTTATTTACTTATCAAAAATTAAATAATAAAAAAAAAACTACTTATCTTTTATTTTCATTTATTCCAAACATGCTCTTAATCCTTATACAGCTCATGAGAGTGCATTATGTGTGCTTTATTTCTGGATGACATTATTGTCAACAAGACTTGAAATATTCCCTTCTAATTTCACTTTTAAAAAACATGGATAATCCTAAATTTTCAACGCTATCTAGAAAAACATGTCACCATGAAAATTGAAATACAAGGGGAAAAAAAGAATGCTAAAGTGAAGAATTAGATTCCAAAGAGAAATTTAACTTCTTGAACATATTTTTTTTCCAAAAAATAATAATTAAACAATTGAGTTTTTTTTTTTTGGTTGGAGGTAGGAAAAGGGAAAATGGAGAAGGAATTAACTACCAAGAGATCAATCGAACCTTCACATTTGTCATAGTCAACTAACTAAGCAACTAAGTTGATTCTCCGTTAAGTGACTATTTTCGAAAAGATTATAATGGCATATTGAGAGTAGAAATGTGAACGTTGGTCCTCATGTAGCCTCAACAAATAACAATTGATAATGACAATTGACATGTAAGAAAGAAACTTTTGGACCCTCATATCATTAATGCTCATACTAAAGAGGTGAGATATATAATTCCACCGACTAATATCCTACCTAATTTTTGTCACTATTTTAGCAATTTCCACGGATATATATATATATATATATATATATATATATTAGTACTGGTAAAATAGAAGGATAAAGAAACTTGCTATCTTTTTTTCGTAATAGTTTTACTTTCTTAAGATTTAAGATATCGTGTGATTAAATAAAAATAACTCCATTCTTTTTCATATTAGATCGACATTTTCTATTTCATACGATTATTAAAAAATTATTAATAAATTCATGATTTACCATTTTGCTCTTTGTTCATATCAATGCACGTAAAAATACGTTTTAAGAAAAATACATAGTGTATAGGAATAGCTAGTATTGTGAATTGTTCACATTCAGAAGACCATATTAATTGTAGGGGTAAAATGAAAAAATATAATTAATTTTATCTTGATTTAATAAATGATCATATAATATAAAATATTTTTAGTAAGGTGTTTATTTAATATGGGACGGAAGAAGTTATAGTGAAGAATAATTTGAGTATTTCATTGTCTATGAACCACTAATTACTCCTTAATAGTGACTTGGTGCATAATTTTGATATTTGCTTCCCAATAAATTAAAAGTAAATTTTGACATCATTTAAAAATGTATATAGTACTTTTCACTGTTTTGATATTTAAGAAAATCACTATTTACCGTACTTTCATCTATTTTATGCACGTCCTATTTTAATTTGTAATCTAAATGGACTCTAAAAGCTGATCAAATACTCAAAATGGCCCACGACTCTCTATATGTACTCTAACAAGCTACAAGTAGTTGCCTATAATAAAATAACTAGATCACGTGAGTTATAATAGAATGATTGAAATAGAAATTTCGATTTCGAGTTTTTGTGGAAATGGAAACAATCCAGCGTGACTTAGAAATGATCTTATAACATGTAATGCACGAATTTAAATTAGTCAGACTCTAATAAGGACATCAATCACCAGTTCACTGCACGTAAAAACCAAAAAAAAATTAGGTAGCACACTCATCTTCACCATCAAATGGTGAGTGAGTCCATACAAAGACATTCGAAATAAAATTAAAACGAGAGGAAAAGATTTGGGTAGGGGGAACCAATCTTAAGTTATCAGCAAAAAAATCTTAGTAGTAAATTCATAGGGCCCCAAAAAATGACTTTGCTTATATCAATATAAATAATAATATAAAGTTGGAAAGCAACCAATCACCCTTCATTTATTGGAACAATCGATGAAATACTTTTTTAGAGCCGCAAAAATCACTTGTTTTTGTTGGTAAAATAGATACTAATATTATTTTATTAATACAAATAGCATATTTGGCCAAATTTTTGATAGGTCAAAAACATTAGTTTTAAAAAAAGAAGATGAAGAGATGTTTGAGTAAATTTTTTTTTGAAGAAAATAAGTGTTTCTGTTGAGTATCAAATGCTATTTTTCGAAGCTGAAAAAAATATTTTTTTCTCCAAATTACACCTAAAAGCCTTTCTAAAAAGTTTGGACAAATACTAATTATTATTAAAAAATATTTTTAAAATTTATGATCAAATACAAATTATTTTTACAAAAAAAAAATCCGATAAAAATAAGGTGATTTCAGAAGATTAATCAAAAAAAACTTTAAGTCCTAGTACATTGTTTGTCAAGAATACATGGTACCTGGCCAATCATTTTCAGTACATAACTAGAAGGCACGAATCACTTGAATTGGAGTTTGCGTCTTGTTTATTTATACGGAGAAATATTGAAAATACCTTGAACTTAGGTGTGAATTATTAGTTTAATTTCGAACAGCCTTAAAAACACTCATTTACTTGACTAACTGAACTTAAATACATCTCAATCTTGCAACATGAGTGGAATACACTCCTAAATTCTTGTCAAGTTTAGGTGTGTTTTCAACACTTCTTTTGACTTTTTATTAAGAAACTCATGCTCATACAAGAGTTTGAGACCACTTGCTATGTCATGTAGCATATCAGGAGTGTATCTAAGTTTAGTTAGTCAAGTAGAGATGTGTTTTTAAAGCTGTCAATAATTCAGGGACAAAACTAATAATTTGCATCAAGTTCAAAGATGTTTTCAATACTTCTCTCTTATTTATAGTCCTTCAAATGTTTATCCCTATGACCTCTTCGACAACAGTTTATATATATATATATATATATATATATATATATATATATATATATATACTAAAATTTTGATAATTCTACAAGTACATAAAACTATTAAAAATTAAACTCATCAAATTTAAATGACGAATATAATCCATCTCTAGCTAATTAGCTTCTCTTGCTGTCACATAGGACTCTCATTTACTTATCAATCAATGAAAAATAAATTCATAAGTTAAAAAAAGAATTAAAAAAATCATGAGATAGTTTGATACGAAAGTTTTCCTCCCCAAAAAGGTATCTTTGATGTAAAATATTATACATCCAAGTAGATGGAAGCTAAAAGTAATAATACTACTAAAAGAAAACTATATATGACAAATGGGATAAAGTTTGACAAGCACAAAACTAAAGAATAGGCTTGATTATTAATTTACACTCATTATTGAGACTGTGATGTAAAAAAAAAAATCCTTTGTCATCTCCTTTATCACTTAAAAATAAAGAAGCGATACACAATCATGTGGATAAACAAGAACATATATATATTTTTGTTAGATGGTTTTTCCTAACACCATCCTTTTTCGTTAAAATGACTACGAGAAAAGAGAATATCGGGAAGCTCACTCTCGGCTGGGCTCGAAGCCTAGTTGGTTCTATTTTTGTCTAAGAAAGTAACAAACTGAGCACTAAGCCAAAATGCATTGAATCACTAGTATGGGGACAAAACTTAGTGAATGGCAAAAATGAATGATCATTTCAAGAAGTATTTGGTTCATGGTCCTTATCTTGATGTTGATGGTTCATTTTAGGTTCATCTTATAAATTTATATTTATATTGTGATTATGATTATGATTGATGGCCATTCTGGGACACTATTGGACAGAGACTTGTATGAATGAGAATTGAAGTTTTGGCATGTGGGTTTTCCTAAGTGAACGTATACAATTTTAGATCAAATAATTTTTTTTTCCAAAAGTATCACTATCTCAATATACCTAAATTATTTTCTTTAATTTCCTACGGTCGAAACTCGAAACAATTGAGTGGTAAATTTCTACCACAACTTTTTTTTTCTGCAATGATTATCCAATATGTAGTAGGGACATCAAAGGGGAATGAAATTTCAAAAGCTAATATACGTTACTAATCACTATGATCTAATAAAAAGGATTAAGATTATATATATTGATAGTTTTAAAGACCGCGACTGCTGAGACAGAACTAGCCGATGCTTATTCCTGAGATACCATCGTTGCTTCTTCTCCGAGAAAAGAAGTTTACAACCCACAGGCCTTCAACCTCCACCCGGCTTTGTATATTTTCAATAATATATAGTTGAACTTTCAATAACACACTCTTAGCCATCTCTACTATTGGACAAAGGCCCAGCCAATTGAGTATCTCATATTGCAATAGTGGCCTGTCAAATTAAGGAGCCCAACCCAAGATCAATGATTCCTTTATTCAAGGAGTGAAACCAACTTTCATCCCTGACCATGAACTAGACAGTGTTGAAACAACACCAGGGGAGTTTGTCTGGTACAAAGGTGAATGGGGTGGGGTTTAAGCCAGCTTACTCACACCTCAACTAATTCAATGGTATCCCCACTAGATATTGGGTAATTTTATCCATCAAGACTTGGACATATGTGAAGAAATCACCTAATATTAGACATCATAGTTGTTCTCAACACACTACACACGTCTAATGGCTTTCCACACTAGGAAGAAATGGATGTAGCCCGACTAATCATGGACAAACTTATTTCTATTAAAGAGTAACTATTCAACAATAGACAAAATGAGTCACTTGAAGGATGGACTGCTCGATTGTATTGTTATGGGTGAATAATATAACTTAACCATCTCTGTCCAGGCTCTGAATACAGCAAATATAGCCACTATAAGTCCATAAAAATCAGCTGAACGATAACAAAAGAAAAGGCACATGGTCATGCTTAAAAAGCAAGCTCTCTACATATTTGTGAGGAGAAAACCAAGCAAACAAATTTGCTACAGCATACAAACATGTCATTTCACTAGTTTTCTTGCTCACCAGGACGCCGATATGGCAAGAATCTGTGGTCTTTCGCAGCATTCTTGCGCCTTTTCTTCTCAATATATGATTCCAGTTTGCCAGCTGCTTTGAGTGACTTGTATTTCTCAATAAGTTTGAGTTTCTGAATTTCAGATTTTTTGAGATAATAAGGTTGTTTTCCTTGTTTAGCAGCCTCCCTCTCTTTCTTCTTGTGCTCTGCCAGAATCTCTCTCTCAGTGTGCTTCACTCCTGCCGATTTCAATTGTTTGTCAATCCAAGAAACACGACTTTTCAGTTCATTTCTCTCTTCTGGGTCATTTGATTTCCTCATCTGTTTCTTCAGATCCTCTTTTTCTGCTGGAAGATTATCCTCATAAAGGAAATTGTATCTCTTTTTGAACCCTTCTTCATCTACCTGGCCATTTAAAGACTCAAAGCGAGGGTCACGAGTGGCCTTTTTAGGAACTTGGATAATTTCCCTAAATCGGCTTACTGGCTTTTTGCTACTCATCTCCATTGGCCTGTTCTTGTTAGCTCGGCTACTTTTTCCTTCCGAATAAAGCTTCCTATACACTGTAGCCGACCCATCAGACCGTGCTCTCTGCAATTCTTCAAAGGTCACATCAGCAAGCTCCTCCTCTATTCCCTTCTCCTCCTCATCTTCAGATGAAGATTCATGTTCATCAGAGTCATCAAATCTTATTTTACTTGAACTTGCAACAGCTGGCCTGTCTTTTCTCATCTCAACAATTTGATTTTGCTAGAGTAAAAGAAGTTGAGAACTTTGCTGTACAAAGATTGGGAGGAGTAAGGAAGAACCCCAACAATAGTAGCATATAACACAACCCAATAGTTAAAACAGAAGAATACGTACTAGCCGGCAATCGGCATACAAAAAAAGCCAATGCCAACTTTGCAAGACTAAAATGCAAGTAAACACTCAATTTAAGTCAAATGTTTTCTTCCTTGACAACAACGGTTCAGGTCAAGTTTGCATGACATCTTGACAGCTCGACTAATTCATCAAGCAGCCTGCTACCTCCAACAAGCACAAATCCCCAGTCTAAGCCTACCACCAGATTTTTATCACTTGTAACTAGTATAGGATGTGCACCTGACATCTCCATGTTTCACTAAGCACGTCCCCTACTTCCACCTTGTGGACTTTCAGTCAATTAATTCAACAGCTAGTACTCATTTAAAAGGGGCAAAGCTCCAATCTTCAAAAGAGATATTGAAAAGGCAAAACACAATATGTCTTCCCGAACATGACATTCTATTTAACTACATACATTAACTCAGAAAGGTCTTTCAAAGTTACAAATACAGGACTCTAGAAAGGTCTAGCACTCATCTTGCCAAGTTCACTAATACAAATAACCGGTTAAAGCAAAAGCCAATAAAGAATAATTCTTTTTCGACAAACTCATCCTTATTCCTACTTTGCACATTGAATTACGATATTCAAACAATTTAACAGAATTACATACATACATGTGCAGAGCAAAACCAAACTGGGTAAGCTTTCACAAGAAAGCAAGGCGCACAAACAGATCCAACAAAAACGAAGTTACATCAATACAATCGCTGATTTAAAAATAATAATAAAAAAAACAGGAGAAATTCTCGCCAATAAACAGACTAAACAAGGCAGAATTCATAAATAAAAATTGACCCAAGTATAAATTTTTACCTTGTTTGAAACACAAAAATACATGAATTTCACAGTGAAGTTACCCAAATTAGCAACAAAACCTAAGTATATAATCGAATATATGAGCAAAAAGGATTAAAGAGTTAGAAATTGTTTGGTACCTTCAAGAGTGAAGAGCTGCAGCGGGGCAATAGGGAACCTTCAGCTCAGCGTGCGTTTTCGAGTTATTAGGTTATTTTCCTGTAACTTGTCTCGGCCCAAATCACTAGAAAATAAAATAAAAAGCTTTATACCAACTAAGTTGCGGTGAAGTGGTAAATATTCCTTCAATTTTAACCAACAGATTTTGGGTTTGAATTTCCCTAGGTATGAAGTCTCTTTGTTAGAGAGAGTGTTTGGAACAGTCCGGTACGAATTCAAATTTAGTCGGATTCTAATATAGATACCGAAAACCCGTTTGGATTAGCTTTTTTTTTTTTTTTGCCAAGATAATTTTAAGTATTTTTTTAGTGTTTGACTTTGAATAAGATGATAAAGAAATTTAACTTGGGTTTAAGTCAAAATAAATTAAAAGATATAGTTTTTTTAATTTAATTTTAAGCTATAAATCCATTCAAACGAGATTTAAATCTCTTCTAGTTTATTGTGTAGAAAACGTCTACGAGAAGACCATCTTATTAATTCAAACGGGCTTTAAATCTCTTATAACACGTTTTCTATGAGAAGACCATCTTATTTGAGCCTATGAAGTTACTTTCTTCGTTTCAAATTAGTTACCATGTTTTGCTTTCAATAGTTATTTTGATTAATCTTTGAGGTTAAGTTGAATTAATTTAATTTAATTTTTTATAATTAAAATGTATTTTTTTTTTTAAAACCATACGAGAATTACTACATCTCAGAAGCTTTTCTCATATTGTCAATTCAATTAAAAAAATCTCAAGATTAAAGTTGACACAATTTGATTCTTAAAAAGAGGGAAGAGGACAACTAATTCAAGACACAAGGAGTATCTAATAATCAAATTCAAGTACGTCTTTTTACAAATAAACAGACGAGTATAATTAGTAGGTTGTGTAATTATTAGATTAGTAATTACTATCCTATTAATTACACCGATCTCATATAGTAGGTGACTCTTCAAACCAACTTAAGGTCCCGTCATTTTGTTTGGACTTGCGCTTTGAACTTTGTATGTTGTATGTTTTCTTATAAAGATAAAAATTTATAAATTGTAAAACTATTAAAATTGTTTTAATTATGCCTGTGAATCGAGAACTCACGCGGGGAACCCCACTCGCTTAACAAGCGAGCGCCTTAACCACTCGGCCAAAGCGACTCTATGCACTTTTGATCACAATTAATATTATAAAACCATATAACACTACAAGAAAACATATTTTTAGTGACGACCGAAAAAAATCGCCTCAATTACCTGATTTTTGGCGCAGACCTGTTAATTCCAACCAAGTTTTCTCAAATTTTATGTGTCAAGTAACACAAACAATTTTTTTTGCTATTATAAATTTGAGATAATTCCTCTTTTCTCTATCTCGAACTACTTGTGGAGGGTTAAATGTTTTTTATTTAGGTGGTAATCCATTGGTAATTAAGCATTAGTGAAATGTCTAATGTTATAACAAATGAGAGCAGAAGGGAATGATTCCTGCAGTTTGTAAAGTTCTCTCTTCATACATATAATTACAACATAATCCAAATATTAAAATAAACTGATATTTTAAAAAAAAAAAAAAAAATCATGGTCAAACGCCTATTGTATCTTCTGCTATTCAGTGCCTCCATCCCTTTGAATGGCCATCCTCCATATAGGGCTCAAGGAAACCAATAAACTGAAAATCCAATGGAAATTTCTTAGTCTCCACCAGCTAGTTTTTGAAATAAACCAACCTTACTTTTCATTGACAAGTGATTAGAAATCTTGTAACAACTTCATGAATGGTGGAACAGGAACCTCAGCACTAATCATAGTATATGTACCTTACTTCCATCTTTAGACCACCGTGCACCGTAACCATTAACAACTCTTATCTCAAAAACAACACCATGTGGTGGAACAATATGCACATTCATCCAGCAGGAACGCGTTATTAAGTTCCTGATGACATCCAGGGCATTCCTATTTTTATCAGAATCTGGAAAGTGAAAAACACGAGACAGTAGCACATGAATCGTTGGTATCATGCAGCAGGTGATAACAGGAATTGCTTTCCAGAAGTAAAAATGTACTCGTAAAAGAAGAAAAACAACAGGCACGACTTGAGCATTAGAACCTCACATGCAAATCAAGGATGTTTATGTTGAAGGGCTCTGGAGTGAGGGACTAACCACTTCCAGAAAAACCACCCCAGTATCTGTCACTGCTCCCTGTTAACGTGCTTTGACAATGCCCTCGCTCCATCAGTCAATGTACAACCTTTAGTCTGTTGCAGAAACTAGATACCTTAGGATTACTCTCATATGTAAAATAACCTGCGCAGAGATTTTACTCATTTTCTTTTCCTACTTTCTTGCTCTCCTACTTTAAATAGTTCAATATGTCATCCACCATCCACCTTACCCCTCTCGTTAAGACAAAATATTAGTAACAGAATGGTGAAGAAATGATATTGCTTTACATAGGATGGACATTAGTAAAGAGCCTGAAACTGCTTCTGTATAACAGTCCAACTCCTGTCACCCTGTTTCTATCAAGTGGACATTTGAAGTTCTATCTAACTTCTTGGTGTCTTACTGACGTACAAAAAGGCAAGCGGAAGAGCTTGCTTCTATTAGCCAAGAAATGTGGCAAAGAGGTTGATGGAGCTTCAGAAGCAATGGGATACAGTTCTCTCTTCTTTCTCAGCTTACGGTCATTTCAATTTACTTCTATTAAAAAAATGTCATCTCAATAATCCTTTAACTTTCAACAATCATAATAACTATAAAAACAGCTTATTCACAAGGAAGCAGAAGTTTGCCCTAGAGTATTTCACAAGGAGAAAACCAACATAGTCATATCATACATTTGGATTATGTGGCAATAGAAATGATGAGATTAGAGAAGATGTTGGCGGTGGAAGTGCCTCAGAAACTGTTCCAGCTGTACATACGAATCCTAAAAGCCTCTGAACACCAGCATAGCTCAGTTCCTGAAAGAAATTAGACTCTTAATTAGGACTTAACAAACATCTTTCTTTTTCTATACGCGCACCTGAAACAATATATGAAACTTTGTAGTCTTGACACAGACGTGAAAATTTGGATTTGATCTCAAAGCAGCTATGCTAAGGGCAAACTAATGCACGACTAAAGCACATACACTTGTAGGAGGACAAGTGTGTTAACGAAAATAGAAGTTAAAATTTGTGCTTGATCCTGAAGCAGCTATACCTAGGGCATCTCATGCAATATCAAAGCACATACAGTTGTAGGGACATGCGAGTCAAAAAGAAGCAAGTTTTTGACAAAAATATCTCAAAGAATCATTTCTAACTTACAGGAGAACACAACTTCAATGATAGCATTATGTCATTTTAACATGATCTAAATATTATACGTCCAATGTCAAGATAAGTAGAGCTAAAAGCATACTCACAGATAGCATGGAGCTCAGATCAATGGAAGGCTGAGAAATCAGCTTCTTAACACTGATAGCAAGAACACCATTTGACCTTTCTTTCTCTTCTGAGTAAAATTTCCGGTAAACTTGGACACCTGAAATTTTCATGTTTATACAACTTAGCTTGCATATAAGGAACATCTATCATAAAAAATTACGAATTGGTTATCCATTTTACTAATTACAAGTATTGAAAAGTTAGTTTCTAGCAGAAAGCAACAAAGTCCAGAATACAATTAGCCTCACCTTCAGTTCCTCCATATTTACAAATAAAAATGGATCTACCAAGTAGTACCAACTAACAGAAAACAAGAGAAATCAGGGCATTCACCTCACATATCAGTTATCACTTGAACATATTGCTTTACACTTGCAAGATTTTAGAGCAAATAAGGTCTCAAATGGTCCAATTATATTACAGTTTCTCTGATAGCCTTCAAGAAACCAACTATAACTTGGCTTTAAAATTCTGATCGCAAATAGCTCAATAAGAAACCAAACTAGGAATGACCATAGCTATTTAACAATAATTCTTTTTTTGAACTCTCAAATTATGTGTTCTTCACATCATTAAAATGATGAGCATCAGATGTGAGGTGAAAAGAATAACAGAGATTGAGAACGGAAGCCGGGATTTTCAAGATAGGATGAGCAACCATAAGATATTTGTTAACATATCCATAAGATAAATGATGATCTAATAGAAGATACTACTCTTAGATTCAAGCATAAGATATTTGTACGCCTATCCATAAGTTAATCGTCTTCCAAACATATTAAAAAGTCCGTACAAACATGGAAGGTATGGAGTGAGAAGTAACATCCTCTCTATCATACAGTAAGAAATTTCCACCTTCTTCAGTGGTATCCACTCCAGGAAGAACTTCTTTAAGACTCTCTGCTTCTAACATCTCACGAAATGAATAATAATGACGGACATCCTGCAAATAGACATTTTATTCAGTTAACTATAAGATGTACCAAAGTCATAAAAAGAAAATAAATGTACATGATGAATGCACCTGAACTTGAAGAATTAAACATTTGTTGATGAGGATGAAAGCACCTGATTCAATTCTAACATCCAAAAAAGACCTCATCTGAGAGAGGAAAAGAGAAGAAAATATTCTTGTAGATGATCAATGTATGAAAGATGCTTCCTGTCATTTTTAAGCAAGTCCTTTTAGAATGAAAGGATATTTCTTGTAGTTGAATCGTGAGGGTTCTGGTTTCAACACATTTGAAGATAAACCAGGACTAACTTTTCAGCACTGTACTATAAGTTATCATGAAATGCAATCTCAAAAAGTTATGAGAGAAAAAAAGTGAGATACAAGCAAACACGTTAAACAAAAACTACTAATAAAGAAGGTTCCCATGATCTAAAACATTAGAGATGGGAATTCTTCTTGTGATGGAAACATTGATAAGGGTCGATATAAACAACCATACATGACTCCTTGGGCATCCTCTTCAGAGCATCCAAATTATCATATGACACAGAAAATCAAGTTTTAACCAAATACAGTTTTAGTAGCCAAAAGGTATTCTAAGGATAGTATTTTGGCACTTGACTTGATTGAGTGGATTTATTAAGGCACACAAACTTAACTGATTAGAGACGTTGAGAATTAGCATTAAGCACAACACGTTTAATGAGGAGACGGCAGAAGCAGTCAATATAGTAAGCAAAATGCATACAAGTCATAATGAAGTCATACTTATTGTAGTGTCCAACAGCACACCTTCCTTCAACTGTTTTCTGTCCATCTGCAAATAATTTCGAACACTTAACAAAGAATTCAACTATGACAGCAAAGGTGAAAATGCATTAAAATCTAAAGGAAATATAAATCTATGACAAGGTGGAAACTAATTTTGGTAGGGGAAAGCAATATATCCAGATATTTATACTTCTAAGCAGGGAGAAGTAAGGCTCCTGAACATGGAGTTCAAAGTCCACAGATTTTAGCACCTGTAGTTAGCAACATCCAATATATATTAACTTTGGGATGATGTATGTGAAACTGAAACAAAAGGAAGAAACACTATAACATGTTTAACTTACATTGAGCAAATGAGAACCTTTTTCCCTAATCAAACTGGCCCACTCTTCTTCCTTTTGCTTCAAAGAACTAGTTTCTTGCATTACAGCAAGTTTGTTTTCTGTCCTTGGTAAGGCTTCAGAAGAAATAGCTTCATATAAGGATGCTGCAAGGCGCTTGTATAAAGGATATAACGGAACTCCTTCAGAAAGACCTGTCAAATACAGGCAGCACAAGATGAAGAAAATTATCAAACTTGATAGAGGGTCAAGTATCCAAAATCTGGAATAAGTAGTACAAATAAGAATCTTTTATCTTTTACAAAGAAAAGTTAGACAATTCTCATTGCATTAGTCAGCACCTACTCTCCAAATCCCTGTTCCAGAGAAGGGAGTAACATCCCTTCTTTCTATATAAAAGCAAGAGATCCGTATAGACAATACCAACTATTTGGGATAAAACTAGTTATTTGTGTTTGAACAATATACTTGGAGGACTCTTTTATGTTTGGTGTCAAGTTTTCATGACTAAGCTAAACCAACTCCTAGAGTCATGGCAAAATTAAGCCCAAAAAACTAGAAAATGTAAGTGTAAATTAAACATTTGCGTTATACTTCCATTTATGTCGTATATCTTTTAATGGCAAGGTTTAATCACAGTGAACTATTCAAATGTCAAGGATCAAGCACTTCCTTGAGCCAAGTACCTATCAAAAACATCCACTTTACATCTAGGTAGGCAGCGGCAGAAAATTACATTGTTTATACATGATTAAAATTATGTTTTATGTATGGATATATATAGCATATGTTGAACCCTTTGACTTCTTTATATATTTACTTCTTCATATTTTGAACCCTTTAGTGAAACTCTTTGCTCTGCCGTTGGAGGTAGGGTAAGGTGTCTGTACACTCTATTCTTCCCAGACCTCACTTTGTGGGACTAAATCGGGTATTATGTTGCTACGGATCAAACGCTTGTTTTAATAAAAATACGAAAAGTTGCATAGCAAATGGGTTACTTCTAGTTCAGTTGCCCCAAATAGTTGGTACAACAAAAAGTGGGTGAGAAGTGAGAATTACCAGTGGGATCGAGAAAGGGGTCGGAGGGATCTTCTTGTAAGAGGTTGGAGCAATAGTCCTTAGAGAGACCTAAGTCAATTTCAAGAGTGCCGTCAATGGAGGAAGCAAGTATGAATCTCAGCAGCTCTTCTATGCAGTCCTTCAGTTGCAGTGACGCTCCAAATCCCGGAGATGCTGGCTGAGATTCCATTTTTATCGACTGGATCTTTATTGACTCAATTCCCCCTGTGTTCATATGTTCTTCAAATACAGAAAATCGATGGTTTGGGAGGCCTGTGACTTTTTTTTTTATAAAAAAAACTACTACTATTATTATTATTGCATAGGGGCTACGGGAAGGGGAAATAGGAAATGGGTGAGACGATAACATGGGTAATCGAACCATCACTTATAAGGTGAGAATTCACGTTACAAACCAACTGGGCTAATAAGATTTCGAGATTGTGATGGTAAGGATATGATAATAGTAAGAAAATTCTCTTATAAGTTATACCCCAAGAGAGGAGGTGACTAGTCCTCATTGGCGTCCAGAAGTTCCACATTAGGCTAAAAGACGCTTCCTAATAAAGACGATTTTGTACCAGCAAGTCTGCTCAATAATAAGGTGATTAGTCTTGCTTTTGGTATTGTACGCTGACTTTAGCCTTTCCTCGAAGAGGTAGAATACCAGCATATACTATGAAAATATTTAAATACAACTGACAACACTTGAACATGTAGTTTCTGAAAAATAATGATATATAGATGCATTTCTTCTTTGTTTGAATTTCATACATGCCATTAAGGGTCCGTCCCAATAAACTGGCTTTGTTTTAAGTTTGTTAACAATAAAGAATCTCCTATATTGCTATGTTAGAGATCCCTTTGATCTCATCCTATATATACCCTTCTAATCCCTACAATCTGTTAAATCTGTATAATTCTCTAAGCTAACACCTAATCAGATGTCATTTAGGTTATTGAACTAGGATTAGTATCAACCTCGGCTTCTTTAACTTTGCCTAATTCTATCATATCTACTGTTGCAGAAGAATGAGGCTTGATAGAACAATCGAAGTTGTGATGATGATTTTGTTCATGGTGTGCTTCAAATGTCCACACGAGGACTAACGCGACCATTACTGTTGACAGGAAAACGAGTCCTCCCCATGTCATATGCGCGTTTTTCTTTAATGGTTTGCAGTGGTAGTCAAGGATATCAGAGAACGAATCATACACTGTGTCGCATTCTGCTAGGCTTTCCATTCCAGGGTACACATCCAGTATCCTTTTGAGAGCAGTTGTATATGCCTCGATGTTATTGAAGTCCCTAAGCGGAATCAAGACTCCTCCTATGCAGTTTTCATTCGTGCAAGTCAACATCTTGATTATCTTCATACAAGAAGAGAAAATTCCGTCAAATCAAATGTAAAGGAAAGACTAAAAACAGTAACTATGTGTGAAGAAAATTGTGAATTATAGCCTTTGAGCTATATACCCGAGGGAGGTCTCCTATCCTGATTGCGCTAGATGGACAGTTCTCATCAGGCTCATAGTTATAGTCAGGTGGACCGGAGAATGGATTACAGATTTGTGCAACATTTCCATAATTTGTAGATAGTTCGCGATTTACCTGCAAATTTCCATGTTATCAAGACTAGTAAACAAAACTTTATTGCTCAAAATACCAGAAGTATTACTTATTTTTCAGTGATACTAAAATAAACTAAATTTTACCCTGTTCACTACTCGATGAATCCCTTCACTGACTTCATATAGGATTGATTCTGCAGTGAGTAATTCATTACAGGGGAGGATTGAACTCAAGCTATTGTTGTAGGGATTTATCTCGAAACTTTCTAGAGCTGTGCATGCGTCTCCAGCAAAGCTGTAATAACAGATGGAATATGATCATCAGTATGCCAAGGCCGTACAATTTTTGAGATGAAACACAAATCTTGAGAAGTTATTGGAAATTGTTTTCGTACTTGTCTAGAAAGAAATAAATCCCGAAAAATAACCAGCACAGGATTGTAAAGATCCAACACACTGCAATCAGCCTGCATGGATCAGAAAAATGTTTCAAAAATTAGAAACTATCGGAGTATTGCCAAGAACTTGGAAAGTGTATATCAGATATACTATATCTAAACAGGAGGCTAAAATTTGCACCATTGACGTGATATACTTACAGGCGAAAAGTTCTTCTGAATTTGAGGATTCCAAATACTGCAATGAAAAAGATTGCAGCTTTAGTCAGAATTAGATATTTAACGACAGCTCTACTCAAAAATACCAGGTGTGGATAAGTTTTTACCCAAAAATAACTATAGTCTCCTTTTCTAATTCCCTCTTTGCGAACTAAACAAGAGAAATGGCAAAATTTTGAATATTATACTAGTGAATTCTAGCTCCCAGACAAGGAGTATTTTACACTTCCATTTTAGTTCTGGTTTCAAGATTCTTTTGAAATAATATCGAATAACAGGAAAAGTCGAGTTGGATTTAGTAGTCACCTGTTAGGGCAATTACAGCAACCAAGTTGAGTGAAATGATCAATGTAGTTACTATATACCTGCCAACAAAAAGTAGTATGCATGTCAGTTTTTTCTTTCTAGCAACAGAAAATGAGCATAAACTTGTTGGCTCACTTATTTAATTGCCATGAAATTGTATGGACTCGAAAGCACACACTAACTCTAGATCCTGGATTTGCCTCTACTAGAAGATGAAGACTTACAATATGTCAAGGCCTTTCATGATTAAACGCCTGTTTTCGGTGGCTTCCCTATGTATATCAGCAGCCTGTCTGTCAAGACTTCTAGAGGTGGGAATGAGGAAACGAGCAGCCTCATGACGTATATCAGTATGTTCTAAGTCAGTGTACATCGCTCTCAGGGATCCAGTAGTAGTGTATATAGTCTCCGATGCCTCCTCTGCTGTATCAACGATAATGTCCACAACTGTATTTGTTCTTGAACGAAGTTTTGCATTCCCTCCTAGTGCCAGGCCTGTAGCTGTTCTGCAATGATAGTGAAAGTATCTCAATTTTATAAACCTTCCACAATAAATGAAACCACTTTATTCAAGGATGCAGTACATATATTTTTTTTGTTTCCCATCCGATGTTTGGTACCTGTTTTGGGCCCAACAAGTAGTTTGTTTGGTCAAACTTGCAAAATCTGCTTATTTTGCTTTTCGAAAAGAAGTATTCTTGGAGAGTAGCACTTTGTGTTTGACTAATTTATTTGAAAATTATTTTTGTCAATATTAGAGTAGCAATTCGTGCTTGATCAAGGTTCTAAAAGTACTTACCGACTTCTCAAAAACAGTTTCTGCTACGACTCAAAAAAGCCCTCCTTACCAAAGGTGACTCCACTCTCAGAGCTCAAACCCGATATCTTTGGTAATATTAGAGGAATGAAGTAACTTACATAGCTAAAATTGTCAAGAAAATAGCTGAGAAGGTCTGCCAGAGATAGCATTGTTTATAACAAGTTGATTTCTTCTTGAACTCTTTGTTTTTCCTTTTAGAGCAGCAGGTAGAGGCTAGAAGAAATACTCCATATCCTAAGCCACACAACAGCCATATCACTGCAATGACATAGCCATATATACCTGTAAAAATTGTGGACTGCACAAAAAAAAAAAAGTTGAAATTTCGTGTTAGATATTATTTTTAGTCCTATTAACTTGTAAGAGGTCACACAAAGCATATTTACAGGCAAGTCATCTTAACATCGTACGATTTGTAATATACTGACGATGTATATAACTTGAATACATTAGGATAATAGATGAAAACTCACACCCCAATAGTGTTTATTTGTAATGTCAAATCCTCCTTTGTATTTCTTGAAATTGTCCAAAGGATTTATTCTCACTGTATCATCTGATTGCTTGGTTTCTGAAGCATAATCTAATTCAACTAATCTTCTTTCTGCATAATCAACAAGTCAATTTATCAATTAAGAGCATTAATTAATATTAAAACAATATTTCTTAGCAATAAGCTTAATGAGATAGTTAGCTTTAATTAGGTAAGGATATGTAATAAATGTACTGCATTATTACTACAATGCTGGAGTTCATACAACCTTAAATTGACAAAACTGTACAAGACAATTTTCCAAAAACAAAAACTCAAAAGTGACTAGTAAACGTTATTTCTATCCATACAGGCCAATGCCCAAAACGAAAAAAAAAATAAAAAATTGTTACCTGGTGGCCTGACTGATAATCCTTCAAGATTAGTGAAGTTAAAGGCAAAGAGGGGGGCAGATAATAGCAAGGATATAGCCACTTTCCTCCTATGCATAAACTCCATCTTCTAACCTGTAAAGTAACTATAAGATTAAAGAACATCTTAATAAGTACTGTACTTTCTTAAACTTCGTTTAAAGACAAACTAAAACAATGGAGTAAAAATAAATGAGATTACACTTTTGGACAGTCAAGATAAGCTAGTTTTATCTATTTGTATAAAAAATCTGTTAGCTAGAATTACTAATGACGACGACAACAACAATAACGTAACAACAAAGGTGAAGCCAGAATTTTTAATTTATGAGTTCCTAACCATGATTCTTTTTGTATTGTTACTGAATTATCAAAGTTATAAAGTTTTGTCGAATGCCCATAAAAAGTACATTAATCTACCTTGTCAATCGTATAGAGGTGAATGTGCACGAAAAATTAAAGCTTTTGTAAACGAAGACAAAAAGGTAGATTACTATGTGAACACTTTCAATCTGAGAATATATAATATAACATCCAATTCAAGAATATCGTTTATTAAAGATAATATAATCCTAATCCTTATACATTATAAACACTGAAATTAATAAATTAATTTATTCTATTAAATATCCTTCTCCTATATTAACTCTTTTTTGTAGTGTTATGTTTTTAAATTCAACTACTTTTTAAAAGCTTAACCGACCAAGACAAAGTTTTTTTTTTCTTCTTTTTCATGAAAGAATATCCTCGAATTAAAAGTTTGTTTCCTAATCAAATTGCTTTTTACGTAATTAGTACTACAAAACATCACGGAAGAAGAATCTTCACTATTTTTATATATAAAAAGAAATTTCATTTTTTTATAATACAGAATGAAAAATCAAGAAATTACGTACGAAAAGGTAAATCTAAAATTTGAACTTTAATTATGTATTCTAATTGTACAATGACTCCCACAAAATACTAACAATTGGGTTGTAATTAAAATGTGACACATTTGATGATTCGTAATACTATAACTAGATTTTAGAATAAAGTATCTTTCTCGGAGTGATCTCATCAAATAGCAAATTTCTCTTGATAACTAATTTCAATGATCGGTCTAATTATACTCTTTTTTACATGTTTTTTTGTATCTGATATTCATATTGGAGCCCGATTAAATTTGAATTCACGCTGAAAAGTTCACATTAGAGATTAAAACACTCTCTAACAAAGGCAAGGGGACTCAAACCCAAAACTTCTTTTCTCTTGGGAGTGCATGGAACAATTCTATTCTTTTGTTTGTTTAAGTACTTCCTCAGATTCAAATTATTTATTATTTTAAAAATTTATAACAAAATTAATTATTTTTCCATTTTATTCTTAGTAATAATTGTTCTAGAACTACAAGCACATAAATAAAGTAAATATTTAACGGAGAAAGATTATATATCTTAAAACATAATTGAGAATAAAATAGTATTCCAAAAAGAGAGAAGATAAAATAGTCAACAAAATAATAATAATCTACCAATTAATTTTTTTTAAAGAACCTGTAAAAGAGAAACACGACAGATAATTTGAGACAGAAAGAGTCCAAGAAAATAAATGGAAACAAACACAAATTAAAGAATTCTTACCAGATAGTTGTGCAGTTTGTTCAAGTCTTCTTATATACAAACTCATAATCATATTAAATTTACTAAGGTACCCAAAAATTCAAGCTTTTTATAAAGAGCTTTATAAGAAAAAGAAAAGTTCAATTTCTCATCATGAAGAGGAAAGGTCAGTAAACCAAATGGGTTTTTTTTCAATATTAATATTGTACAATGCATACAGCAGCCTCTCTAATTCTTCAACCCCCTTTTGTGTACTATGTATACAAGCAATATATAAAATTTTGGAATTTTCAACTTAGTTTAAGTCACCTTTATGGAAAATTATGAAAAGGTTTACGAAATATCTACTTAATTATCATACAAAAAAAAATACTTATACGGGATTTTATATAGGAAATAAGAAATGATAACATAATAAAATTAACTTGGCGTATTAAACTTGGATAAATGTTTTCCTCAAGTTTCTTTGGCTTTGCCGTGCACAAAGTTTTATATATATGAAGTGAAGAAAAAGGATGTGCTTACTTTACTACTCTCTCTATTTTACTTGTTTTATTTTATTAAAAATAGGTGGTTCAAAATAGTTATTATAATAAGAAGTCAAGATATAATTAAATGCATTTTTTTTCAATTTTCCCTTAATAATATTTTTTTCATAGAAATGATAGAGTTTGATTAATTAGTATAGAAAATCTAAGTGAAAATCTAAATTGCATGTATAGAAATGAGAGAATATTTATTGAAAGAGAGATTAATATTCTAAATAATTAAAGATAATAAATTAAAGATATAATAGTCAAAATACGTAACTTAAAGATAATAAGTAATAAATAAAAATATACTCTAGTAAATAGTAAATAAATATATACTCTAGTAGTTAAAATATAATTTCTTCAAGAACGCCACAAGTAAAATGGACCGAAGAGAGTACACGTATGAAAAGAACACTTTAACTAGTTTCGTCCAATCCAAAGTCATCTTATTTCTGAAAAGTTATCCAAACAATAGTATGATGAATAGAATAAGCGAATAACAATGCTCATTCTGCGTGAGATATAACGTATAATAGTGATGCCCAATGAAATAAGTTATCCCATATATATGATGGAATAACTTATCCAAAGATAACTTATCCGAGGATGAGTTATCATAGAATAACTTGCTCCCAACCAAACAACCGCAACAGTTCATAAAGTTAGTCCCACATATCACTTAGAGCCGGTTTTTCCTTAAAAGTACCAAACCAAACCAAACATGTCGATTTACTGCACTTATAATTAACAAAAGGAAAAGAACTTGTAAAAAACTTGACAAAATCTTCCATAACATTGAACAGCAAAAGTCATGATATCTAAGAGAAGCCAATCACCGTAAACTTTCACTTCTTTGTAGCTACATAAATAGGAGTCAAAGATGTATATAGTCAACTGCAAAAAGAAACCTAGAAATTGCACCAAATTGGTCTACATCCAGATTGATAGTATATGAACTTCTCAGCTTTCGATCATGGGCTCGGGACCTGAGGGTTCTGTCTGTGACTTACTTGACTTACCAACACTATTGAAAAGAATGTCTTTAATAACCTGAAAACCAAGGATAAATACATGGAGTGTCAAGACGTTCCTATCCAGCAGTGGAAATGTTCAAAGAATTCAAGCTAGACGAATGATACGTGACTAAATTAAGAATAGAACAACGTATACCTGCGACATTAAGCCATGAACTTGCTCGACAGTAATCTTAGCACTATCACGTGTAATCTTAGCAAGCTGAGATTCTTCCTGCGACTCAGAGGACCAACACATTTAGCATCACTATGCAACCAAAGTTGCATGATCCATGTTGTATTTTGCAATTCAGTGAAGCATGCATAAGTAGCAAGGTAAAAAGGAAGTCAAAAGACTACTGAAAAATGAAGTCAGAATCTGATAGCATTCAATGCACAGCCTAAAGTTTTAGATCGAGGCTGTGTAACTACCACATAACCAAGCTCAATAGCACAAAAGCAAATAGTAAGATGCATGAAGTGAAACAATATGGCACATCACCACCTACTGCAGCAAATTACTGATTGCTTCACAATACATACATGAAAATGGTATTGCAATACAAGAAAGTGAAAGGCTCCACCCCTGATGCAACCCAAGGTACCTTGATGCCTTTCACAAGGAGCCAAGCACGTGAGCTCCGAGTGTTACAAGGCTTATTCATGAAGAGAGATGCACCTGAGTGCATCATGGAGCCATCCCCAGGATTCCATGTATTTATGATAGCTTGGGATGATGAAAGAAAGGAGAAAGGACGAGTTGGCCATGCTACTTTATGAATTTTCATGAATTCATCCCAAAGGAAGACAACCAAACAAGGCCCTTACTTCATTAAGGGTAAAATTGTAATAGCAAGTATCTTCCTTTTCTATCTAGTATAACTGTATAAGTAGTAGTGGAAGGTAGATTATTATCAAACATAAAGAGTATTACTCCTTGACAGATTTGAGTGTTTGCTTTAAGCTTTTGGTTGTGTTGAAGATTAGAAAGAAGGGTTGCTTGGGAATCTTAATTCCCTAGAGGTCTTTCTAATAGGATAGGTGTTTGATAGGATATTCAAAGGAGGTAATTTCTATATTGAATTGGTTGTCTTTGATTCATTTCCTGTGTCTACCCTTCTATCTTATTTTGTTTCTTTTACTTTCTTGTTGTTATTCTTAGTTTTATCCTTAGAATTGTATCAGCCCCGGTACCTCTATCAAGCTCATCCCTTTCTACAAGTGCACCTAACACAGTCATAGAGATAACAGTAATAGTGATGATAAACTGCCAGACAATATGTTGTTGCCTAGTCATAGTTTATCCTCTATTCTGTAACTTCCCCGCTAATTTTGGACAAAATGGTTACATGCAAACTAAAATAGACTTTGGAAGTGGGGGACAATGGTTGGTTCAATGCTTTCAGGATCCAATTTCCTCGGTACAAATATTGCATGTGCGAAGGAAAATAGGGAGAACACATAAAGACAGATTGAAAATCACTGCCCAAGGCAAAAGCCTGATATACCAAATTGTAATCACAAAGCTTATCCTCAAATTTCGCTAGGTTAGTATTATGCCTGATATACCAAATAGTAATCACTAATCACAAAGCTTATTCTCAAGTTTCGCTAGGTAAGTTGCTTGCTAATATAATGCTATAGCTTTTGTTTTCCACTCCTTTGCCTTTGACTGGTTTATCATCACTTCTATGTGTCTGCTTCCCCACCCGCCAAACAAACCTCAAACCCCTAATGTGATAATGGAAATACAGACACCTGTTCGTAGTAAACAAAGAAATTCAATAATGTGCAGCTCCCCTTTTACACCTAGTTCTGCTTCACAGATCCGATATTTGGCAAGTGATTATTACCCACTCTTAACCACAGCAGTAACAAATGTCTATATTCCACAGGTCCACTATAATGGAGGACCAAAACATTCACAGGTAAAGATAGGATCATATTGGCACATTATTATGGGGGACTAGTTTTCTATTTGGGGTGATATTCTAACACATTCACATGAGATGATGAGAAGGAAACTTCTCCGATGTCCACTATACCTTATTTTGACATCTTTTGTTAAAAGTAGTAAGAGAACTCTTCACTCATACAGTCTTGGCCATTTCTCCCTTTCTTAAGAGTTTCACTTTCACATACACGCAGTTGCTAAGAGTTGCATGAACCTAATCCATAACAGATAGACAGACCATTCACATTTGAATACATAGTGTATCCTTTTTTTTCTTGAACTGCATTACTTTTTTTTGAACTTGGTAACTTCTTGTATTGCATTACTTTCTCCTAGTTGATTTTTATAAGCACGCATTAGGTGTTCCAGTATATAAATTTTAGCAACTGTCATCATGAAAATGTAATTGGTAAATTGGAGGCAAATTTATATTTAGTACCCTTTGCACATCCATGCACATTTTAATTGTAAGCAGTTTCATAGCCCAGCAAAATATGAATAAGAGGCCGAGTATGCTATAAGCTACAAAGTTCCAACAATAGTCACTCCGTAAGCTCAAATTCTTACCTGGGTTTGATAATGTCGAAATCGGAACCACATGCCAAAAAGATACAAAGATAATGGTTTCAACAAATCCAAAAGACTAAAGAACTGGCAAACTAATATTCTTTTTTTATGCCAGACTAATATTCTCAAAAACAAAGTAAGAGATAGACTTGTAAGTTAAGAGTATGAATTATCAAGACCAAAAGAAAAAAATAAAAAAGAAAATACCTCCTTCTTTCTTTGAGGGGGTGCCATTAAGGACGCATAACGTGAATTGGACAGCTGATTTTCAGCATGCTCCAACTTTTCAGCTGCATGATTTAATGGGATCAACTAATTTTAGGTGTTACACTATCATGTAAACTCATATGCAGGCATCAAATCATTATGATGATAAAAGAAAGTGGAAAATGTAGGCAATAATGATATTACCAAGATCAGATATCTGTCCAGCAACATAGTCTCCATTTCCAAGCAAAGGAGATGAAGAAAGTGTGTTCACCCAATACTTGTTCCATAGAAGGTCCAAGAGATGGCAATCGAGAGAGGACTTAAAATATGTAATATCCAATGAATAATACTGCAAATCAAGAGAAAAGTTGGTGAGCTAACAGTCAGAGTAAAGCAGAGTTGAAGACCTAGATTTTAATATATGTGTGTGAGTGCATGCTCTCATGCCAAAGAGGTGACCTGCTTGCAATGTACTCCAAAGTCTTCGATTTTGTTCAAAGGAATAGTCTGGTACTCCGAGATGGGGTCATCTGGAGGCTTATATCCTTCAGGATATGTTCGAAAGGCACCAATCTCAACTTTTCCAGCAGAAACAGTTCTTGTTGGATCAATAACAACTGCAAGAAAGGGCTCCTGATATTGCTGATTAAGCATTTGTGTAGATACATCAATACCAGAGAGCCAGCATCCGTAACCAGGATGGGAATGGTACCACCCGACCACATTTTCTAAACGACCAGCCTATACCAAAAAGTCTGAGTAAGAGAATGGTCAGAACAAACTGCAGTAACAAGCACACTCCAATTTAGGAACCGAACACAAAAATATCATGACATGGTCATTAGTTTTCGGGATCAAACTAGGTAATATTCTCTTCTTCACTGAGAAAATATCACAAATTCAAGCCAGCAGAATGAAATATCATAATGGTGTTGGTGTAGAATCAGGGATAATAAGTTTTATATTATTGTCCTCTTCATAAATGTCAATCAAAAAAGTTACAACACTAGTTGCAAGTCCCTGTTGTCAAGTAAGCTATAGCAGACAGCTAGGTAAACTAGTCAAAGCAAACTGGCCCATTCCACGAATGAGAACAAAACCTCAATCTCAAGCTAGTCGGTACAAAACCTCAATCTCAAGCTAGTCAGAATCTGCTATACGAACCTTCACAATTCAGTTAGCTTCCATTTGAACAGGTTACATTCTAATATTTAGGGAGAAATTCTAAAACTCAAGGCATTTACTCTATCAACCTACAGTTGTGCTCCATCTGAACCAGTTTGATTCCAATTTTCAGTAAATCCGAAAAAAATCATCTTAAATTGACTAGGTTTATTCTAAAGCTCACAGTATACTAGATACACATAAAAAAATTAATCTTTTTTTTATAAACGCACTAACCTGCTTGTTGGTCTGTGAATATTCGACCATATATTCATACGCATCAGCTTGAGCATTAACCCTAGTTTCAGTGCCTTCAACGGGGAGGGCAAAAGCGTCCATAACAATAATTGCATCGCCGTCAGTCTTACCCTGCATGAGTCCCATGACCTCAATTGTACCTCCGGAACGCGCGTGAACAACCATCTTGAGAAGAGCAAGAGCAGAGATCTTCACACGCTTGAAATAGTGAGGGTCACTCGCCCACGGCTTCTCCCGCTGAAACTTCGTCTGTGCCGCATCGTCGTAGTGGAATATGGCATCTGACGCAGAGTTTTCCGGTGTCGACCCCGACGGCGCATCTATAGTCACGATGTTGTTCTCTAACTCCCAGGTTTGCTGCGCCATCGCCGCCGACGATGCGTAAGAATTTAGAGCGTCCATTGTAACTTCGGAGAGAAGGGCAATTGCAGAGCTTTTCGCTACAATCTGAATTTATAAGTAAAAAATCGACCAGGGTTAATTAGAATAAATGTATTTAAAGAATTAAGAAAAGATTAAACTAGACCTTATAATAGGATTTAACTTTAAATAATATTCCTTATATTTTCAAATTAAATTACACATTTAACCTCTTTGTAACCTGGAAATTATGTACAAATATTAGTTTGTATGTATTTCTATCCTAACAAAATCTAGTACGGAGCATTATCCCAAATAGACCTTGCCGAATTCGAACACCAGGTTGGAAATTTAAAAAAATATATTAAATTTAAAATATCATTTGATTATTAAATTAATAATATAATATATACTTATTCGTAAAATCACTAGATAGATATTTAATTATCATTAAATTAATAATTAAATCTATCTTTGATATTTCAGGTATCCTATAAGTTGTAAATGTTTTAAATATCAATGTTTCAGTCATTAAATATCTCTCAATATATTTGAAGGTGGAAAAGAAACATTATAATTCACTTCTTCAAAGTTCATTTTTTGTAATTTGTAGCTGAAGAATCTACTTATTGAGTCATTCCAAAAAAAAAAAAAAAAAAGTTTGATAATATTCATGTTCCGCGTATATTTCATAATAATTTGACTTATTCATTAATTCTTTATAATAAAAAAAAATCACAAATAAACTCGCAGCTATTGATGTTCTTCAAATTTCTCTGAGATAAAGTCTCTTTTTTTCAATTCTTAAGTTTGGCATTGCCTCGACCTGTTTCAACTGTTTTGAAATGCATGGAAGAATTCAATTGAATTAATGCAAGATTAATTTGTTATTAATACATTTGTCGTAACTTTCAACACTTATAACCCTTTTAATAACATAATTAATGTGTCAAAATAGCAGTAGAAAATTTATAAAAGGTTTTAGTTCTGTTGCACTCACTGTTATAATTAACTAGAAAAACAAGAGATAATTATATTTATAAGATTACACAAGATGCAGGTTATACTAATTTTGCTACTTTTTGTTGTTGGAATTTTAGTGAAATCAGTAAATTCAGAAAGATACATTGTTGGAGAAGGCTATGGCTGGCGTTCTGCTCCGTACCCTACTTACTATGAAGATTGGGGTAAAACTATCAAGTTAAAACCTGGAGATGAATTAGGTAAACTTTAATTTCACATACTACTCTTTTCTCAAGGAAAATATTTTATCTCTGAAACGTACGAACTATCAAGGGTGTACATAGATCGGTTTAGTTCAGTGTTTTTATTCATCAAATTTTCCATGCCAATTTATTTGTAGAGTTTAGGTTCCAAAAGCCAGACGATTTGCTGCAGATAGCAAAATACGACTATTATGCATGCAGTTCCAACACTCCTTCCAGGCAGTATAAAGATAGTCCAGCAACAGCATTCTTGTTGATACCTGGAGATTATTACTTCAAATCCAGCAACAATACAAATTGCATCAATGGCCAGAGGCTTTATGTAAATGTAGCACCTCCAAATGAAGATAAAGATAAGGATAACCAGCCTGGTGTATTAAAGAATTAGACGATAACCTGAGACGAATCTAAGATATCTAGAGTCAGTGAAATCAGAATGAAAGTAATCTTATATATGCATACATTTTAATCGTAATTCTTTCTTATGTTTTTCCATGGTTTTGAGTCGGAAGCAATAAGTTCAGTTTAACTCACAAAACCTGTCATAGGCAAAAGAATGCTCAGATGTGTATTACAGGAAATCTATTTTCCATGTGAACTTTAATGTGTATTACCAGAAATCTATTAAAACAAATAAAATAAATGAAGAAGCAACAGCTATAAATACATATCTGGGCTTTAAAAAGAAAACTAGGCTTTCTATTCTTCTGGCCAAAATTTCACATTCTTCCGTAAACCCAATATTAACACCATGCTCATCAGAATGTATGGATAAGGTTTATTGGAAACAACCTCTCTACCCTACAAAGGTAGGGATAAGGTCTGCATACGCCCACCACCTTCTTCAGATTCCACTTTGGGAATATACTGGATATGTTGTTGTTGTTGTTCATCAGATTGTATCTCCAACACGAATCATGGCAGTCTTTTCAAGTGCAGCATTGGTGAAGACCTTGACAATTTTCTGTGAGACCGTAATAGAACAAAAGGTCGTAAAATAACAAACATAAACATGACCTCATTCGATTCAGAAGTTTGAAAGTATACTTACATGTAAGCATATCATCCACATGAAATGAGTCTCTTTCAACGACCCATTGTCCTTGCTAGATATCGTCCCCGACTAAATCTAGCAAAGCCTCTACGTAATTGAGATCTTGAGCTATGCTCCAATCAAAGTCTTGAGGCTTCAGACCCTACTTCACACCCAACAACTCCTTCAGTTGTTCTTTACTACTGCATTTAGAACCCAGCAGACAACTATGCATTAGCAATAATAACAAGTACCTATAAGGTGATTTGAGTTACTCTTTTTAGTTCATAATGCAAAACTCCAGAATGCAAAAAAAAAAAAAAAAAAGCATTCCCTCCTTTTACTTAACCACGGGCAGACAGGATTAGTTAACTCAGACAAATTGAGCTAGATCACCTTCTCAGACAGAAATACTTGGTCTGCACTATAATATGTCACATTGGCTATTACTTCCACAAGACAGGGAGTGCACATAATATGTTATAACTTGCTAAGACTCAAAAATATAGCTGTGTCTCTAATCAAAGCTGCTAATGGAAACTGAAAGAACTAGGTACAGCAAGCATGGAGGCAAAGTTTTTTCTCCTTGTGCCAAAACTAAATATGATTCTTAATCAAGTTTATCTAAGATCAATTCAGAAGGTTAATATGGATAAACCTCTACTGTACACTTATTCTAATACCATCTATCCTCTGTCCTCCACCAATTCACACTGAAATTCGCCTACCGCTTAAGTCCAGTTACCAATAACTTGAACTTACCCTGCCATCAATTTTATGAACCGAGCTGAACAGGTCATATTTTGCTAATTGGTCATAGTTCTGCAATTTGGAAAACTTTCTTTATTTCTTTTAGGGCGAGAGAGACAATTTTAGAGTTCTGGAATATTCTATAATCCTTTATTGACGGATATATATAAAGAAAAAAAACGATTAGAACAAAGCAATTTGAGGTATGGCCACAGGATTAGACTACAATAACTGTTTGGTCATTGGACATGTAAAGTAGACAAACTATATTTTTTTGGTCATAAGTAGAAGATTAGTTTTAAAATAAGCTTCTCTGAGTCGAGCAGCTTCCCTACTCATGATATTTTACCTTCCATGTCAAAATAAATAACACTAGATAATGTGTAGAGGTAATAAGAGACCTGCAGCAGACTCGGAAGTACCTGTTTGCAAAAGAAGGAATTATCTCTTCAAGAGCATGGAGCATAATGGAATTAGTGGTCTCATCACAAGAACTTCGCCTGTTCTTGAGAACTGTAAATGAATAAAAACAGCCAGTAATCACCACCCTTAAAATACAAAATTTCATAACTTATTAAGGATTGGAAAACAATAGAACTGATGTAGGGGTAAATATATTTGTAAAGGTTCATATTCAAAAACTCTAACAGAGAATTTTGAATTATGTCGAAGTGATGGCGAAATCACATTAAATCTGACACTTCCCTGACAAGCACTCAACCTATCTCGAATCATTCATAACTTCGACCTTTCTAGGGTCTCAGCGATAACAAAATAACTTGGAGAAATTTACAAGCACTTCCCTTTTAGAGATTACAAATGTTAGGATCCAGAATGTACCATATCAATGTATCATTTTCTCACTCACTTAAACAGAATTTTTTCAGATAATAAACAACCATTCTACACCCTGAATGTTCACAACTGAACCACCCATCATAAATGGATCATGGGCTTAAGTTGTTTGGTTTACATTTCTGCCTTCATTTTCTCATCCATTTCTCCTTTACAAGAGGTTTGTTGCTTAATCCTACTCATTCAGGTACAAAGCTCAGACCTCATCAATACCCCTTCTCCCTTCTTATATCTTTCCCTCCCACCCCCAAAAAAGAAGACTGAAAATAGGTAACGACAACTAGGCCTCAATTCTAAGCTAGTTGTGAGTATGCAAAAAAGAAAAAAGAAACAAAAATCTAAAGCGTTTACCTAACATCTCATTTCCTTTCTTATACCATAGAGACGCTAGAAGCAGCACAAGGAGAGTTTAGTGTTCAAGTACCTTCAAAAATTTTGGGATCTGAAGTGTTGCCTTGGAGATATGATACATCGTCCTCAGATAACTGTAACCCATCCATCTGAGCAAACTTATTCAAAATACAGCCGACAAGACTATAAGCAACCATACTTGTTTCATCAGAACCTTCCTGGATAAGAAGATACTGATTTCTACTCAAGTTTTGTCTTTTTTCTTCTGAACACTTTGTCGATGTAAATTTTGGTGGTGTGCATCCCAAGTCCCCGACAGTTACTTTTTCCTCCATATCATTCCTGCCTGATACTTCATTAGGTGAGAAATGTGTAGCAAAACTATTTTGATCTCTGGTTGAAAAAGATGAGCATGAATCCCTTCCTTCTTGATGGCCTATGCTTCTTAAATGGCTATCTTTACCACTCATACTCCTTGTGACTTCAGAAGCTTTTGATTCTAAGAATGATGAGGAATTGTCAAACCAATTGGAATGAATTGAATCTACTCCATCGGTATACATTGACTCAATCTTGACGCTCAACTTGTGTTTGGGTGAAAGCAGAGAAGATAAACCATCATCTCGACTAGCAGTGATTGGTGACTGAAAATCACTTTGGTTTATCTCGCCAACACTTTCTGCTTGGCTGTATGAGACATTAGGATCAGACTTGCAATTCTGAGGAAGATCATAAAGATGTTCATCTTCATCACCACCTTCATAATAACTATCCTCTGCATTCTCCATGTAAGCATTTGCAAAATCTTCACTGACATCACATTCAGTGAGTGAATCCCAAACAATTTGTTTTATCTGAGCACTAATAGTCAGCACACGTTCTATTTCTTCCTCTACCTCCTTGTTTGAGTAGGTTTTGCTATATTCATGCCTATATGTTTTGTTAATTATTGCTAGACTTTCTATTAAACTTTCAGGGATAGACTCCAAGTCGCTGCATTCAAGAAGATATTCAGTCAACATTTTCTTCACGTTCACACGCAAACGAACACTTTCTCTGGCAGCTTTATTATTAGAATCCAGCACAAGAGGCAAATTTCCCAGCTCTGCAAAACTCACTTTGGTTTTATCATCTAGAATCCTGATTGCTTTTGCTATATCATTCTGCAATGCTTCTACATCTGGTGAAAGTTTTTGGAAAAAACTCGGAGAGAGACAATAATCAAGTTCTGGTTTTAGCATTAAGGCTGCTACGGACAAAGCCTTAGCCAGGGGTTCTGGTGGTTCATCCCCTTCTTCATAGTCTGATAACATTTCTAATGAAGTCCTCCGGATTTGTTCAACTAAACTTCCAATACTCCAACATATTCTAGGAGGCTGCAGTAAAGGGATGTAACCTGTGACATTCCTCAGATTCCTATGCATTTTACTCAAAGTTAGAAGAGACAACTCCTCAAGTCTATCCAGAACATAAATAGCAGAAATGCGAAAGGATTCTGAGGTAGAACAAGAAGCCCCATGATTAACACGAAAGTTTTGAGGATCTTTGAGGAGTTGAGAAATTTGTTTAATTCGACTTTGACTGGAATCATCATGCTTATGGAGAATTTTGGGAAGAAACTGCCTGATTGTCCTTCTCATTTGCCAATTGGTTTTCTCAAAAGTAATTGAGCCGCCAGTTACAGTCTCCGCAATACAGCATAACCCCTTGTTGTTCATCTTATCAAGCATGGAATATATGCCTCTCAAATTCTCAGCTGAATTGGAGAGCAATGTCCCTGGTGCACCATGATATGTCCTTTCACCCTTATGCACTCCAAATGCCTTTGCAACAGAAGTTCGAATGTTCTCATAATGTAACTGGAATAAAGGTGCAAAGAAATATATCAGCTTAGTGGGGAAAAACACTTTGGAATTTAGTTTGACAACAACAGATAATGTTCAATACAAACAAAGAACAGGTTTCTCTGAAATAGGGAGTGAATAATATCCTTTGCTTCAAAAATTACATGTGAGCAGTATCATTTGGATTTAGAAAAAGAAAAGAAAAAAAGAGATACAGTCAGGAATATTTTAACAATTTTGAGTTGTAGCATGTCATTACATCAGCAAGCATTAAAGGGAACACTTACATCATCTTCTCTAAGCAATGATTCAGGTAAACTCCTGCAGATACAGACAACAGAGTCAAGGTTTAGTTTGAAGTGCAAAACATTACTTGAAAAACAACATGCAATCTAAGCCAATTCATTATGAATCCAGATAACAATATGCATAAACAAGCTATCATTTATAAGAGCAACCCATGTACCAAGGTTCTGTAAACTTCTAATAAGTATGTAGATGTAATATAGGAAAACAACTTTCATCAAGAAAGCACAATGCTTTAAAAGAGCCAAGTCAGGGAGATAAATTTGCTGCTTCATCTTCAATTATAATAGAGAGCACTGATGTAGTCGGTGCTGCTCATAATTCTGTATATCCAACTTAAAATAAGAAGGGCCAACTGCACCATCTGAATAGATGTGTGCATCAAGTCTAATACATTTCAGTTTGTTTGTTCCCTAACTTAGTAAAAGCTTACAAAAGACGAAATATCAAAGGGAATTGACAGACAACGCATTAAAGTACCATTGCAGTCATATGGAACAGTCAATGTTGTAAATATTTCAACGAGACAAAAGCAGGGCAACTGCTAAAATGCCTTTTCTAGGGAGAGATAAATTCACTAACCAGGACAATACTCACACAACAGAAACAAAAAGAAGAGTTTCTTTACAAATATATATATATATATATATGAATTAAAGGAGAAAGAAAGTTCTCACATATCACCGGGAGGTTTGAGTCTGTCCATCTTTTTTTGCTCTCTTTCAGACAAATCCAAGTCCATTAACCACCTGCAATATTAGTTTCATATGCCTTAGTATTACTGAATATTATCCCCATTAACACTTTGTATTGCATTACTGATACAAAGAAAATTGCTCCCTCTATCATATTTTATATGACACTCTACCCACTTTAGAACATCCTAAAATGTTTGAGAATATTCTCTCTCTACACAATTTTCACGAATCTAAACAAATATACAAAAATAAAATTCATCAAATTATTCAAATATTTTTGCCAAGTTTTTACGGAAATTATACATATTTTATATTTTATGTCAAACTATATACCTACTCAAACACTATCAATACAAAAAATATTATGAAACCACTCAACCGAGATAGTATTAAACAAAGAAAGCAACTATCAAATTGGAAAGGATCATCAATGTAGTGCTAAAATTAAATGATGAAAATTCGATTGTAATTTGAAATAAACTGATGTCGGAGAAAATAAAAGGCTTACCTTCTCTTGAGCCTAAGTTCTTTATCTTGCTGCTTCAATTGAGAAGCCAAATCTTTACAATCCTCCATGTACGCCTCCATATTATCCTATTCCTTTACAATACAACAAAATAGTTCTATAATTCACTTCAACAAAACAAAAAAAAACACCCTCAAAATTACAAATCTTCAAAAATTTGGTGTCTAGATCAACGGCGGCAAAACCCTACCGCCAATAAATAGGGGCTCAAAATTACAAATCCTTTCCAAAAAAAAAAAAAGTTCGCAGAAGACAAAGAGAGGAGATGCATAACACAAACAAAAAGAGACAGCACCGTTGAAAGAAACAAAATACCCTAGTAGAGGAGAAAAGGACCAAAATTGTCCCTTATTTTTGCCTTTTAAGACTCAAAATGATCCTTTTATCATTTCACATGGAGCACTAATAGTCCTCCTTCTTTGTAAAAATGGTACAGTTTTAATCTTTCAAATATTTTTCATCTATCACTAACCAAAGCCGCCAGGGGCGGCTCAAACCCGTTGGTGACCTAAGACCAAAATCAAATTAGAGGCCTTAAAAAAAATTAAAAATTTAAAATATAAACTATCGTCATTCGGATGGCTCAGTTGGTTTGGAGGGTGGTTATCCACACGGATGACCCGGGATCGATCCCCCATCAATGCCTTCTGAGTCGAGTCTATCGCTTAGGGCTTGCCTAGTGCGAAACTATCAATAGAACAAGTAAATTCTAAAATTTTGAACAAGAGAGACAGAAAAAATAGAAGATAGGAAGAGAGGAGGATAGAATATATAAAATTAAAATTAAAAAAAGAACAAGGTAAAAAAAAAAAAAAAAGAGATAACTTGTACATTAAAAAAAAAAAAGTACACAACTTTTTATTGAAAAGGTAAAAAGTAATGATCATATTTATCATTTCATTAATGTTGGTTGCATTTATTGTCTTAGTTCTATTCTTATTTTTTTAATTTAATCCTACCTAATTAACTAAAAAATGAGACCTCCAAGGCCAATGACTTTTTTTTAACCTTTATCAGTCGCCCCTGGAAGCCGCTTATAAGTGTGTCATGCATTGACTTAAATAATTTTGTTTTACCCTAGAAAACCAGTTGTTCTGTATTTCCTCTTCGTATCATTGTAAAGGTTAGATCTAATCCCTAAATGAAGTCAAAGCTCAACACTCACAAAGAAGCAATACCTTGTTGATAGAATTTATACTCCTTGCTGTAAGCACTTTTCAATTAGCAGATCCAACCTTCAATTCTATTCGTGCACGATAAAAAAAATTCTTCAATATTCATAATCTCCCTGATATTATGAGTAGATTTATTTATATAATTATGTTGGTGTTATCTCAAATCCTTTGGTAGGGTTGTTTAAAATTAAACACAATCAAAATCAATAACTCAAATTGGCAAAATATTATGGGTTTATCTATAATGATTTATTAAATTTATGATTTGGTAAACATAATAGTATATCCGATTTAGTTTCATAAGTGGGATATAAAAAGGATAGAGTGTGCACACATCTGACATCTACCTTCACAAGTAGAAAGGTTGTTTCTGAATGATCTGATTCAAAGAACTTACAATTCAGTAATAGTTTAGATTATTATTATTATTATTATTTTGGGAATTATCAATTCTATAACGATTTATTATTTTTCTTGAAGAGTAACCATAACCCGATAATAATTATTAAATCATAATTTTATGCTTATTTGATACTAACAAGCTCTTGTTTTAGACTTGAAGCGTGTTTTTGAAATTCTTGACAAAGGATTTAATATATCTATACAACCAAATGATGTAGTGTAGTGAATAAAGTTATTTCTCTATTAACCAAATGTTTCATATTCGAGCCCTGGGTATGCAAACCAAATAAAGCCCTACGCGGCATGATTTTAACATAGTTGGACTTCAATATGAATATTATGATATCAAGTGAGAAACTAAGTATTATTTTTTTAGTATATCTATAAATGGATAAATGGAGCCAATATCTGAGGGTGATATTAATTGTGAATACAATGGATCCTGCTACTCAAAATTAATTCATTTGGTGACCTTAATAATTAACCTTTAGTGTTGCTTAATGAATAGACAAAAAGGAGTTAAACGTTATAAATTGACGAAAAAGGTTAGGAAGACTAAAACTGCACCAATTTTACAAAAAAGAAGGACTATTAGTGCTCTCTATGAAAGGATGAGGATCATTTTGAGTCTTAAGGCAAAGGTAAGGGACAATTTTGGTCATTTTCTCTACCCTAGAATATTAAAAAACTAGTATGTAATTAATTAAAACTTTCTTTAATAATTTGTTGAGTATTTTTTTCACAAGTGTTTTTGAGAGTCAAACTACAAAAAAGGACAATTATTAATGTATTTTTAATATTAAAATATTTTATAGAGAGAAACTATTTTTAATATTTAAACATAAAATAAATTATAAATTTATTATATAAAAATAAAAAATAAATTTTTAAATGAAATCTAACCAAACTTAAGGAATATACTAATTAATTAAGGGGAAAATGACAAATATATTCCCGAACTATTGTAAATGGTATGCAGATATCCTCCGTCGTACTTTTGGGACATAGGTGCCCCTATCGTCCAAAAATTAGCGCATATATGTCATTCACTCTAACGGAAGACTAAATAGGGACACATGGCGCAATCTTATCCGGCGATCTGATATTTAATAAATGTTGGGTCGGTGGATAAAATTATGACATGTATATGTCCGTTAGTATAAAAGATTATTTATGCATTGGTTTTGTGAAATTACAAGTACTCCATTAAGGATCATCTATTTTTAGTAAGGACGATATATATGGGAAAATCACTTACGTGTACACTTTTTTAAAAATATTTATCATATTTGTCAACATTATTCTTTTAACCATATATAACAATTTGGCTGAATGACAATATTGCTAAAAGTTGCGAATGGTAGCACTTTTTGCTAAGTTTAAAGGAACAAAAATTGTTTCAAGTAAGTATTGCTAAAAGTTGACAAAAATGGTAATAAATTAAAAGTATACTTAAAAGTGGTAATTATTAAATAAAATACCTTCACTTATGTAATTTTCCATATATAAATAGGAACAAATGTAGTACTATTCACATATTTTAAAAACTTTATTATTGATGTAATTGTAATTAAAAATTATACAGAATTAAATTTAAAGTTACTTTTTTATTTCTTAATTTGTCTAATTCACTTATATTGGTTTTGTAAGATTGTCTTCAATTCTTTGAGGTAATTTATTAGACATTTCAAGCTCAAACTAATTAGATTATCAAATAATTAAATTTAAAAATATACTATCTTAAATTTGAATGTCTTCTAAAGTAACAATCATTATACTGTTGGTTTTTGTAATTAAAAGTACAATGAAATAATATATAAGTAAAAAAAAAATATTCTAATTGTCATATTTAATGAAGTGAAGTCTTGATTTTATTTTAAAACACTTTTAGAATAATTTTGATAGTTTATATAATAATTAACTCTATTGAAAAAGTTTTCAAAAGTATAATCAATAACAAAGATTTAAACATTTGTATTGTAATATAACGTACAATAATTTATATATATATATTCTCTTCTTACAAAATATTACAAGAAATGATATACCGTCAATTTAAAAAGAAAAAATAACTATTAAATTATAATCAATTATCATATATTTTTAAAGTTTATTAAAATAAAATATATTTAAAAAAATTAAATAAACGTAAGACTTTTTCTAAATTTTGATATTAGGTAATATATTCTATTGAGCCACTCAGCAACTTGCACGCACGTCCACGGGTAACCCAAATTATGATTACGATTACAACTTTGAAAAATTACATTAATATAACTCAAAATTCACTAAAATTTGTAAGAATCATAAGGAAATATAATATCATGTTTGAACCTTGACAAACATAATAGTATAATCCAAAATATATGGAAAGAAAATAGACAATATACAAAAAGAAGAAAATCCACATAAGGTATGACTATGCGGCGAAAAATGAAAGGATAGCCTTACGAGGGAGAAGTTGGGAATAATTAGAGGATATGTTGAATTTAAACATGGGCCTATTTATTTTTTGTTAATCCAACATTTAGAAGCAATTTTGAATTTGGGGCAAAATTGTCCCTTCCACACTTTATGTTTATCACATTTTCTAATTCTCGTATAAAACATGATTAGTGAAAAGCATGTGTGGTATGACACAAAGTACTAGTATCATATTCCTTCGTAACACAAAAAACAGTTCTTTAATTCATTTCTTCAATTGAATCACTTCAAAAGAATCTTTTATCTAATTATTTAGATTCTCAAAAAACTCATCGCAACTACTCAAATTCAAATAAGGTGGTGGCTGGATCAAGAGCGGCTCAACCCTAAACTAAATAAAGTAGTGATGGGGCCTCAAAATTACAAATCTTCCAAATAACAAAAAAAACTCAAATTCAGTTCGCAGCAGACAAAAGATAAGATACATACATAAAATGAGACTACGCAAGTAGAATATTGAAAAAATTAGGTATTTATTATTACTATTAATTAAAATTTTCTTAATAGTTTGTTGACAATGTCTTACTAAGTTTTTGTACATATTTTTGAAATTTTATTATTTATGTAATCATAACTAAAATAGTAGACAATTAAATTTTTATAGTTACTTTTTATTTCTTAATTTGTCTATTTCACTTCAATCTGAATGAACCATGTATTAATATTATTTTTCGAAGCGGATGCGGGAGGCCATTTTGACAATAATATCTTCATGCTCTCGGTAAAAAAGGGTCCTTCCTTTAATTTTCTTCTAAAGTTTGAAATTTGATTTAAGAGCTATTGATTGCATTGTTCCACCAGCTTTGAAAAAATAGCAGACGTGTTCCAAAAAACCAGACATAATTTGTTCTCGTTTACAATTTCTATTTTCAACATTTAGAATTACTTAATGAGATAAGTATTAAAAACACTCCTAAACTTCACGTGAATTATTCCTTTAGTCCCTTAAGTATTGACAGTCTTAAAAATACTCATCTACTTGGATTAAGTAATTTAAAAACACCCCTAAACTTCGCGTGAATTATTACTTTAGTCCCTTAAGTATTGACAGTCTTAAAAACACCCCTCTACTTGATTAAGTAATTTAAAAACACCCCTCTTATGCCATATGTCATCCAACTATGCGTATATGTGAAATTTTATGTTGATGTGGCGTACACATTGATATATATATAGTAAGAAAAAACATTCAAATAATTAAATGCTAAAATATAGTAAATAATTTTTTTTCGATTTTTTTTCCATGCCTCACCCCATTCCCTACCAGGTACCCCAACCCTACCCCCTGACCCCCCAAATATTTTAAAAAGTTTTTTACACCATTGAGTACCCCGACTCCCCCCCCACCCCACCCTTACCCCCTGCCCCCTAAAAAATTACTTTTAAAATAAAATATATGTTTTTTTCTTATCTCACTCCATCCCCTAAAAAAAAAGTTTACAAGAATTTTTTTTTCCGTGGGTGGGTAGTGAGGTGTGAGGTTAGGGGTACTAGATAGAGGATGGGGTTGGGGTGATAAGAAAAAACAAATATTTAAAAAGAAAAAAAAGTTCTTTTATCCACTTAAATTGTTAAATTCTTAACATTTAATTATTTAAATGTTCTTTAAAAAAAATTCTATTACATATATCTATGTGCACGCCACATCAGCAAAAAAATTCACATATGTACACATGTGGCATAAGAGGGGTGTTTTAAAATTCACTTAATCAAGTAGAGTGATATTTCTAAGGGGGTCAATAGTTGGAGGACTAAAATAATAATTCACGCCAATTTTAGGGGTGTTTCGATACTTATCTCTTGCTTAATTAATTCGAGAAAGTATCTATCTATATATAAAAGGAGAAGAAAAAAGGTCACATGTCAGCACCACAAATTTTTAGAATTTTAAATAATAAATAATTAAATTATCTTCTAACTATATATAAAATTACTATATAAAAAAAGGAGAGGGTTGAACATAAGTGTGAATGTGAGGGTATTTTGGGTATTTAAAAATACCCTCACATTCACACTTATCTACTAAAAAAAAATTACTATATAATATATATAAAATTACTATATAATATATATAATGTATAATATAAGTACTAGATAAGTGTGAAAGTGAGGGTATTTTGGGTATTTAAAAATACCCTCACATTCACACTTATCTACTAAAAAAAATATATATAAGTAGTAGATTTAAATATATTTAAAAATAATATAAGTAATACTATACTTAGTATGCTTAAAAATAGTAAAAACTACATAAAAAGTACTACATATCATATTACAATAATTAACAATTATTTGACACTTTCAATTCTATCAATGCCATATAAATTAGGATAAAAAAGGTAACATTTATATTCAAAAATAATCTAAGTAATACTATACATTACAATAATTAATAGCTTAAATATTTAAAAGTTATATAAAAAATTTAATTGACTCTCTAAATTCTATTGCTACCACATAAAATGGATTATATGATAAACATATATTGTTTGAATTTGACGAAAAATAAACTATAAATTACAATAATTAACAAAAACAATTGTCGGCTCCAAAAAATCTATCAATTAAGAACATATATTGTTTCAAATTGACGAAAAAGAAACTATAAATTACAATAATTAACAAAAAAATTCTCTCGACTCCAACAAATCTATCAATTAATGCCACATAAATTGGGACATGGAAAATAACATATATTCTTTAAAAATTAAGTTCAAAATGTACTATAAAATACAATAATTAACAACTTAATATAGTAAAGAGACATATAAAAAATGGTTAATATTTGAAATTTTGCATGTGCCACATAAATTAGAACAAAGAGAGTAATAAATATTATTTTCAAAATTCTGTAAAAAAAAGGTACTACAAATCACAATAGCTAACAATTTAAAATATTTTTAGAATCATATAAAAATTTCAATAACTTCTCAAATTTCATAATATATGACATAAGAAGAGGGAATAACCAATATATTTATAAAAAGAAATGACATATAAAATGAAATGGACAGAGTATTAGTTTTTGAAAATGGAAAAGGACAAAACACATATAAAATTAAAAGACATATAAAAAAAATTGGTTTAACTCTCAAACATAAAAAGTAACATATGTTATTAAAAACTTTAATAAAAAGTACTATAATTTACAATAAATAATAACTTAAAATATCTACAAGACAACAAAAAAAAGACTAATTTTTGTACTGCTTGTGTCACATAAATTAGGATTGGGATGATTTTAAAATTTTAATTTTGGTTATACATTATAAAATAGCCGAAAAATTGAATGATATAATTTTTTTAAAAATAACCGAATGAATCGTCCTATCAATAACCCTAATGTTACTTCTACTCTGTTTATTTTTACTTAAATTTAGAAAGATATGTTTCATTTCTACCCTCAATCTTATCGCTACATTTATTTGCTATTTGAAATTGAAATTAAAAAGACAAATGACAAATAAGTTTTTATATTAGCTCACTTATGAGCAAAATATATTATAACAATCTTTACTAATTTTATAACAATACATAAACTATACTCTCTCTGTCCCATATTAGATGGGCACTTCCAACTTTACACGGTGATTAAGAAATCATTAATACATTGGAAGACTTCACCATTTTACCCTTTGTTTATATCAATGCACTTTGAAATGAGTTACAAAAAATACACATACAATATAGTTATGGTCATATTAATTGTAGGGTAAAATGGAAAACAATTAATTAATTCTATCCTAATTTAATAAGTGCTCAAATAATATGAAAAAAAAAAATTTAGTAAGATTTTCATCTAATATGGGACGGAGAGAGTAACAATATAACTTTATTAATGTTGGGCCCGGGCAGCGCCCGGGCTTTCTTTACTAGTATATAAAAGAAGGAGAAGAAAAAAGCCACATGTCAACACCATATTTATTCTTCAATTTTTAAATTTTAAAAAATTATTTAATTAAATATTTTAAATGAATTAAATTCTTCTAAAGATGAAGATGTGATTGAGCACCGTAATTATTCTTCAACTTTTATTTTAAGAAATAATTTAAATATTATACCCCAAATATGGTTACTTTTTAATTTATCTAAAATTCAATAAAAAATGACACAATCTCAGCATACGTAGGTTTCCCTATATATTCAATTATTTTTAAAAATAAACAAATTACTGTTCCTTTTAAAAAAATAATAATAACAACACACACACACACTTATATATATATATATTCAATTATTTTTTAAAATAAACAAATTACCGTTCCTTTTTAAAAAAATAATAATAACAACACACACACACACACACACACATATATATATATATATATATATATATATATATATGATTTAGCTTATACATTATTTTTTAGAAAAATAAAAAACAGATTAATATGTCAGCCTAAATTCAATTCTACCCATTAATTAATTACCTTTTAAGGTATTTACCATGAATTACGTTCCAAAGGGCAATTCAAGTTCCAAAAAATAGGCACCACCAAAATGATTACTTCCACAACATAATCATAAATACCATAAAAGCGGAACCATCTACACACGTTTTCTTTTTTAAAAAAAAATAAAAAATCTTACTCATTATTCCTTCCGTCCCATTTTATATGTCACATTTTACTCTGCACTTGCATTAAGAAATGATGTAACTTTACCTTTCTACCCTTATTTAATTTTTTTGGAACTCAAGTTTTCAATCAATGAATATAAATTAATTTAACCAATGAGCATGAATCATTTACTTAGCTTTTCTAAGTTGGTCAAACGTATATTTTCAAGACTAATAACTCACAAGGGTAAAAAAGGAACAATATGATAATTTATGCATTGATTTTATGAAATGACAAGTATTATGGACCAACTATTTATAGAAATAGATGACATATAAAATGGGACGGAGGGAGTAATTTACTTGACATTTTTAGAATAATGCAAAAAAAAATTGCTTTTAAAAAAACCTTACTCATTAATAATGAACGTAACCCACGTTTTTTACTCCTTTTTTTTATTCAACTTAGAAGTTGCATTTAATTTTAACCTAATAAATTATACATAATAAAAATTTTAATGCATTTTAATTTGAGTTTAAATACATAACTTTTATATTTAACTGATTTTATAAAAAAAATAGAAAGATAAAGGCTTAAAATTTAAATTAATACTTGCAGTTTTGGAGGTGGTTACAACTTCTCTGTTTTATCATAACCGTAGGAGTTTTCAAATACAAAAATATATTGTGAATTTCAACCTAACTACAACTTCTCAATTTTATCATAAACTCATCTCCTACGATTTTTCTCACTTATTTTTAATTTGTTTTTCTCATTCTCATAATCTTTCATTTTCTTAGAAAAAATTATAAGAGTGCTAAAGGGGCCAAATATTTTCTTCATTAGCTAATCAAATATACCAAAAAGACAAAGCAAATCGAAAGGAGGGAGACACACAAAACATTATTGTGTCAAATGCGTGCAAAATTTCAACAGAAGAAAAGGAAAGAAATGCATGAAGATATAAATCAAAATTCTATCTTTTAAGTTTTTCTCTTATATTAAATGTTGCAGTATGAGGGCTGTATGTCAGAGGCGTATCCAAGATTTCGAAAGGATGGGTGCACTATTACGAAAATATGCATCTAAGATATAAGTTTGATCGGTTTGACCTTTATGTTCTTAACACTGAACTGTCAAATTTTAAAAATTATAGGTCCAACATATATAATACTACTAGTTTTAAATTTTAATATACACATTTGATTTAATTATATAAAAATTATACCGTGCTAATTTTTTTTAGGAATTTCCAATATTACACACTTGAAAATTTTGAAAGATTAAAGCAAAAAAGCAAAAGAAAAATTGATTGAAACGTCAAAAGTGTTACCGATAACCACTTGGAGGGGTGTTACTAATAAAAATAAGATAGATATAAGATTTAAATTTCTATCTTTGCTGAGAGAGGTGCACCCAATCATCATCATATTATTATATGCTACTTTTAACGTGGGTTCACTCCTTTATATTTAAATATTTTTTAAAAAATATAACACTACTATATATAATCTAGAGAGGGGAGCATGGGTTCACGTGAACCCACGGAACCCCCTCTAGATACGCCTCTGCTATATGTGGTTTACTTTAATGTTTAAGTATTTTTTTTATCTTAAATTTTGATTATATTTGCTTAATAAGAGTCACACATTTTACTAAACAAAAATTATCTATATTTCAACTATAACTTGAAGACGCATATCAAAGGACATCTGGGTGTTGGCATGTACGAAAAGAACAAAAAAAATGAGCGACACACTATAGTGACATGTTACCACTCATATTAGGGTATATAGGTGAGTGTTTGTTACTTCTTTATATTTGATTGAGAGTTATCAAGAAGTAAATAAAGAATACACGTTATATATTAGAAATTTTGTCGACAAAATTTAAATTGTAATTGGTATACAAAACATGCAGTATGTGTACTGACCATATTTGTTTTTGATAAAGCTGTGTTTTGATATAGATCAAACTAAAAATTCACAATTGCAAAAACATGAATTTGTTTTGTATTCAAAGCAGGGTCTTTCGGTGAGTGCTTCTTATCCGTATTCTTTAAATTTGATTTAATTATATCAAATGAAATTAAATTCGAGAATGGTATATTGTTATATTAATTAGGAATAGAATATTATACAACAATTGTTGATCTTGTGTAGAAAACACCATGAAAGATGTTGCAGATTAGTGTTGCAAGTTAAGGTAATTAATGGGAAGCATTGACCTTTGAGAACCGACTTCAAATACAGATGCGTGGTGTCGTGCATGATAAATTTGCCTCACATATTTTGATTTTATTTTTTTTACTTTTTATGAATATTTATCTAAATTGGATTAAATATTGTCCTAAAAATGGTATTACTTTAGTGAATACTTATCTAAATTTAATCAAAATCTTCTTATGAATACTTATCTAACTTGGATTAAATATCTTCCTAAAAATGACATTACTTTTGTAAATACTTATCTAAATAAATTTGTTTCAAATAGTCAATAGTGAAAACTCAAAAAATATAATAATTCATGAAAATTTATCTAATACATTTAATTTCATCTAAATTTGATTAAAATTAGTTTCAAATAGTAAATTGTGAGCATTCAAAAAATATAATAATTCATTAAAATAATTCACAGATATTTATTTAACTATTACTCTCTTATGTTACTATTTATTTTAAAGTAATATTATATTTCAGTTTGTTTGTATCACAAACTATATGTAAATTGCTTATGACATCAATTCTTGAAAATTTAAAAGAATTACTTTAAATAAAATAAAAATTTATTGCTCATAATATAAGATACTACGACATTATTAAGTCAAGTGTCTGGTTTACGTCTTCTACAATCTGCTTTTCTTCTTCTACTATTTGTTAAATTATGATAACCTTCCGATAAAAGCGGGACAATAGTATTTTAAATAAAGTGAAATAAATGAAAATTATAAGAATTCTCAAATTATAAATTTAATTTAATATTATTATATTTTAAAATATCCGTGCAACGCGCGGGCACGAATACTAGTATTACTAACAACAATAATATATTCAGTGTACGTCGTAATATTATAAAGGGAGAAAATGACAAATATACCCTCAAACTATTATAAATGGTATGTAGATACCCTCCGTCATACTTTGGGACATTGATGCCCCTGTCGTCTAAAAACTAGAGCATATATATACCCTTCACTCTAACCGAAGACTAAATAGGGACACGTGGCGCAATCTTATCCGTCGATAATAAATGTCGAGTCTGTGGATAAGATTATGACACGTGTATGTATGTTAGTATAAAGGGTATATATGCTCTAGTTTTTTAGGAGGCAGAGATATCAATGTCCCAAAAGTATGACGGGGGGTATTTGCATACAATTTACGATAGTTCAGGGATATATTTGTCTTTTTACCTTATCGTAAAATAGGATTTGAGGATGATATGCAGACTTCATTTTTACCTCAAAGATGATGCAGGTAGAAATGTTATTTCCAATATTATGATAAAGTATATATTGTCCCTTAAATAATATAGTCCCAACTCCAAATGGAGTATTAATTAAGGTCGTTAAAAGGAAGGACAATTTTTCTGGAAAGGGAAAACAAATGAGATGGATAATTAATTAAAATTAGTCCCAAAAAAAATGTGTTGTAATTTTTAAGTGTACTACATTTTCACGTTATCTACATTATATGACAGTCCTGTTTGGATCTAGCACCAACTTATTTATCAACTACGTACCGAGTATCAAGCTGGCATGATGACATCATCTTAATAAGAAGTCTCGAATTTGAATTCTAAAGAATAAACATATAACCTTTTAACATGAAGTGTGCACTTTATCCCTTGATTAAAATTTGTATTAATTGAGTCAGATAACGAATAGTTAAAAGAATATAGTGATCGATAATATTAGGGTCACATAAATTCAATTCAAAAATTGGATATTAACATGCATTTGTTAAAAATAGTCTTTCTACCTCCGAGGTAATAAAGATAAGGTCTACTTACACTCTATTCTTCTGATATTCCATTTTGTAGGATTATATCGAATATGTTATTTAGGTCGTCTATATTATAACATGCATGTATGTATTAGCCAGGTTCGTAGAATCGAGTCATGGTGTCCTTTTGTCTTTAGCTTTCCTTTGTCTTCTTTGATTGACAAACAATATATATATAATATAATATATATTATTATTACTATATAAGAAGAGGGAAGCACACATGTCGACGCAGAGGCGTGTGATATTGGAATATCACACGCCTTTGCGTCGACACGTGTGCTTCCCTCAAATTGACCAAAAAAACATTCACACGCCTCTGCGTCGACACGTGTGCTTCCCTCAAATTGACCAAAAAAACATTCACACGCCTCTGCGTCGACACGTGTGCTTCCCTCAAATTGACCAAAAAAACATTCACACACAATCATAATCGTCCACGTGGCTTTCCTTTTCATTATTGGAAACTCAAATACATCCAATGGGTCCCACCTATTATTCTAACCCTACAAAATACATTAAAAACATCATATTATAATGTTCCCATTCACTCATTCCTCTTTGTCCTCTTTCATTACTTTACTACAATATCCGTATTAATATATTTATCTGATTTTAACTTGATATAAAATTCTAAAAGAATATTATTTATAAAATTTGATGATAATAAATTAAAAACATTCACACAATTAAGTCAAAAAGGAGAAAGAGATGGAATAATTGAATACATTGGGCATTTGTAGTCCCCTACAACTACAATTTTGCTAATTAATAAATACTCATTGATTGTACATAAATTAACCTAAGATATCTACATTGGACTTTGTCCATGGTCCCACTTTGGATGTGGGATCACTTTAAGAAATCCACACAAATGGGTCGTTCTATTTCCATTTTAGTCAGTCTCAAAAGAATGTCACATTCCTTGTTTTTCTTTTAATTTGTTCTATATTTAAAAATTACATAAAAAGTACTTAAAATAACAATGTAATAATATAAGATATGAAAAACAACATAATTAAAAATCATAAAACAAATTTTATTGGCTCTTTAATTCCATATTGAAACAAAAGAAGTTTGTTTCAAAATAACATTAAAAGTACTGTAAATTCAAGTAAAATAACAACTAAAAATATTTAAAAATCATATAAGAAATTTAGTTGACTTTCGTAAAAGTACCTACATCGCATAAAATGGAACAGAAAGAGTAATATATATTATTTGAAAATGATATAAGAAGTGTTATAAATCACAATAAAACTTCAAAATATATTTAACAAAATCACATACAAAAAATTATATAACTCTCCAAATTTCATCGGTGTCACATAAATTGAAACAAAGAACTACTCCCAATTTATGTGACTTACTTTCCTTTTTAGTCAGTTCCAAAAGAATGTCACATTTCTATATTAAGTAACAATTTCACTATAAAATATTTATTTTACCCTTAATGAAATAATTTACAGTCATAAAAATTTATATAATTCATTTTGGACCACAAGTTTTAAAAGTTTTCATTTATTTCTTAAACTCCGTGGCGAATCAAACTACCTCACATAAGATGAGACGAAGGAAGTAATATATATTGGGCCCGCGCTGGCGCGGGAACCTAATATCTAGTATATATATATATATAGAAGAATATGAAAAAGAAAATATAGAAGGAGATACTCTTGGACAAAGAATATATTTTCTAAACAATAGACTTGGGCAACTATGTATGGCTCATAACATACAATGAAAAGCCAAAAGAATCAATACCCAAATTTATTGCCTCGATACAAACGCAGCAACCCAATGGGGATGCAATGATAAGTCCTATAAAAAAAAGAAGGAAGCATAAGAAAGGCTTAATCAAAAGAAAAATTATTTCAAGAAAAAACTATGTACCTAAAAAATGGTATTATAAAAGGATTGATAATATTAGTGTCACATAAATTCAATTCAAAAATTGGATATTAACATGCATTTGTTAGAACTTAGAAATAGTCTTTCTACCTCCGAGGTAATAAAGATAAGGTCCCTTACACTCTATTCTTCTGATATTCCATTTTGTAGAATTATACCGAATATGTTATTTTTGTCGTCTATATTATAACATGCGTGTATGTATTAGCCAGGTTGGTAGAATCGAGTGAGGGTGTCCTTTTGTCTTTAGCTTTGGTGGTTCCTTTGTGTCTTCTTTGATTGACAAACAATATATATATATATATATCAATCTCATCGTTCTAAGAAGAAAAATTGGGATATGATCTTATCGAGATCATCGATCTCATACCAAATTCCATCAATCGAATCACTTTTTCGAGAAATACGAGACATCTAAGTCATACAAGTAAAGAGATCTATTCATTGATAAGAAAAAGAAAAAACCTGAACGGGGATTGGATTGATGAGAAAATAGAATCCTGGGTTGCGAACAATGATTCGATTATTGATGAAGAAAGAGAATTCTTGGTTCAGTTCTCCACCTTAACGACAAAAAATGGACAGGCCCTAATGGAAGTGAAGGACCACAAAAACCTTTTAATACCTAATCTTATAATTTTTCTTTAATATTTGTTGTGATTAATAGATAGATAGTCACATGGTTTTGCCTTGTTTCAATAATAGTTGCATCTATATCTACCTTAGTTATACGATTGAAAAGAATTAGGGATTGGATTAAGTTCAAATTTGTACCTATTTGTTTTCTATTAATCCAGCTTGTTAGAAGTAAAATTTGGACTTGGACCAAAATCATCTCTTCCACACTTCCTGTTCAAAATATAGCACATTTAATCCCTTTATAAATCACGATTTAGTGAAAAACTGATATGACACAAAGTATAATAAAATTAAATGGTTGTACTATAATTATTTAAATTAAAAATGATTGGTGGATGTATAAATTATTTAGTTTATTGATAGCTCAAATTAACATTATGTCTCGAAATTTGAATTCAGAAAAAATGGGATTCGACCACTCAAATCATGTGAATGGCTGTGTTTTAATTACTTTGCAAGTTCTGAATATTTTTTTAGAATATTTTCTAATGTTTTAGTAGAAAAATATATTTTTAATTGAAAATAGGTTCTAGCCTATCAAATAGACAAACATTAAAATGAAATATCTATGTAAACTGAGAGAGATTTACTAAGTAGGATAGGAAGTTCTAGTTTTTAGATAAAATTGGAAGAGAAATTGATTTTCACAACTTATTTCTGATGCTTTAATAAGTTTATTCCAGTTTATGGTCATGCTTCGAATATTACGTATTGCCTTGGATTTTTTCCCTGCTCGACCCATCAATATACCCATATATTTTTGTTTGATGGATTACAATATCCATGTAAAATATAATAATATATGAGTGTCCTAAAAAAATAATAATCTAACTTTACGCCGTTACAGGGTGACATTTTGAGGACTAACGACTGAACTACCTTGTTGATCATGGTTGGGCCCAGTTGGTCACGGCTAGCACCCCTTTTGGATCGGAGTCATTATGTTGTCATGACACTTTGATTATGAAGTTCATCGGCGATCTAGATTTATGAATGGATTCAGTTAGTGAATCACGGTCTCAAGTGTTGATCGATAATATTATAGACCAAACGGGATATTAAGACACATTCAAAAGACTAGTTTAACCAATAAACTCAATAGTATTTCTCTGCTTATCAATAAGAGACAATTGACACATTACAAATATTTAGGGGCCGTTTGGTTACTGGTTAGAGTTATGCAGGTATTAGTTATACATGGTTTAGTTATGCAGGTATTAGTTATGCAGGGTTTAGTTATGCAGGTATTAATTATGCAGGTATTAATTATGCAGGGTTTAGTTATGCAGGGTTTAGTTATGCAGGTATTAGTTATGCAGGGTTTAATTATGCGGGTATTAGCTATGTGGATATTAGTTATGTAGGTATTATTTAGTTATGTAGAGATTACAATACATGAATTATTAACTATTATATTAAACTTGTAGTAAATTATTAATATATATTATTTACAAAATAATAATACATGTTAATAAAATGTGGAATATATTGAATAATATACAATACTAATATTTTTATTTTTTTTTAATCAACATTGGACCATGTCTATTTATTCATCAAATAAAAATGTGTCCAAACAAGGTCCAAGAGTGACCAAGTCGGTCAACAAAATAGACAAAACAAAAACAACTAGAAATAATCTAATTTGGAAACAAAAAAATCCTAAACTGATAGAACAACTCCAGCATAATGCTAATATTTGATTAGCATATGTACCGTCAAAAAATATACAATCAAATCTCTAATATTAGAAAAATATTTATATTTGCATAATAAATAAAAACGGTAAATATAAAAAAAATGAAAATAGTCTATATATAAAAAGAAATAAAAATAACAAACGTAGATAGGAAAACAGTAAAGTTTCCAATTAAATAAAATAAAATAAATTAAAAGAAATGAAAATGATCTATATATAAAAAGAAATAAAAACAACAAACGTATATAGGAAACAGTAAAGTTTCCAATTAAAAAATAAAACATAAATTAATAGGGTAAATATGTAATCTATCATTTTAATACATGTATAACTAATACCCACATAATTTATTCCACCTTCTACCCTGCATAACTTTATACATAGATTCCCTCATAAGTTATGTTGATATTAATTATGTAGGACTACAAAAATGCAACCAAACACCGTATAAATTAATACATGAATAACTTTTATACAACATTTAAATTCTTACCAACCAAACGTGGTATAAGTTATGCTGACTTTTATACCTAATACAAAACTTCTACCAAACACAGTAAAGCTAATGCAACTTTTTATACATAAATAAGATGTCTCTTATACAGTAACCAAACGACCCCTTAGTTACCAAATTAACAACATGAACATGTATAAGCTTGAAGATAAGCTTCTATATTTAAAGGAGTTGATGAATATCATTTCATTTTAATGACACTTTACAAATGACCATAATATAGTCTACAAATCTCAAATTCTCAATTCACATCAAAGAATTCTTCATAAACCTTGGAATCTCAAATTCCAAACATTTTCGTATCGCTCTCCCCTCTATATTTTTGCTTTTCATGTAAAAAAACATAACATAACGGGGAGAAGCAAATCTTACCCCTATCTTTCTGATAGACTCTTGACTCAAATATTCCTTATCAAATAGTCATCAATATTGAACCCAACGGGGACAAAAAGCTTCTCACGTTCCCACCTAACGCGATCCGCTTTATATAAATAAGGAAAATTTGTAACACTCCAAAAGCATTTTGTACATTTGGATCTGACATTATAAGCCCAAAAGAATCCATGGGTACGAGGATTAATGTACAAATAACACCATCTCATAGGGAAAGCAATTTGTGATATGTTAAATTTGTAATTATCACCTGGAGAAAGCTTTGTTAAGGTGTTAACTGTGTCGAAATCTCTGCACATATAATAGATTGAGAAATTGTTATCGTTGGCTAACGTTACCTCAATTGTGGGAAACATTTTATTTACGAAACTTGTTTGTTGTTCAGCATCTGAATATTGGGGTGAAGAAAGAAATATTATCAAAATAATGATGAAGAAAAAAGGACAAGAGTTGGTCATGTTTATTGCCATGATTATGGATTTTTTTTTTTAAAAAAATTCATGGCAATTGTTTAGGTTAATTTTGTGTAAGGGATTATAAGGGTTTGTGATTATGGAAATTGATGGCTTTCCTATGTTTTCGGAATTTGAGGAAAGATATTTTTAGAGGGGTGAGTTTGTGAATAATAAGAAAAAAGAAAAGAAAGAAAACCTTTAAAAAGAATAAAAATAAAAGTTGAACCTAAATTACTTATTTCGTTTCTTGATCGATATTGTTTTGTACTCGTATTGGGTCTGATTAATCTGAATTTGCATGATGTAAGCTTATTTAAGAGGAAAACATTCCTAATATAATAATAATTATTATTTTCATATGAGCTCAAAACCAATATCTTTCATTAAGAGTGAAGGGGTCGGATACATCTTACCTTAACTCTTTTGGTGAACCTTAATTAATTACTTATTTGAAAAGAAAGTCTCTTTTAACGGGAGAATACCATTCTTGGTGCTTTTGATCCTTTACGTAGGAAATATGTTGTATTTGGACAAGAGAAAATGGTCAAATGCCTCCTCAACGTATATCCGAATTTCCAACTACACACTTAAACTTCACGGGAGTCGTCCTATCACTCCCCTGAACTGTTTAAAAATGAAATAATTATACCCTTAAAAAGACATAATCAGATCTATGGTGGCATGTGAATTTCACGCATTTGACACGTGGAAAAGTCATCAAATATATATTTTTTTCATTTTTTATATTTCTTTACCCTTTTCTTTTATACTTTCACCCATCCCCCTTCCATCACCAAAGCACTTTCACCATTACTAGAACACCATAAGTCCATCAAAATTAGGTCTTTGAAGAATATAGGTGAATAATGAACTGAGTCTTTGAGGAAGATAGGTGAATGATGATTGCAAAGCTCGTTCCGAGATATTTGGACATTGCTCTAAAAAACTAAAAAAAGTGAAGGAATAGGGGAGAGAGGGCGAACTAGGCAGAATATTGCCATTAATGGAGGTCACTGAAGCTCTCGAGAAAGATGAGGAGGAGGAGCCTACGATGTCTTCCACATCATCATCGATGGCGACGATAATTTCGAAGAGGAAAAGCCTGATTCACCGACGATTGATGAACTCCATGGAGAGATTAAGCACAGTGTTGTCAAATGGTTGGAGTCACAATGTGTTCATATGTAAAATGTGCACTTTTGTATACATTGAAAATTATATGTAAGAGAATGTGCACTTTGTATCCAAAGAGTTCATCAAGTAAATTAATATATTATATTAATTTTTTATTTTTATTTTTAATGAAAAGTAAACCAGGTTGATTTTTCTCAAATCAGATCTAAAGTATTTTGGGGGTGATATAAATATATATTAATTTATCTACAATTGATTTAGGTTGATTGGTTTTGCAAGAGTTTTACATGAGTTTGAAAATTTGTTTGAAATCAATAATGATAAACTCGGTGGAAATGGTAGTGACAACTATTAGTGAAAAATTTACAAGATAACAAAATTACAAGATTACAATTGAAAATAAAAACGAAGAAATAGATCTCTTGAGGCTGAGGCGCGGATATCTCGCTTTCTTTAAGGAGATTCAAGCCCACTGCAGCAAATGTTTTTCACCAGTCTAGCAGTAGTCCTCTTTGACTTGTCCCCTCCAGGATACAACAGTCTAATCACAAAATTAATATAACTCAACAACTCTGGACAAGAGTTGAGTCCAAAGCTCCACAAAAAGAACACCTCCCTTCAACTAATAAGAACTCTCATTTTTTGACTAACTTTTATGCATTCTATATTTTTTTGTGTGTTGTGTGTGTCAAACCAAATGAAGACCATCACTATTTATACTAGAAGAAGTCTTCCTAGCAATGAATAGGAATGATAATGGGGTAGTAAATAGTGAAGATAATGGTCTTAGGAGTTACAGATGTTACAAGGTATAATGGAGAAATAAAGAATGAAAATAAAGGGACACTTAAGCCACCAACGGCTTGGGAGTTGTTGCATGCACCAAGAAAATAGTAACATATACCAACTCCATTTGGAGTAATGCTGAATAGTAATGCAGCAATAATTATTTTCAACGGCAACAATCAGCCATCCATCATTATGTAACATATATGAGAAGTGCACCAACGGCCATAAACCAACATCTATGTGGCCATGCAAAAAATGTGAATTCTTAAATTATTAAAATGCCCACTAACAACAATAATGGCTTAGAGACGATGAAAGATGGAGAGATTTGATTTATATTGCTATGGATAAGAAAGAAAACAAATAAGAACAAAAAATAATTTAAAATAAATATATTTATTAAAAAGAGATATTTAAAACAAAATTTTAATATTGTTTTGGCTGCTCACTCTCTAAAAGAGAGTGAAATACACACACTTTGTCATGTAAGTATTTAGGGAGGCAATAATTTTAGTTTTATAAAATTTAGGGGTAATAGGGGGGGTAAAGTATGAGTGTGTAGTTGAGAATCCGACAATAGATTAGGGGGGCTTTTGGCCATTTTCTCTTTGAACTATTTTAAAATGTATTTACCCTTAAATATGGAATGACAATACAAATTTAACATATCATATTTTATCGATCAGTAATTCTGAAAAAATGTGAATATTCATATAAGAGATCAAAAGTGGACAGTACATTAACAAAAATTTAAAGTTAAATATACTTAATCAAATATTAAAAAAAGATAACTAAAATTTACCAATAACTGAGGAAATAAAAGTACTATCAACCCCTCTTTTGATTTTACATTGCCTGTTTAGCAATTAAAAATGCTTTTAAAAGGAAAGGTGAAATCCCAAGTTTTAGGAATATTTCAAATAATTATAGGTTAGTGCTAATCCCAATTATTTAGTAATAATAGAATACCACTAACAAATAGGCAAGACTTATCTTCACTGATCCATGATACAAACAAGGGAAAATTACCTAATTAGACATACATCCATACCATATATACTAATATCATCTCTACTTTCAAACAATTACATATATTGCCACTTTTAATATTTTATACCATATATTTTAAAAGATATAATTGGATACACTAAAATCCGTAAAATTAGAATTGATTAATTATCTTTACATTTAAAAATCAAAATTAATGGTCCTACCTTTCTCTGTCGTCAAGCCCCTCCCCCAATCTTCTCCATAAATTGTCTATCCCCATTCCCCACCCCACCCCCACCCCATGCCCCCAATGTATTATTTTAGTTGCAATGTATATGGTCATACAATTCATTTTAAGTATCTTAATTTTTATTTTATATGTTTCCGTCAAGGTATCTGTACATGACAGTGATGTGTATCTGATTTGATTATTTCATGTATCTAGGCATGTTGTTATGTGTATTCTACAATGTTTAATATACATGTATCTAATATGATAAGTAGTGTATTTGAAAGTGTCAAAAAATCAATGAATTATAACTTAAAATTCATATCAACTAGTTTTGAGAATTAACCGTGTATCTAACAGTTCCCATCAATTATATGAGGTACTACCCTACCCATGCATATGAACAACAAAAACAAATGTGTATCTGACATAAACAAAATGTATCTTATTATAAATAAAACTTAGAAACGATAATCAACATCATATCTAACAAGGTAGATAGTGTATCTAAAATATTAAATAGTTGTTTACTATCATGTATCTATCAATATATTCAGGTAAAAAATAATACTCCAATACATAAACTAACTGTATCTAATACTAATCAAAGCTCATAGTACAGAGAAAAAAATAAAATCGAACAATTGATGTATCTGAAATAAGTGCAAAAAGATCAAAAAACAAATTGGACCAAATGGAAACCAAAAAGAAATAAACTAAAAAAAAAAGAAGCTAAAACAAAAACAAAAGAAAGAAGAAACTGAAAAGCTTAGATACACATGGAGAAAAATCTGGAGAAATGAAAAAAATGATCCCATCTTCGTCCACCGGACTTTTCTCTCCTTATTGGTTCCTTTCAATCACACTGAGCCTAATTCTGAGATTCAAGAATGTCTCTTCTATCATTTGAGATTAAGAAAAGATCAAGCTTGCTCCCATGGTAGTCCACGATTCTCAAACCTGTTGCTAAGAAGATGAAGTTTTCAATTAGAGAACTCTTGTGGTTTTAGAATTTCGTTATTTTAGGAAGATTTGTTAGAATTGATATGTTAATGAATATGTTAGAATTATTAATTAAGCCTAAAATACTCCTTTATTTAAGGAAATATGTTACACACATCAAATTGAAAATTATTAAAATATGTATCTCTTTAATTCAAACCGTTGATGATATATCATATATGTATCCGACAGACAAAATATGGTATAGGATGTAATTATTGGAACTATCTTGAATTCTAGTAATTAGGTCCTAAACTAATGGAATTTATGTAGTTTACTCTATAAACAAAAGGCTAAGACAAATCTTGATCAGCCTAGATTTCATCCTTTATGTTTTTCTTCTTCTAATTACTTTAGTTATATTAATACCACTATACAAGTGCTCATCATTTTGAGTGAAAAAGAACACTATTGGATAAGCACCATCTATATGTACATTTTTTTTCCGGAAAAGGGTCAAAATTGCCCCTGAACTATATGAAATAGACCATTTATACCCTTCGTTATATTTTGGGATAAAAAATGCCCCTGCTGTTATCCTAAGAGACCACAAATACCCTCAAGAGTTAACACCCCAAATTTTTGTTGACATGGCAAGCCACGTGGGACTAATCCTTCCACCTAAGCGTTGCCAACTAGGATTCACTACAAAAGAACTAGACCTTTAGCGGCAACAACAGTCGCCACAAAAGCCCAGAAAATCGTCACTAAAAGTTTTTAACATTAAATTCTAATTTTGTGTTTTTTTCTTCATTGTTTTTAAAAAACCAAATATGATATCGATTAAGTAGGAGTTTGAAGACACTATATGTTTTATTTTTATGTCATATGTAAATGTATAAAATGTACAATGATGCATTATATATATATAGTAGGAGATTTGAATCGAGAAGTAATTTTGATTATTTTTCGTAATAATATTGGATGTTTTTAATATGGATATTGCAAGTTATTTATTTTAGAAAATTAGGTCGCAATCGAAAATTAATTATCATATTTTTTTGTTGAAAAAATAGGTTTTACTAGCGAATGGTTGTTGGAGCCTTAGTCGCCACTAAAAATCATTCATAGCCTTTAGTGACAATATTTTGGGATTTTGTGGCGACAAAAGTCAAGTTCTTTTGTAGTGAATCTTAGTTGGCAATGCTTAGGTGGAGGGATTAGTCCCATGTGGCTTGCCACGCCACTAAAAAATTGGGGTGTTAACTCTTGAGGGTATTTGTGGTCTCCTGGGATAATTGCGGGGGTATTTTTGATCCCAAAATGTAATGGAGGGTATAAGTGGTCTATTTCGCATAGTTCAGGGGCAATTTTGACCCTTTTCCGTTTTTTTTTTACTTACTCATATGTATAAATCGCTCGTGTAAAATAAATTTTATATTATCAGGTCATTTTTTTACTTATGGTACCAAATAATTATTCACTTTGTTTCAATATTACAAATCATACTTATTTATGCCATTTTTCTCTTATAACGCGAAGTAGATTAAATCATGAATAATCGCATAACAAATTTACAATTCACAAGGAAGAAAAGCACATAATTAAATATATATCTCTTTGATTTGCTGGTGGACACACTTCTATTTTCTTCTCTTTTTTGTTTTTCAGTTAGTGTTGGATTAAATTTGTATTCGCACTGTTGGAGTCATTTTGAAAGGAATGTTTCTAACATGATTTTTTCTCTTTTCTAATAGCTCGAATTTAAAATATTTAGTTAAGCGTGGAGGACTAGTAATTTAATAGTGATGTAGCTTAAAGTTTACTAGAGTATTTTTTTGTTTTCTCCTTTTTATCATGGCTTATGGGTAATCCACTATAGTCTTTTAACTTGATCATTTTCAAGTTGGTAACAAAAATGCATGCATCTCTAAAAGATACTGTACTAGTAATAGTCTTTTTCAACAGTGTCTAATCACTATTTTCTGTTTTTGGCTAATAGTGCAAGCAGCAGCATTATCACCATTGTTGTCCCAATCTCTAAATTGGCCATTTGCATGAAAAAGAGACTTCTACTTGCGTATAGTATACATAATTTCAAGAGCTTTGTGATTATTTAAGTGCAACTTGATATCAAAATGTCTGGGATTTTTACATTATAAATAAGGAAGTTTCTTAAGATAAAAATATCTCAAGAAACACTAATTCAAGTCTTCCAAAAAAAAAAAATGGCTACTTCATATTGGTTCATGTTTTTCTTGTTAAGTGTCTTGTCTTTATTTGCTTCTTCTACTTGTAATTCTATACCATATGTGGGTTCTAATCAGCTCAAGTTTTGGAAAGAAAATGTTGTCAATGAAATGCCTCAAGCTCTTGTTTCTAAATTATCTCCAATGAACATGATTGACTCTAAATATTACACTTCATTAGTGTCCAAAAAGGCATTCTCTTTTGATGCGCAAAGTTGTTTGCTTGCTGATATATTTTGTACTTCTGAGACTAATGCCGAAACATCCAAAATTCCCAATCTAGATTCTAAGATTCTCTACGCAACCAGAACCCCCGATCAAGCTAAAGTCTATGCTTCCAAACTCCCAAATCAAGCCAAAGTTTATCCCTCCAAAATTCCTAATCAAGCTAAGGTCTACACAACCAAAATCCCCAATCTAGATTCTAAGATTCTCTACACAACCAGAACCCCTGATCTAGCTTCTAAGGTATCTCAGACATCCAAAATCCCCAATCTAGATTCTAAGATACTCTACGCAACCAGAACCCCTGATCTAGCTTCTAAGGCATCCCAGACATCCAAAATCCCCAATCTAGATTCTAAGATACTCTACGCAACCAGAACCCCTGATCTAGCTTCTAAGGTATCCCAGACATCCAAAATCCCCAATCTAGATTCTAAGATACTCTACGCAACCAGAACCCCTGATCTAGCTTCTAAGGTATCCCAGACATCCAAAATCTCCAATCTAGATTCTAAGATACTCTACGCAACCAAAACCCCCAATCTAGCTTCTAAGGTAGCCCAAACATCCAAAATCCCCAATCTAGATTCTAAGATATTATATGCAACCAGAAACCCTGATCAAGCCAAGGTCTATCCAACTAATCTTCCAGAACAAACTAAGGTGTATACATCAAAAATTTATGCAACTTCACACTCTAATAGTCATCATCTTGGAGAAGTCTCTTTCTTCAGAGTCTCTATCCTCAAACCTGGAAACACAATCCATCTAGACAACTTAGTGAACCCGTTCCCTCATCGCTCATTTCTTCCTTCTCAAATTGCATCAAAGATCTCCATTAACTCAAACCATCTCCAACATTTATTCCCTCAAACTTTCACTTCACCATTCACAAAAGATACCACAAAAACTACCATCCTCAATTGCAATGCACCTACTCTAAAAGGAGAAGTTAAAACATGCGCAAAATCCTTAGAAGAAATGATAGAGTTCTCAAAGACTACCTTGAAACAAAACCACCTAATTTCATTGACAACAGATAGCATACAGGGGTCAGGACAGAAACTAAAAATTGAGAAATTTCATAAAATCAATTCCCAAAAGAGTGTCTCATGCCATGAGATATTCCTTCCTTTTGCTACATACTTTTGTCATTTGCTATCTTCAACTAATATTTACGCGGTGGAGTTAGTTGATTTAAACACTAATGTTCATGTTAATACAGCTATGGTTGTTTGTCATATGGATACTTCTTCATGGCCAGCTGATCATCCAGTTTTCAAAAAGTTGAATTTTTCACCTGGAAAAGGAGAGGTTTGTCATTGGATGTCACAAACTGATCTTGTTTGGGTTGGAGATGATGCCCATGCATAAAAAAAGAAGAAGTCTACTTGTGCCTTTTAATTAAGCTTTGAGTTTAATTGTCAAAATGGGTTGTCGTTTTTCTTGTTTTAGGAATAGTAAGGTACTGTAATTATGGAAAAATAAGTCCCAATCCTTACTTTCCCTTTCTTGTGTGAAGTGTGCTTTTATTCAGCGTGTAGTGTGATGGTTTTTATCAGAAAATGATATTCCCTTTTTATGTCTATTTTAATAACTTTCAGAATTTAATACTCTTATTAGATTTTAGTTTTCTTCAAAACCAATACAATCAAAAGTTATTTGATATTTATTACTTTTTTCATATTTCGTACTAGAGGCAGGGATAGATCTACTTGGAGTTGAGAGTTTTTATCTGAACTCCTGAATCAAAAAATTATACAATGTATAGAATCAAATATGTATTTTATGTCCATATATTCAATATTGAGCCCCTCAACACAAGTGAGCGGGCTTGGGCGGTTATAGGGGTTCAAAAACTAGTAGGCGCGTGGATTCAAATCTAGCTAGCAACATTTTTCAAAGTTTTAGCTTGAAATCTGGTACAAATTATTTGTCAGCACTATTTAGCATGTTTTTTTTAACCCGAAAATCGGGACCAAAGGAAAAAAGATATTTTGAGGGACATGACATGATGCCTAAATTTCATGTCACCCATTTTTCTCTTGTCGATAATCTTATAACCTCATATAAAAATGGCGAAAGTTTGATCTAATAAAAGCCTTTGATAAGCTAAACTTCAAACGCGTATAAAACTTCATAGTCACACGTATGAAGTTATTTTAAAGTGCTTAAAAGTGCAAAAAAATTTGAAATTTTGGCTATATCTTAAATACTCGGCTATCTGTACACTTACCCCGGTCCCCGGACATGGATATCCTATTTATGGGCCGGATATGGTTGTATCTGACCCATGAGAAATTCGGGTCAAAACTTCTGATAGCACCAAAATATCTGAAGCAGAGAGAAGAAGAACAAAATTAACTTACAGCTATGGGGCTCTCAGCTTCTAAGCGAGTTAGCAATTCACTCCAAAATTCATCCGAATTCAACTCGGCATGTGACTCAGTCTACGATGATTGTCTCTCCCTATCACAGCACGCTTTCGCCGGAGTCAAACCCTACCAGCTTTTCTCCGCCATGGAACGCCTACACGCTTCTCTCTATCCCTCCGTCCCTCTCATAACCAATTGGGTTAAATCGCCTCCGAACCAATTACAAGTCGATAAGGCCTTCAAAATCGTGTCAAAGCGCCGATCAGGCGAAAAGGAGAGTGAAATTGTGCTTGGGAACAAGGAGTTTAAGGAGTTTTCAGTGGAGGTATTTGCGGACGCTGTCGTTTCGTGTGCAGGGAAAGAGCTGTTGAAGAGGGTTCCGGTAGGTGCATTGGGGATTGCTGGCGTTGGTGCGGTGGTAAAGCCTGGGAAAGAATTGATTGCGGCGGCGATTGGTGCTTACGCGCTCGGTGTTGCAACTTCGGTATACGTCAGCTTGGCTTAAACGTATGATTTTTCTTTTTTTTTACTCATAAAAGTGAATAAAAGTTTTTACAAATTTGCTTAAGCCAAAAGTATAAATTAGTCATGTATTACATTATTGTAACCCCTAATAAGAGACTGAAATTTATGTTTAGTTTTAATTGGATGATTAGTAGTGTTTATCCATAATAATGCATGATAGTGACCGTAACAAACTTTATGTTTGCTATGACTATTAATTTGTATATTTCGATATGCATATACATAAAAATCTGTATTTGTATATTTCGGTATACAAACTAAAACACAGTAATTGTATATAAACAAAATTACTACATAGATACAACACATACGTATACTGAATGAGTCTATTTGTATATTTTGGTATACAAATGGGTACTACAATTACCCTTCGAGGTGGCCCAGTGGTTTGGGCTTGGGATTTCCATGTTGGAGGTCTCAAGTTCGAAATCCCTTGCCAGCGAAAGCAAGGGATTTGCCTTCTGGGTCGAGCTCGTCGCACCGGGCTTGTCTAGTGCAGGTTACCTCTCCTATGTGGTTTGCGAGCTATTGCATAGGAGCGGGGGTTTTACCATGTGCGCACCCAAAGGATAGCGGCTGCAGGTTTCCCTTGTCATCAAAAAAAATAAAAAAAAATGGGTACTACAATTAATTTTTTGTATAACACATATGTTTACCGAATGAGTTTATTTGTATATTTCGGTATTCAAATAGGATGACAAAAAATATTGAATGTTTGCTGCAAATTACAAATAAAAGAAAGCATGACTATAACATTTAATTTGAATTAATAGTTTGTTATTTCATATAATTTTCCTTTCTTTTAGTACATATTCGCATATATAATCTCCGCATTCAATTAAATATAGCTACGATATGAAGAGTATTGAAAATATTGACGATTGAATTTGTATCGTCTTTTTCATTCCAATTAAACACGTGGAATCAAAAGAGGAGTTAGAGCCCGTTTGGATTGACTTAAAAGTTGGTCAAACCTACTTTTAAGAGGTTGTTTGGATTGACTTAAAAGTTGGTCAAACATACTTTTAAGTCAATTTTTTACTTCTGGAATTGTTTGATAATTATAAAAATAACTTAAAATAAGTCGAAAATGACTTAAAATAAGTTACGAAGTGTTTGACAAGGTAAAAAAATGACTTAAAATAAGTCAAAAACCAAAAGTAGGTTTCCCCCTACTTTTTATTTTTTGACTTAAAAATCATTTTAGTTTGACTTTTTATTTCTAACTTAAAAACTACTTTTTTTAAGTCAATTCAAACGGGCTCTAAGTCAGTTTTTTACTTCTGAAAGTGTTTGACAAATATAAAAAATAACTTAAAATAAGTTACGAAGTGTTTGGCAAAGTAAAAAAATGACTTAAAATAAGTCAGAAATCAAAAGTAGGTCTCCCCTACATTTTTTTTTGACTTAAAAGTCATTTCAGTTTGACTTTTTATTTTTGACTTAAAAACTATTTTTTTAAGTCAATTCAAACAAGCCCTTACAGGATTAATAACGCAAAAGATAATATTGTGTGTAGGATAATTTGGAACCACAGAAATTGGATCATCTGGACCATGAAAAACAATAATTCAAGAATGATCTTGACCGTTTAGCCAATGTACTAAGTATTAAAACACCAATATTGAAAGTGAAAGTGACACTTGAATCTAGCAACGTACAACTCATCATTCATAACTTGTCACCCCACATACATAAAATGATTTGAACTCCCACCGTCCCTATTTATTGTTGTGTTTAAGTTTGGTGTGAATAAAAAAATAAAAAGAAAAAAAACGGAGAGAAATGAAAATCGAATTTTATAATCTTTATCGTTTATGAGTTTATATATATCGGCTTTTAAATAACGGCATCATTTTTCAGACGGACATTTCTTGCACTATTTGAACTCCAAATTGCGGCTATATAAATATAGAGGCATTGCCTTAACTTTGATCATTGAATCTTTACACTTCTTCTCTATATATTTGTACAAAATATTTTTTTGGTCTATATCACATAAAATTTTCAATATATTTAAGTAATTCGAATATGTAGTTTTTTTAATATCTTTTCTTTAAAAAAATTAAAATTGGAATGGAATTAATATATGCAAATTGAACCCGAATTCGTGTCTTTCCTCGACTAATTAAGATAAAATTTATTAATTTAGTCCTCCTTAATGAAACTTTTCCATTTGAGGTTCTAGTAGTAAAGTCCGCAACAAATTTGAGTGGTATTAACTTAAAAATGAAAACCTCAAAATATTGAAAAAAGGAAAGTATTTACCATTAAAAATTGTAAAAATAATAATAATAGAAGAAATAATAATAATAATAATAATAATAGAACTAAGAATACGATAATATTAGCACAATAATAATAGAACATGTAGAATTGTAGATACTCCAGATTAGGACTTTGCTCAACTATTGAGAAGAGAGAAAACACTCTGCTATTTACTAATTGTCTATCGTAAATCTTACACCTTCATGCCTTCCTATTTAGAGTTATATTATCATTGAGTTAAAATATATCATGTCATATTCAATTTTGTCTCCTAATATTTTCTCGGTCTACCTCTATTTCTCCTTAATCCTATAACTGCCAACTCTTGCAGCCTCATCGAGGCACTTACACGCTCTTCCTCTTCACATGTTCAAATCGTTTTAGTCTCACTTTTTGCATCTTGTCAATGATAAAGGCTACTGCCACATGCCCCATATATCTCAAGTCATAATCTTGTCTCTTCTAGTATGCCTACACATCCATCTATGCATCCTCATCTCTCAGAACATGCGAATATTGATTGATAATTTCTCTATAAGACTAATCTTTTAAATCTCGATAACAGATTCTTATCACCCCACTCCAACTATCAATAAATTAAACACCTTCTCAAATCTATAAACTTCAAATTCTATCTCCGTCTCTGACTCAAAAAATATCATTGATATATTGAGGTAGATGCGTGTGAATCTGGTATTTCAAACTCCCACCAACAGCCACCGTCCACGAAAGGGGAGTAGAAATAAATAATACCCAAATATTCATAGCCACTAATATTAACGGCAATCCAACAGCCACACAAAAGGGAAGAAAGTGGAGCCCTGCTAATACTGTGCTGTCTCAATACTCATCAAGTATTTTATACGCAAATCCTATTCTTTTATCCACACAAATCTCCCTCTTCCACTCATTTCATTCTCTGTATTCTTCTTCTTTCTCCTCCCATTTTTCTCATTACAAAGACCACATTTTTCTGTTTTTGATTGAAAGTTTTCATTTTTATTACATTGGACTAACCACCTGCTTTGGGTTTTCTTGATTTCTGCAGGTCTTTTTTTTGTCTGACTGACCATTTTGGCATATCAGAGTTTGGGTATTTTTCAAATCTTGAAAAGTTCTGACATCTCTCCCAAAAAGCTTTAAGACACTATTTTTCCTCTTTTTCTTGTGTGAAACTCAAAAGGGTATGTCTTGAATTAGTGTTAGGAGGCAAGAGTTGAGTAATAAAAGATGAAGATCCAGTGTGATGTGTGTGAGAAAGCTCAAGCTACTGTGATTTGCTGTGCTGATGAGGCTGCTTTGTGTGCAAAATGTGATATTGAAGTTCATGCTGCTAATAAATTAGCAAGTAAGCATCAAAGGCTTCATCTTCAGTGCCTATCTAACAAGCTTCCTCCTTGTGATATTTGCCAAGTAAGGGATCTTCTTCTTTTTTTTGTTGCCCTGTTCATGGAATAATTTGTTTTTAGTCTAGATTGTGTTACTAATATTTCAATCTGGTAGTTGTGTTGGTCCTTGATTAATGGAAAGTTAACTTGTGTACCCTTCGGGGTGCCCCGGTGGTTTGGGCTTGGGACTTCCATGTTGGAAGTCTCAAGTTCGAAATCCCTTGTCAGCGAAAGCGGTTTGCCTTTTTGGTCAAGCTCGTCGCACCGGGCTTGCCTAGTGCGGGTGACCTCTTCTATGTGGTTTGCAAGCTATTGCATAGGAGTAGGGTTTTTACCATGTGTGCACCCTAAGGATAGTGACTGCGGTTTCCTTTGTCATAAAAATAAATAAATGGAAAGTTAACTTGTGATGTTCCTTTTAATAGACTCTGATTAGATTATTAATATTACCATTTCACATAACTAATTTTGCATTTCTATGTTTAGTATTTATCACTCCCTCTGTTTCAATTTGTGTCTTCTTACCTTTTTAGTTCCTGATCTTCAATTCCAACATGTGACATGTTTTAAGGTCATAGTATTTAAAGGGTGTAATGTTGATCTTTAGTTTAAGACCACTTGATTCAAAAGTCTCTGGTTACTTTCTTAAACTTCTCTATAAGTCAACCCAAGACATAAAATGAAAGCGGAGGGAGCAAAGGCGGATCTAGGATTTCAGTTCTAGAACATTGGTGCACCATAAAAAAAATGTATTAAGTGGGTATTGATACCGAGTTCTCTATTCAAATAACTTAGCATTCAACCAACCAAGTGCACCATTTAGCTTTACAAAATGTATACCTAAAATATCTAATTTCACAGAGAGACCATGGGTTTAGGTGCCCCAAAATTAGCATATAAATTTGCCACTGAGGGAGGGGGGGGGGGGGGGGTTATGATAATGAAGTTCTTGCTTTTCTAGCTAAAGATATAGGGGAGAGGGAGGAATGGAGGCTTACCAGACTGCGCATCTTAAACCTCATGTCATAACCAATAAGTATCTCAAACAAGAAAAGAGTTGTAGGTGTAGATAGGGCATAGTGTAAATGATTTCATGGATATGGGATAGTTTATGTTTTCAATTTCAGAAGGCTTTGGTTCAACATCAAAGGTAGTACAACATGGAATGTATGGTAGACGCACGTCACAAGTTTTACCTTGATGGGAAACTAACCCTAGTGTTGTAGTGGAGAAAAGTAGATGTGCGGACTTGTTAACCACCGAGTTTCCAAGTTGGAAACAAAAGGTTTCTTCTATGATGGTGTCAACCCTTTCAAAGACCGGAAACCTCAAATGAAGTTTCATGTCTATATTATTGCACATAGAATTTATACCTTGTAGTCAAGTGATAATTCTAAATTGGAAATTGTTGAGAAGAAGCAAGAATTAAAAGTGATTTTTCTGAACATGGTTATACCTGTCAAAATGATGTAAACATACCTGAGAAATAAGATTGAAAGTTAAAGATCAATGTTCTTTTCCAGAAATTTTATGACCGTCTTTGGGAGGACTTCAATGTTGCTTGCATTTAACTTGAACTATCATGTATGCAGGATAAAGCAGCCTTCATCTTCTGTGTTGAGGATAGAGCTCTCTTTTGCAAGGACTGTGACGAAGCAATTCATTCAGCCAGCAGCCTCGCTAAGAACCACCAACGCTTCTTAGCCACTGGAATCCGTGTAGCCTTGAGCTCAAGCTGCAATAAGGAAGCAGTAAAAAACCAACTGGAGCCACAACCACCTCAGCAGAATTCCCAACAAGTTGGCTTGAAAATGCCTCCACAGCAATTGTCCGGTATCACATCACCATCTTGGCCTGTCGATGATTTACTAGGATTTCCAGATTATGAGTCGAGTGACAAGGTAAAACAAACTTATTCCTTTTACATTTTGCAAGTACCCTTTATTTTCTACCACTTGGGTGGCTGAGGGATTGATGTGTAGAGGACTTCTCTAGATGATGAGAAGCTATCAATTTTGAAACACTTAAATATGCAAAAGACGACTTCCTTAGATTCCTCTATACATAGGGAGACATTTTATAACACCATTACATGTATATATGAAGTTGGCCTAGGGTTCAGTCTAATATGTGAAATTGTGGTGACCCTTGATTCAGTTTTACCGTGTCATTGTCTATTCATCTAATATGTAATGATTGTTTCAATCTTTACAGAAGGATCTACTTGAGCTTGGTGAATTTGAGTGGTTAGGAGGCATTGATCTCTTTGGTGAACAAACAGCAGCTGAAGTACCTGAGCTATCAGTACCTCAGTCGAGCAACACAAATATTTACAGGACAACCAAATATCAAATGCCTTACAAGAAGCCCAGATTTGAAATCCCAGATGAAGATGAGTATTTTACTGTCCCAGATCTTGGTTGAACACCAACTTCAAGAAGTTCCTAATTAAAAGTACGTGTGCTTGTGTGTAGTACTTAATCAGTGCTCTCATACTGTCAAAAGATATGTTCAGTAAGTAGAAAAAGTATTGTTCTGCTTAACTCTTAAAGATACTCCTTATCTTGCTTACTTTTGCAGTGCGCTCATATTGTCAACAGATATGTTAAGTAAGTAGAGGAAACATTATTCTGCATAAGATATCCTTTATCTTGCTTACTTTTCGCCTCTTGGGTAGAATTGCATCAGTTTCTTATTCTTATGGCAACATAAAAACATATTGAGGCATTCTTGGACATGCTGATTTTGGGTTCTTTGAGCTAGTAAAACCTAGTTTTGTTACAAGAACTACCACTGATTCATTACTCCACAGTTGTGATTTTACCTTGTAGCCTCAAACCAAGGAACAAACTTTCTTGGCGTTGATGCACCATCTCTCAACAACAATTGAGTTAGAAGTTTTGCATTTAGGCATCCTTCATCAATTACTGCACATTTAAGCAGCGACCCAACTCATGAGCACTTTAAGCAAACTTCCCAATATTCCTGGGATTTGATGAGAAAGCAAATAACTATTTGTCTCCTAGAATATAATATCGGAATGAAATACATATTAAAGGAGAAGATCCATAGGAAGAAAGCTTAGTTTATTAAGTGCCTTGATGGACCGTCATCACAACAAAACATTAAAATCCAAAACTAAAAATTGAAAGGCTTCCTACTAGCTTGAAAGTAAAAAAACTCATAGAGGGGGGAATATATGGAGATGGAAAATGGAAAAAAATATTAAAAAGATAACATGATGTTTCTATGCTCCTCCCTTGAGCAAAGTGAGGGCTTCAGATTCAGTAGGCAGAGCTGGGATTGCTCCTTTCTTGGTGGTTGTGATGGCTCCACATGCACATGAAAACCTTAGTACTTCCTTCAACCTTGCTTCATCCTGCATTTTTTACACAAATTAGTATTATTATACTCCACGTTATCGCTTAATTATTAGTACTAAGAAAAGGTAATTATTAACTACAAAATTTTACCTCAAGAATGGCTTGGTCATCAACAATCTTGGTTAGAAGGGCACCAACAAAAGAATCACCAGCTCCAGTGGTGTCAACAGTTTTCACGTGGAATCCTCCAACGCTTCCATGGAATTTCTACACCCCAAAAAAGAACCAAGTCAGATTAAACAATTGAGTAACTACATAATAACTATTCAGCCTTGTCAGTATATTGATATCACATATTCTAATTATTTAAAAAAAAAAAAAAAGGCCCTTATTAGCCATGAGGGGACACACTAATTAGCAGTACGGCGAAAAGTAAAAAATATTTTAAATTATGTCAATACCTTTGGGCTAAGATCAAGTGGAAGAAATAAAATTAGGCACACAAATAATGTACTTTTAGTGTTGTAGGTCCTCCTTGGCTTACTTTAATTACAAATTAAACAATAATGGTTCGTCTAAGTTCTTACCTACCACTTTACAGCTATCTACTAGTGAATTCAATAAGAAGCAATCAAATAAAATAACTAAAACGAAAGAATGATTACGACCTGATAGTATAAAAATGATTTTAAACAAAGATATACCTTGGTGTAGTAATTGCAACCCTTTTCACCAAGAGTGACCAAGAGGAGCTTCAAGTTAGGATGCCACAAGGACATGGCAGATTCATCATCAATCTTGTTGCTTCCAGTGAGGAATTCGAGTTCCACATCGCTGACCTTGATCACATCAGCATAGTTCCAGATGCTCTTGATTTGCTTCCTGGCCTCTTCTTCCGAAGACCACAGCGGCAAACGAAGGTTTGGGTCATAAGAGAGCAATGCCCCTGCCTCCTTTGCTACTTCCATTGCCTTCAAATGTGCTGATCTACATGGCTCCACGATCAAACTAATTGATCCGTAGTGGAACACCTTAGCCTATATTACACAAATCAGACAAACAATAAACTATAATCAAAACGAGAATTAATTAGTTTGAATAATTAGATGTGGGGCTGACAATTAATGATTCCCCACCTACCCCCTTTGGTAACATTGGGTGCTCTCTTTGCTCTAAGATCTCGATACACTCTATATTATTCCTCCTAGTATATATCGTCATTATACACTTTTTGACTTTCATGACTTCTTCTAGCCCGTGACAGTGACGGAGTTACAAGGACACAAACTGGATTCTACATCTACTATATACTATAAATTATGAAACTAATTTCAATGCAAACAAATCAACTTGGTTTTGTTGCAAATATCATGTGAACTAAACATCTACTATTTTAAATTTATAAGGTAATAGAAACAAAAGAGTGATAATGATATGAAGAGAAAGAGACAAATCATAGCTCTTTGAGATTTCAACACCTGAAAGGTAGGAAAAGTTGGGTTAAGCTAACAGACAACACTCACCCACTCTTCAAGAAAAATCCGTGTCACTTACAGCTGCATCTTAATTGCATGCAACACAATACACAATAAACTAGCTTTAAGGTTTTTAAACTCTACCTTTCTCCCAATTTTCGCTCTAACTGAATTACTAATTGACAAAATTCTAGCTGTCTCTCTTTAAACAAACAAAATTTAAAAAAGTGGATAGGGATCAACTTTTGCTTACAAAAGCAAAACCCATCTCATAAAGGGAACACACTATTTATAGATTGTTTCATTCTATTAAATAAAAGTCGAAATGGATGTGTGTGACATATTAGTAAGATGAAGAGAAGAGCTTGATCTCAGTAACTTGGGGGATTCCGGATTGGATCCAATTAGGCAAATAAATGATATGTCATTTTCTAATTAATTAGAAAAACTACAGTAAAGTCAAAAAAGGACACCAACCAACCCACCTAAAAATAAAATTAAGTTTTACGTCTTTTTCAATTTTAATTACTATTATAATTAACTAAACTACAGTTGAGTCAAAAACAGACAACAACAAAAAACTCACCAGCTTCGTCCATATCAGTAACCAAAAATAAGATCACAAAACTACGAAATTGCACGTGAGAAACACGCACAAATCATCAAATCCAATGCGAGTTTGGGAGGGAATTAAAAAATATTAATTAGAGATTTAATGACGATGGAACTTACAGATCTAATAAGATCAAGATTCAACTCATCGGGCGTGAGCAACATATCAGCACTGGGATTTCTGTAAAACATAAACTCACGCTCTCCGTCGGCGCGTAGAGTCACGAACGCCAAAGCCGTCCTGGCGCCCTTGTCAAAATTGATTCCGTCGGCTTGTACGCCGTTCGTTTTCAGAATCCCGGCGAGCATGTGACCAAACTCATCGTCGCCGAGTTTCCCGACGAACGCCGACTTCCCTCCGAGCCTTGTCACCGCGATGGCGACGTTCGCCGGTGCACCGCCGGGAGCTTTCAAAAATCCGGGAGCCTCGGCCAGGGATACGCCGGAGACTGTCGGAACGAAATCGATCAACATCTCACCGAAACTGACGATCAAACCGGAAGAAAGAGCACTACCGTTAACTGCCATGGCGACGATGAATATAGAAAATATATGTATCTATAGGTGTATCTATAGGTTTTATATAGTAATAGAGAGAGAAGAGGAGGAGGAGGATAAGTGAAGATTATTAGGAGCTTTATATAGAAGGTGGTTGAAGAGTTCTAAGAAGAAGAGAAAACTATTTCATTACGCACAGGGATTTATTTTATTTTAATTAAAAAAAAAGTATTTGTAGTAATAATTATCCAAAAAATATTATGCGACACATATATTCCTTAATTTTAGGCTAATAGTAATTATTATTAATCTTAAATGGCACGTCACTTTTATGTGGATGTAGGACCTTTATTAACTTGATTAAAGACAAGAAAAATATCCCACAAAAAAGTGAAGATTTTAGAAAAAAATAGATAAATATTTAATACGATTACAAAATTATTTTTTCTAGTAAATTAGTGCTAAAAAATAAAAGGGGAGAGAAAATAAAAATCTTGAAGAATTTTGTTGTTAATTTTTATTTTGTTGACTTGTTATTAGTTTATGGTAAAAGTTAAGCTAAATAATCTCCTAATTATTCAACTAATAACTAATCTTCTAGGATCTAGGTGTTAAATCGTTCTAAAAGTTAAACAATTTAAAGTCTAATTAATAATTAATTGACTAGATCATTGATGGTTTAGTTAGTTTTGGTTTTAATTATAAATTGTTTTGATTTCTTTATTAATTGAGTTTTTTGGAGTATAATTGTGAAAAGATAAGTATGAATTTAAGTAGGAGTAAACATTGGGACAAAAAGACCGGTAAAGAATCTAATTCGTAGAAGAAGGATTAGTAATTAATACGAATGGGATTAGGATTCAACTTTAAGTTAACAATCAGTACTCCTTATCCTATATTAATTGTGGCTTGAGTTTTTTCATTAAGGTCATTAAAAATAATTAAAAGTTGTTGGTGAAGTTATTGTTATATGACTAGTCATATCTTCAAGTAAGAAACGGTCTCTCGCAAAAATATAAGAGATTTTTTTATCCGATTTTTCCCCGAATCCAGCACAAAATGAAAGCTTAATACATTACATTGTTTTTTTTAATAGTAACTACATGATACAATTTATTTAAATTATTCCTATTATCAAACATTTTTTGAGAATTAAATAATATTAAAAAAGAAAGAACTTATTTCTTTGATATTAAGAATATAATTACTAATTTTAATCTTAAATTCCTAAAATAATAATGATTTTTAGATAATTTTTAATATTATAGAGATAAGTGTTGAAAAAAATTAAAATTGATGTGGAAAATCTAATTTGTTTAGAATTTGATATTTGGTAATTTATTTAATTTATATCTAAAAAAGTTTGTAGTCAAATTTATATAGAAATTATATTTTTGAAATTTCTAGTCAGTATATTTGAGTCAAAATTATATAGAAATGATATTTTTAAATTAATAGTCAAAGTATATCTGATTTATACAATTATAAAAATGGGTGCTTTTAGTAACTTTTAATGTGAAAAAAAAATTGGAAAATTATATTTTCTTCGTTCCCATTTAGTTGTCACAATATCTTTTTTTTAGATTCAAATGATAAGAATTTTGACAAACATTTTACGACATATTTTTTCATTATATTGATATTAAAAATATTACTCTCAATTTATAGTACTTTTCATATAATTTTTTAATATCTAAATTTTTTATTAAAAATTATCAAATTAATATAATTTAATTTAACTTTAAAAAATTATCAAATTGATTTTAAAAAGATGCAACATGACAACCAGGGGAATACTAATCATTTACAGATTCATGGCATTTAGAGCAAGTCATTTTACTTCATTGAAAACCCATCATACAAATGAAAAGTATATACACCAGAAAAATCCATCATTCTTTTATATATATATATATGAAAAGAACATTGTAAATAGTTTTAAAATAAACATATTACGATTTCATTAGGATTATGAAGCTATTATTTTATTATTTTATATTGGAAGTCCCATTATATAATGATATGAAAAATACCCCAACTTTGATTGGATTTGTTGTTGCGATACTAAACTTTCATAAGGACCTATTACCTCCCTAGACTATTTAATATCGTATTTTAAACATATATATTTCTCCACGTGGACATAAAAAATAATGCAAAATTATAAATAGTAATGTGTCCACGTGAGCACATATATACCTTTAAAATACACTATTAAATAGTTCAGGGGGTAAAAAATACGGTATTAAATAACCTAGAGAGGTAATAGGTCCTTATGAAAGTTTAGTATCGCAACAGCAAATCCGACCAAAATTGAGATATTTTTCAGACCCTTATCCCAACAAAATATGTCAAAATCTAATTCAATTACTTTATATAATTATCTCTAATTAAGGGTGTACATAAATCAGATTGGTTCAAATTTAATTATAAAATTAGGTTCAATTTTGTTTATCCTTATCTCCAATAATTTAATTATGACAAGTTCAACGTATGAAACTTAATTAATGTAATTGATGTGAAGTAATATAAAGTATGTTTTTTGGTGTATTTTATTGATGTTTAATCCAAGGGTTTATATATGGACTAGCACTAATAAGTCGCTAACTAATAAAAATTAACATTAATTTTAAAATCTTCATCTCGAATGCCCTTAACCATGCTAAAATTTTGATTATTAAAAACGTTATCTATATTTATTTTTTTTTTATTTGATATAACAATAATTTTCAAGCACCGCCCACAATGCCAAACAAATAAAAACTAAGAGTTGAAATTCAAGAAAAGAAAATTATTGTTAAATAAATAAATATCAAGTGAAAAAATATTATTAAGGCCACGAGTGGTTTTCAAAGATTCTGTTTTGGTAGGCTGATAGCAACCCATAGTTTTTAGTTTTAAAAAATTTCCACTTGTTTCAATATCTTATTTAAATAATGCCCACTTGTATCAATATAATATTTTTTTAATAGTAACAAATGATAAATTGTTAAGTTTTGGATTTTACCGGTTAATATCTCTATTCATCTCAAATTATCTATCATATTTCTTATAAAATAGTAATTAAAAAGGCTTTTGCTATTTTATTCATTTAACAATATTATTATCCTTTGGTATGTGATATAATGTGGCATATCCTAAGTATTAAGTTTTGAACTAGAATTATATTTTATTTAGTTGAAGTAGCTTCGATTAATCAGAATATAAATTTAATCTTAATCTTATTTTAGATATTTCACTTTATCTTATTCAATATTCTACTTTATCCTATTCAGTTTGATATTATTTTATTTTATCTTTTATAATTATATTGTGAAATAATTTTATCCGTAAATTAGATGACCCCTTTATACTCAACGTCTAATCCACGTGAATCTCATCATATGATTGTAATTTGTGGGTGAATGGAGTCTTCTTATGAAACCAACAGAGCAGCCCCTTGTCTGTTCATTTATTTTAATTATTATTATAGGATTAAATAATAAATTGTTAACTACACTTCTCTTTCAAAAACATTGACACTGCAACTATACAATTCCAGAAATTAGCAAGAAAATGCACCATTGACAATATAGACGAATTTAAAATTTATGAAATTTTAATTTCAGCTCTATTTATTTAGCAAGTTCAAAATTTAAATAAAAATGTTATACACATATATAGAGTACATAAAATTTTCTGGCTTAAAATATCATATATATAGAGTACACAAGTGCAACTGGAATTATATATATATTTAATATCACATGTTATTAAAATAATTGTAACGTGACACGACATTGCTTTAATATTTGTATAAAAAATATTAGCATTAGGTGGACTCAAGTAAGAAATGTTAATTAACTAAAGTTATGAACGAATGAAATTAAGTCTCACTACAATTAATTAATATATTTCAAATTCGAATCTTGAAAATAAAAACAATATTTAATAGTAGGGGTTTTTTCCTCTTATGATCCTACATAGTGTACGAATTTGAAAAAGATTGGACGGTTTAAAAAATACTAATACTATTGTTAAATATATATAACAATTATAAGAATACTATATATAAAAAGATTGGACGGTTTAAAAAATAGTAATATTATTACTTAAACAGTAATAAGAATATTTTATTAAAAAACCAAAGTAACACATTGGCCCATTGGTTGGAAAGGGAAATTAAAACTAGCAATTTGTTTGCAAAGCAAAGTCAAATCATTAGATGGGAGGAGAGTGTCTCACCAAATCTTGTCTATTTCTTTCTTTGTTTGATAATTACACAAATCCAACCAACTTTTATTCTAATTATAAAGCAATTAATTAACTCTACCTGCTCCATTATTATTTTGCAAACATTTTTAATTAATTTAAGTCCAACACTACCAATTTGTTCTCATAACAATTAAGCATAATCATTTCCGTACCTTTTATTAAAAATAAAATAATAATTCATATGTGGAAAAAACAATACTTCTTACGTCTTAATTTATATGATATAGTTCGAATTTCAAGAATTAAATAATCAATGTGATTTCTTCGTATGTCCTTTAGATATTTTGAACTGTTAATTACTTACTAAAATTAACATTGAAAATTTTCATGAATATATGGAAATTTAAAGAGAGTAGTAACTTCTCAAAATTAAAGCAAAAAATATGAATTACTCTATACATATTCTTATGTTATGTCTTACTTTGGAATCCCCCATATTTAATTGAAGACCAAGGATATTGAACTATTCTTGTATATTCAACATTCTTTTATATTGGCGCCTGATCGGGTTGGTTGAATAAGTGATCTAATCCCAAATAAGGGGTTTGAATATCAAAATTTCCTGCATGTTTTTTTTTATTTCGAAATTGTCATCATCATACGATACTTGATTTAACCCTCTTATATGAATTACGAGTTATTAACTTAAAAGAAAATTCACTTTATGCATTTGCATCCAGGAAAAAATAGGGGTTGTAGGTTGACTTGTCCATAAAAACGTATTCAACATTCTTCTTAGATCTAATCTTCAAATTCAATTTGCTTTCTTAATTCAATTAGTAGGACCTTTAGAGTCAACTTATTTTTCACGCCACTGGTGTAGTGTGGCATTGGTAAAATACTGTATTATAAATTCAATAATTGCACCTAGCTACTTAATCAAGACTAGTTATAAAAGGGAAATAAATAAATGTATTTTTCGAAATGGATATCACTAAAATGATATTTGTTATGCTCAAAGTCTTCAACTTAATGGGAAATGCTAACCATATCATCAAACTCATATCGAAAATTAAGTATTTTGATTCTCATACTTAAAATATTTCCACGACAAAAAAAGTATGTTTTATATCAGAGGGGGTCACCGGGTTCACGTGAACCCATGCTTCCCTCCCGAAATCATGTATAGTAGTATTATATTATTTAATTTTTTGTTAAATATAAATATGCACATTCGATGTATCATATAATGCAACGATGATTGGATGCACCTCTCAATGAGGTTAGAAATTTGAATTTTGTATCTATCTTGTTTTATTTTTCTTTCTAAAATTGGATAGCACATCTCTAAGTAGTTATTGATAGCACTTTTGACATTTTAATTAATGGGGAATTTTAGCATATAGCCACTCAAAAATAGCTTAATTACGCTCCATAACTATAGTATGTCAATTACGATTTGTAACTACATGTTATAGGGAGGAGAGAGGCGAGCGAGAGAGGGAAGAGAGTGGAAAGAGGCGAATTGTATATGTATATTTGTCAAATAATTGTATATATGTAACAAATATACATATGTATTTGTATATTTGGCGAGCGAGATTGGGAGAGGGAGGAGAGATGCGAGCGAGATTGGGAGAGGGAGGAGAGAGGCGAGCGAGAGAGGCCAAAGAGTGGAGAGAGGCGAACTGTATATGTATATTTGTCAGATAATTGTATATATATAACTGATATACATATGTATTTGTATATCTGGCAATAGAGATTGAGAGAGGGAGGAGAGAGGCGAGCGAGATTGGGAGAGAGACGCGTGCGAGAAAGGTAAGAGAGTGGAGAGAGGCTAATTGTATTTGTATGTATGTCATACAATTGTATATATATATGTCATGTAATTATTATTATTATTATTATTATTATTATATATATATATATATATATATATATATATATATATATGAGTGTGTGTGTGTAATTTGTATATGTATAAAAGAGGACAAGTGACATAATTAAAGCTAAAATTAAGCTGCGAGCCGTAATTAATTCAAACTATAGTTATATTAGCTAATTAACTAGTATATGCTTGCTTTTCCGCGTAATTTTCCCCTAATTAATTAAGCATTTCAACTTATAACTTTAAAGTTTTAACTGTTTTCAATCATAAGAACCTAAATGTCAAACCGATTAGATCCACATTTTCATAACAGTGGACCCATCATTTCGAAATTCTGGATACACCTCTATTCTATATGCCACGGGGAGGGGGGGGGGAGGGGTTATGTTTTTTTTGTTTTTGTTTTGGTACTATGAATGAATACGACGTAACTCGAGGGGCCAGAAGTAGTTGATTAATGGATGCATGTGATGGGGCATGCAAATCAAGGAGAAAATAAAAGAGTAAACATGAAGCAATCAATAAAATTAATTATTTAGCCATGAAATTTTTGTAAGTAATGAACTTTAAGTGAAGTTGAAATATTGGATTAAAAGTCCATTTCAAAGTAAAATAATAATTTCAATATTAATGGTGGATTATATGAGTAGTCAGTGTTCACAATCACACCATATTATTACTATAAGCTGAAATTGATACTGTTTTAGTAAGAGTACTTTGCATAGCATTTAAATAAAGATTCATAATAAATATATAAGAAATTTAGAGATGGTAATTGAGCGGGATGAAACAGTGTGAGGCAGAACATGATAAATTATTAAAAGATTTGATTCTAAACTAGTAAAGAAAACAATAAGGAACTTGAAGTATAAGCTTACATATTTCAAGCTTGATTTGATATCTTACTATTAGTTACATATTTGAAATAATTATAATATATGATTTCTTATACAAAATTACGTCTACCACAAGTTTTTATTCTGCTAGTTTATGCTTGGGATTTGCCACTATATTTTATTCTTAAATATATATTTGAAATGAACTTTTAAAATAGGGTAGAACGAGTGTGGACATGACAATTTTTTTTAAAGATGTAAACAAGATAGAGAAAATAGCAGGTCAAGATTTATCCCGCTAAATATATATTAGATGGTGCGATAAAAATGAAAGAAAGTATAAACAAAGTAACACAGGGTAAAAATCAAATAATATTTTAAAATAACTTCTTTTAACACTTTATTTTTGCAAACGGACCCATCACCTTATTTTGCTCCCTAACTAAATCTTAATTGGATACAACTTTTTTATATATATATTCTTTTGCTACACTTTTTTTATTCACAACTTGAATCACCGGTCTATATTAAACGATTAGACCAATGGCCTTATTTTTCTTGTAAAAAAATGATGAAATCTGACTTTTATGATTATTTCAAATTTTAAATGTTATCTATTATGCTTTCATCTTTTAATCTCAATGAAGGTGACAAAATAAAATTAATTAATTTATTATGCGATATCATAATTATATTTTCTTTTTTATTCGTGATATCATAATTATATTTTCTACTTTATTAGGTGAAATAATTATTATATCTATCTACATGTCTATTTAGATCACTTATAAAAAAAGTTTTGTTGACCCTTGGATGTCCTTTGGATCGACCAAAGTAACCATATTTTTATGAAATTCAATGTTAATTTCAATAATAGATACAACACCACAACAAATAGCAAGTGTTACCAATTTTCATAGACTTTTCATTATTTATCTCCTTCTCTACAAAGTATTCATTAATTTTATTAACTCTATTATCAACGAGAGCGTTTGTTTCAATCACACTCTCTCGAACTAGCTTATTTACTCTTATTTGTCTAATAAATTTTGAATGTTCATATAATGAGACCAAATTCTATATTCACAATAAAGTTCTTGCTTGAAGTCACTCCTACTTAAACAATAAACCTTTAGCCATTAAACATTTTATGAAATTGTTGACGTAGCGCGTATTTAAAATGTTCCAATACTTTATTTAGACGTGATTTAAAATTTTTTATCTGTGATTAAAAAAGTATAGTGATTTAGAAATAGCGGAAAACATCATTTAAAGTATTACTTCTTCACTCACAAATAGTCAAAAAGTATATTTTTTTTCCACAATAAAATTCACATAGAAGTACAAATTTACTCTTTTTAAAAATCTCACTTTCAAGTAAAATTTTTGAGGGAAAAAAAAAACTAAATAAAAAATATTGTCCAAACAATTTTTCTTTTGCTTTGGGTACAAATATTATTCAAACATCTACTTAGAGCTAAGACCCGGTCCACATTTTAAGCCCGAGCCGTTCTCGGGTCCAGAAGAAATAATAACGCACAGTCTACTCCACAAATGTATAACACGTGTCGATCCTTCATTGGATGATTCCAAAATAGCTGACTTCTTATGGCTTGTTGAACCCAATCAATTCTCAACATCTCATATTCACAATAGCCATAGTTCTGCCACTGCCTGAACCCTCAACCCCTCTTTCTCTTCTCTTCTCCCCCCCCCCCCCACCCCCCACCCCCACCTTCTGTCCGTTCCTGCGAAACCTTCACAACGTGGATTCATTTCGTTATTTGTACGATTTTGAGTAAGTTTCTCGTTTCCGATTCTTTGTTTGGTGGAATCTACAGAAAGTTTGAATTTGTATTAAAAAAATTGCTCTTTTTGTTCTTTTTTTCTGTTGGAATTGAGTCCGGGAGAAAATTTTCAAATATTTTTGTGGTGGGTATTGAAGCTGAACTCTAAAAAGGGAATAAAACCCTTTTGCGTAATGAACAGGATTTTCTGAGGGGATTGTTCTTTTTCCTATGGGGATTATTGGTTTCCCCTGTATTTGGGTATTTTTTTTAATTCTCTGTATGCTGAGTGCTGGAGTTTATGTTTTAGGCTGAAATATCAGCTTCTTATGTGTTTGGGACAGTATTAATTTGGAATTGTCTTTTGAATTTTGAATCAGTTATGCTTTTGGTTACCAATTATTTAAGTTATTGAAAAGATATGATTTTTTTTGCCCCATTAGCTTTTTAAATGTGATGCTTAGAGAACTCCTAATTTTTAAGAAGCCTTTGGACATATTAGCAAGTATTGGAGTGAAATGGACCTAGATGGAGTGGGATGAATATTGAGGATTTGTATGGCAATTCCGAACTAGTTAGGATTGAGGCATAATTATTGTTTTTGTTGTATAAAGAAGGGAGTATTTGTTTAGTTGGGGATTTGCTGCTGCAAGAGTGAATGATCTTCATCAAGGATAACTTAATCCAAAAGAAGTAAAACCATATAGGATAAACTAACGTATAAGGCTGACTATGGAGATATAAGTCAAGAGGAGGACTCTTTATGGAGAAGAATTATCACAGCAAAATATGGAAAAAGTGATTGCTGGTGCACTAACCGAGTTAGTTCTCCACATGGTTTTGGATTGTGGAGATATATTACAAGTTTATTGCCTAAGTTTCAAATACATACTTTTCTGTAGGTTTTGGATGGCCAGAAATTAGGTTCTGGAAGGATATTTGGTTGGGAGATCTTTAGATTGGCGATTCATCCTGATGTAACTATAGTTCATTGTAGAGCTTGAAAGAGTTTGGAGCATCTCATTTAGAAGGAATTGCCAACGCCCGAGAGTTTAGAGGACTTGATTAAGCTTATCACCAGATTAGAAGGTAGCAACTGGCTGACCAGCAGGAAAGACTTTTTGAGATGGCTCATGATAGAAAGGGCTTATAGGTTAAATCAAGGTATGAAATTTATTCATAAATGGAGAATATGGTTGTCCTTGGAGAAGAATTTTGGAAAGTGCAGCATAGTGTCATTGCTTTGGTTGGATTGTTTCAAAGGAAGTACCAATATCCCATGAGAATCCTAAGAAAAGGGGGATTTATTTGTGCACCTGATGCTTCTTGTGCAACATGGAAACAGAAGTGTATAACATTTATTTATAAATTGCAGAATAACGGCAAAATTTTAGGACATGTTTTTGAACATTTTTGGCATTGAATGGATAATTCACAAGTCCATACTTTAAAAAGCTGGAAAAGGATATAAAAGTTATCTGGGAAATTGCACCAGTGTTTTGAGGGCAAAAGCAGATCACTTCATCAACTAAAATATCATTGTATTCATTTTTTATTATTGGTGTAAGTTAAATGATGGAAATAATGCTACAAATCCCATAGAGTCTATTAGCTCTTTACATCTATGTATAGATTAATCCACAGTAAGCTCTTCTATTGTAAAATATGGCAACCTCTTGGTGTTTTTATTCTCCTTCTTTTAGCTTAAGCTTGTTACATAACTTGTTAGTCGGCATGGGAACTGTAGTCTGATACCGCCACATCATCTGTTTCTGCTGTTCGAATTGTGAGGTATCTGTTTTCTAATTTGGACATCCTTGGCCGTTTGGTTTTTCTATAACCGTTTTATCTGTTGTTATTTATGGTATTAGCAAATTACTGACATAATTGATGCAACAGTGGACTTTGTGGTTGATGATCACGTCAGTGGTGATGAGGAAGAGGGCACAGTTGTGGAACTCAGAACAGTAGATGAAAATTTGATTGGAGGAAGTTCCAGTGAGGAGGCACTTCATCAGGTGCATGATGTCAAGGTGGATGAAGACCTTCCTGAAAGGGAAGACCTTTTATTAGAAGAAGCACAATCTCTAAATAATTCAACTTCAGATGAACCTTTCGTTGGCCTGGAGTTTGAATCTGAAGCTGCAGCACATGCATTTTATAATGCATATGCAACAAGGGTGGGTTTTATCATCCGGGTTAGCAAGCTTTCGCGATCTAGGCGCGATGGCTCCGCCATTGGTCGAGCGCTTGTTTGCAACAAGGAGGGTTTTAGAATGCCTGATAAGCGGGAAAAGATTGTACGACAGCGAGCAGAGACTAGGGTTGGTTGCAGAGCAATGATATTAGTTAGAAAAATAAACTCTGGAAAATGGGTTGTCACAAAATTTGTCAAGGAGCACTCTCATCCATTGTGCCCAGGCAAAGGTCGTAGGGACTTGATCTATGATCAATATCCGGTTAGTTTTCTGCCTTATCTCTATTAAGGTCTTGCAACATAAAGTATCCTACTTTCTTTTTGTACATAGAAGTCGTTTAATTTTCTAGACTATATCATCCTATTGTTGCCTTTGATTAAACATCTTTTGTTTGTACCGTTTGATGGAACCTGAATTTTTAAGGAGGCAACAACATGTATGTTATATGTACTAGTTTCTGGATACTGGCTTTGCATGTGTACCTCATTTAATGAGTAAATGATTTTTAAAACTCACATAAATCTTATTAATCAATGTGTTTTAGTTATCAAATAAAATTTAAAGAGAGAAGTGGAAGTTTATGAAAATGATGAATATTAAACTCATTTAGCTAGCTCAATAAAGGAAGAAATCTTGCGCCACGAAGGTCCTCAAATGCCTTATTGCAAAATAGAGACACATATGGGAACAAAGGTTTCTTCTAAGCTGAAATCTTAGTTGATCTCAAACCCTAATTATTAGAGAAAATCATAATTTTTACAAATTTGCCAATTATAGAATTATTTATTTGATGAAATGAATTAATTCTCAAGGGTATAGAAGGCAAAAAGGAGAACATGTTTAGGACTACCAAATGCCGAATACAAATATTATGAAAAATGTGGTTAATAATGCTATTGTTGAGTTACTTATCTGGCGTTAAAAGACAAATAACAAGGCATGTTGGCAAATGATTTTCAATGATTTGCCGCTTAAGAAATTTTAATTCTATAACTTAAATTTAAAAGCCAAATGATGATATGAAACAGAGGGAAGATGGCTGGCTCTCACTAAAATCACATTAGCATTCAAAGTTTCAAACTACAGTTACTCTGAGAAACTACAAAGGGTCCTTTATTAGTAAACACAATTTTAGTTGAATGCAAAGTCATAAAACACCTAGGGTGTGGCCTAGTGGTCAATGAAGTTAGAGGAGAACTATTTTTGCAATATGTACTAATCATTATATTTCGCACCCCCAGTTATTTTATATATTACTATTTTTTATTAGTTCAAATATTTTGTATAATACTAGTGAGTAGTGACTGAAGATTATTTTATAAGCTGTTTTCTTTTTATTTTCTTTCATTTTTAGTGCTAGTGTTGAATGATTTCATGGATATATCAAGTGGATGTCAACATAATATGTGCTTTTACAGTCCACACCTTCTCACTGTTTTCCTCACAAAGGCAACACCAGCTAAACATTATCCTTCTCCTTTTCAAACTTTATACTGTTAGTATGCTGTGGGAAAATGTTATAAAGGTTAGTTCCATTTTGGTACGAGGAACTTATGGTTATGAGAACAAAATGTTGTGGTAAACAAAAAGGAACAACGGAATTCATATCTTACCTCTATAAGTGCAACCTCTATTTTTGCTGGGGGAAAAGGCGTCATAGCTTTTGCCACACTGCAAATATTTGCCCATTTTGCTTTCTTTCAAGCACCATTATCCTGCTGTTCTCTCAGAGCTACCATTTATGGTGGATTGCTAATTGAATTTTAAGAGAAATTTGACAAGAGAAAAATCATTACAAAGGAAAAGGGAGAAATTCAGCAAGATATCCTTCTATGTTGTTTGGACTCATTATTCCTTGATTGCAAATACTAATAAATGGTAGTCCATCTTTCCATTTTGGGAGTAGTTCTGTAAAAGTGACGCCTTGTTACTTGTGCAAATTTATTCTGTTAACACTCTGTTATGTGGATAAAAGATGACATAAACTGTTTTCATTTGTGTCTGTGGACAGGTTATATATTCGCGAGTCACCTTATCCTTCAATTTCCGTCATCCTTCATATTTTACATGAACCTAGAAATGTAATCCTTTTTGGCTTTTTTGGTGTGCGAGAAGAAGTGTTTATAGAAGTCATGATCGTTGTGTTTTTGGTTGTAATATGCACTTAAAATACTGATCAAGTGGAAGTATCAAATTCAAATTTGAAAACATTATCTCTAATACTACAAATACTTGGAGATGGTAAATCTGTCATAAAGTACATATTATTGTCATCGTGAAGACATTTAAACTAGAAACTAGATCATATAAACTGGAGTGGGGGAAATTAGTCAATTTATCAATTGCCACTTGTAGCAGTAGTTTTAAAATTACTGATTTTCTCTGTCGATGCATGTAAAACTGAGATCTTATGCCTAACATTCATCTTCAAAGAACTAACTTTACCCGATTTCAGCTAACTCTTGTTTTGGTTTCTCAACTTCTTCCTGCAGAACGAGCATGACAAAATCCGGGAGCTATCTCAACAACTGGCAGCTGAGAAAAAGCGATCTGCAACATATAAGAGGCATTTGGAAATGATATTCGAGCACATTGAGGAGCACAATCAATCTTTGTCCAAGAAGATCCAAGATATTGTACACAATGTAAGGGAGTTGGAGTCCAGAGATCAACATCATCATAGATAGTTTTAGCTTAATTTGCCTTTGTTGATATTAGTGTAGAACCTAAGTTCAGTAAAGATCATAATGATTATTGTCTTGGCTTGCCTTTTTCTCTCCCTGTTATCCTTTTCATTTTCTTTGGGAAGAGTATGAAAAATTTAAGATCAGATCATATCTTATTTTCACTTTTTTCTTTTCCTTTTCCTTTTTGGGTAGAATTGTGGAAATGTAGGAAAAATTGGCACAGAATGTCTACTTCTGGTGCTTCCATTGTAACATTCTTTTGGAAGGTTGGAGTCATCTTTTTCCATTTTTGTAAAATCTCAAGTCCATTTCATTAGGTCTTTCCAGTTCTTTTAGATAATAGTACACTGTATTTCAGCTTTCTTTGGATGCTTCAAGGATTACTTTGAGACATATTCCAAAGGGTCTGCGTACACTCTACCCTCCCGGACTCCATTTGTGGAGTGGAATTATATCGAGTATGTCATTGTTGGCTATTCTTTTATGCCCAACTTTCTTAAGACTATCTTGGAGTGCTTATGGCATAGTTACATTTGTCAGTCCTATAAGTGGTATCTGCTGGCTTGATTATTCCGAACAAAGAATTTCTTCATGCAGAGCTTGAACTCAAGATAATGTGAAGGAATCTCATTCATCTCGCCATATCGAGAACTAGAGGAGTTGGTAATTTTGTCAAATTTTAACTAAAAAATACATCCAAAAAAATTCTAGTCTTCTCATCTTGTACACATTTTGGATCTCTTAGTGATAGTAAATTTGGGTGTTGCGCTTCCGTCTAAACAATTATATAGTCCACTCAACCAGTAGTGGTTTCAATGCATTAGCTGTAGTTGCTAATTCAGAAATAACTATAATACATATGGTATGTATATAATGGTAGAACGTAATAAAATATTACGATTGTCTAAAATAAGGGGATGGAGGTATGGTAAACTCGGCCATACGCATGTTAAAAATTACTAATGATTTAAAAATCAAACAGCAGTACTAGTAGTTTTCATGATTGTTTAGTTAAAAAAAACCTCAATCACTAACATAATTCTAAAATTGATTAGTCTGTAGCCAAACTTTTAGAATCATTTTTTTTCAAGTCCTTTTAAGAAAAATGAAATGCGTTTAGGTGAGAATCAATTTGTGTTTGACTAATTAATTTAAAAGTACTTTTGAGCAACAATTAATATTTGACCGATTTTTTTTTATAGTTCCTTCCGAGTATATTTTCTCATTGTACTTTTGAGAAAAGAAAAACTTTTTAAAATTTTGGAAAATAATTTTTGCTTACTCCCAAACATGCTAAACCATTTTGCCCATTTTACCTTCTATTTTAGGGCCAAAGTTATACTAGTATTTGATAGTACTATCTATCTATTTTCTTAAACAAGGGTTGGGGAAGGGGAGAATATTTGATTCTTTCTTCAGAAACAGAGTAAAATGTTTTCCCCAAAACACTCATTTTTGCTCAAGGGATGACTAGTAAGTCCTCTTTCTTTCATTTTTGTTTTTGGGTCTTGGTAAAGATCACTGCTTTTTGTTTACATGAATGCAATTATGTATAAAACTAGCTAAATAACAGAATAAAATTGTTTCTTTTGGCATTGCAATTTCTTTAGCAAGATTAAAGCTTTCTGTTCCTGCAATCTCCATTTATTTTCAGTTTTTCCACCATTGATTTAAGAATTTTAGTTGGGTATTGAGTTCTTGAGGATTATTTATTTTCCCATGAAAACTTTTCTGGAATTTGTGTTCTTCCTAATTGCTGCTAAACTTAAGGCGAGTAAGGGAGTTTTCTTGATAGGGAAAAAGTAGGTATATGATGCGTGATTTTGATATAATTTGGTCCATTTTATAATCTGAATTAGTTGTACAAATTTGCTTTCTTGTGTGCATATTGGTGACACCCCTTTTCTATTCTGTCTAAATTTGTTTGTCTGGTTTTGAATTGATACGAAGTTCTAAAAAGTAGATAAAGGCTTTTAAATCTTGGGGTCATAAACTAAAGATATGTAAAATGTGCCAAAATGCCCCTTAATCTCGTGGTCTTAAACATGTCATGTGGAAAGTTAGAAGAGTTGCCAAAAAAGGAAAGAGACTCATTTTTTGTAATGGACTAAAATGGGAAATAAGACAAACTAATTGAAACGGGGGAGTACAATTTTTATGTTTGAATGTATAGTGAAGAAGCAAGTATTTGCATCATACTGTCACGCATTATCCTGTTTTGATTGATGCGACCAGCTCCAAATACCTTTGAAAGCTGTTTTTAGACCAATTTCCCACCTTTTGTGATGTTGTAGGCTTGTTTGTGAAAGTTCAAAATTTAAAAATTGTTTCTTTTTGTGGGATTACACTGGGTATGTTGTTGTTGTTGTTTCTTTTTGTTCTACTGTCAATCTTTGTGAGAAAGTCTGCCAACTGAAAGTTCACTTATTTGTTTGTTTATCTCAGTGGATGTGCAAGTTTTAGAGGATAATGGTACTAGAAGTGTAGAATCGTCTGCCGAAGGACAAGTTAGTACATCTGAAGCTGATAGAACACAAGAACCAAATGAAGGTATGATATTTGAATCTGAAGAAGCTGCCAGAGCATACTACGATGAGTATGCTGGAATGACAGGATTTATAACCCGTGTTCTGTCATCTCGCAAGTCAGAGCGTGATGGGTCAATTATATCACGTGGACTTGGTTGTAGAGGGATACCAGATAATCAAAGGCCAGTAAGTTTAGCCAATCAAAAGCAAGATAGGCGACGTGATGGTTGTACAGCAATGATCCTAGTCAAAAGAGAGAAGCCTGGTACGTGGGTGGTCAGAAAATTTGTTAGGGACCACAATCATCCTTTAGTTATGTCACCTTCCAAGAGACGTCCAACTTTCGTAAGCTTTCTTAGTCTTACCTTTGTATTAACATGTAATAAAAGTTTTTATTTCAGTTTCCCTAACTTTAACCCCTCTCATTTATCTTCTTTAGGCTCCTTATTTGCTAATTTTCGGCAGCTACACAACTAGATATCCACTTTGGATGTGTGTGTTTGCATGCATGAGGCATTGCAGAAATTGTTTACTTGTCTGCACAGCCTCTTTTATGACTGCCTGATTTGTTTGTAGTACTTTAGTCAATATACCCAGAGGTCCCAACTCTCTTGCTAATTGTTTCAAATAAGTAATCCCCGGTAAAACCTAACTATTCAAGAATGCTTGATTTGGTATGCTCAATAGACTGCCGATGGTTATCCACAGTAGTATTACAGTATTAAACTTTCCATTTTTACCCAGAGAGTTATTTGGCTTGGGTTGTCAAAATTGTATGTAGGATGTGCCACCTCTGGTACTACTCATTGTTGCTTAAGCAGTGGTCATTTTGCTTGGAATCCAGTTTAACGCAGAAAGAGATATATTAAATGCATTAATAAGTGGTCTCATCTAGACTCTGCAATATAACACGAGAAAGATTCACTCTTAAACTTTTAATTAGTACATGAGATTGTGGTGCATCTTGATTGTTAGTGATAGTGGATAAAAGTGAGTAACTGTGACAGTAGAATCTAATTGTACAGGCTGCCTTATGCTTCCATCACTTTTTGTTTATCTCTAATTATTGTCCTGCAATTTTTATGAACTTTTCACCCTGCCCATCCTTTTTGTTAGGAAAAGAGAACATTAAGTGCATGAGAACATATGATTATAGGAAAAGAAAAATTAAAGTTAGGGAAAAAGGAAAATCTGCTTTTAGATTATTAAGTGCATTTGTAGTATCGATTCTGCTAGTTTGCAGGGTTTAGTTTTAGAGAGGAAGTTGGTGGTTGTTTCTGTGCATAGTATATGACTATGTACATTATTACGCCGACGTAGTTTGACAAGACATTAGTTGGATAATTGGATTAGTACAAAGCATAGATTGACTAATAGGAACTTAGGGAACTTATGTAAAGATTGTTCTAAACTTTAAGCAGTCAGGCTACTTGGAGCCAACTTTTGCAATAACCAATTGCTGATGATTTCCCATTTTATACTTGTGCAATAACCAATTGCTGATGATTTCCCATTTTATACTTGGAGCCAACTGAGGTTTGTTTATGGGACTGTCATAAATTGATACCTTTTGTGTAATTCTTGTAGGATGAGAAAGATAAAAGAATTCAGGAATTAACAGCAGAACTTCGGATCAAGAAACGACTAACTGCAGCATACCGAGAACAGCTCCTTAGTCTCATGAAAGACGTGGAAAGCCATAGTGAACATCTGTCTACAAAAGTTCAAGCTGTTCAGAGTATTCTTAAAGAACTTGAAGCTAAAAGACAGGAGCTTTCAAATCATAGTAGACGCCATAACTAGGGTAAGCATTTTTTGTTTTTAATTGATATTTCTCTTTTAAGTTTTTAGCATATGTGCTGATTTTCAATGCAACTCCACCTTTATGAGTTTTGCAAAGCATGCCTATTGCAAAGATTTAGTTGTGTGGGTTCGATGAATCTTGAAAATTTTGTCCATTTTGCCAGCACCTACTGGTGATGCCACTGGGTTTCAATTGCCCTAGACATTTGCTGCCTATTAGGATAAACCGTATCATTTCCATGGGTGTGTATAATGGTGCTCTGTAGGAAAGTATAGAAACATTAATTAGTTTCTGATGCATTGTGAGGAATAAGTGGAATAGCAGATTATCAACATGAAACGCAATGCTATTCTTTATTTGTTTGTTTGTTTTGGTTGAATCTTTTGTTTTCAGCTTCACCCTCGAAATATTTGTTGCCGTTAGCAGACTTGCAAATAATGCTTTCGGTATCTTACATGTGTAAAGCCCTAGACATGTTTACCTTTTTTCAAAAACTTTCACAACTACCTGAATCTTGATTTGACTTGCTCATCGTCTTGCAAATATAGAAACTCTAGAGTTTATACCCCTGTCGAAAGTGATTATGATGGACTGATTAGAGCCAAAGATGTCTAACTGAAGGTCATGAGTTGCAAGCTGATACAAGCTTGTGCTTTTGGCTGGGCAGCGGCTACATTAAGTTTAATGAAGCGGATGGGTGCAGCCACCAATCAATATAAGAGAGAGGAAGATCTTGTCGAAGAAATTTTCTGAGTAAATATGATGTGGGAATCTCTAGATTGAACCCCTGGTACATTGATATCTGTATTTAGGAGCCTGTTCAGAAGTTGTACTAACCATATGCATTTGCTAGGATCATTAGGATGGTTGATTCTTGTTTCTTGATTTCTTAAAGTTAGCATTTGGAATGGAATTGAGGTTTCCAAATTTTAGTTCCTCAACTATTATTTAATGAGAAATGTTGGGCTACTCGTTGAAGATAAAAGTACTTCGAACCCATATGAAGTTTTACCATGAGCGGCTTGTATCCATTGAACAAATATAGGTTCAGTCAAGATTTGCTTCTTCAGATAGGGATGGAGCTACAGTGTATCAAAGGAATATGGTCAAGTAAACACCTTTCATCGGAAAATTATACCACGATATATATGTAAAATGATACTTTATGTGTTAAATGATATGTTGTGGACACCCTTGCAACAACTAAGTGATGCAGCCCATTGTTACCTTTTTCAAACATTTGTAAAAGAGCTCCTAAATTAGCAATTTTGTGGTATAATAACTAATAAATTTGTAATTTAGGAAATAATTCAAAATTAGTGGTGCTTATTAAAAATTAGAAACCTACAAGTCTACAACTAATTAGATTCCCAATAGATTTGTCTTCGACTTTCCTTTTCTTTTCATTAAATTTTTTAAATAAAACTTAAAAGAAATGGTATAATTTAAAGTTAATAAGCAAATCCTAAAAACTCTCTATAACTCAGCTCAAATGTGAAAAGTCTCCACAAGGTTTTTTTTTTTAAAAAAAACCTCGTGTGATTCTGCTCTTCATTTTTCGTGTCTTGTTGTTGTAGTTACCATATATAGGTCGTCGAAAGCTTGATGAACCGTAAAAGTAATTTCATTTTGGGTTGAGTTTTCTCCTCTCTCTTTTTTTTTCTTCTTCTGGCTTTATTCATTCACTTCATTAGATTAAACATGAACTCATTAATTAAAGCAAGATAGCACAGTTTTATTTTAAATTTTTTGATATATTTATTCATAATAAAAATCAATTATTAATACTACGTAGTTTGATTTTAAAAGTTCTGGTGCACCCCTTCATCAATTTTTTTCTAACTTATATAAATTTTTTGACTCCATCACTAATTTCCTAGCCTTAATTATTCAAAACTCAAAGAGTGTAAGTAAGTTCATTTAAAAATAAAAATAAGAAGTTTGACCTTTGAAACAGTAGAAAGTGTCTAGGTACATAGAGTAGATTTATATACACATGAACACCTTTGTTTCAGTTCCTTCCTTCATGGAGAGGTAAAACATTATTTAAAAAAATTCTTAGACATGGTTTTCTTGTTACTTTCCCTACTAAACATATAATAACAAAAACATATTCAATGTAATTTCTGATTGATAAAGTATATGCCAGATAATTTTACCTTACCTCATCAAGATAGAAAGATTGTTTTTTCATACAATTATGTTTAATATATTTAAGAGTTTAAGTTTTACGTTATTTTTTGGAATCCTAGGATAACCTGCAGCCGCTAGGGTGAGCACTCTGTGGTGAGCACTTTGTGTGCATTGGGTAAACCCCCACTATGTAATAGCCTGCAAACCACACATGGGATGTAAACCGCACTAGGCAAGCTCTATGCGACAAGCTCAACTCATAAGGCATTGAGGGGGAATCGATCCCGGATCATCCATTTGAATAACCAACCTCCAAACCAGTTGAGCCATTCCCAAGGACAAGTTTTACGATGTTAAAGTTATAAATTTTAAGTTTTGCATAAACTCTATATATTTAATATATAAGGATACGAATTTAGGAGTGTGACCATAAACCAAAAAAGGTTATTCCATTATATGAAAAATGATATATGATGTAAAGTTTGTGCAACTTAAAATTAAATATCCAAATTTTAAGTTAACTGTGTAAATAAATATGTCCTAATTAATTGGGAGAAAATATAGACTATAACTAGAACATGGCCAAAACAATTTTTTGGATGCTGCTTTAAATTTTGAAATAAGGAAACTTGCCCATGTTCATCAATTGTTCGAATTCAATGAACTTTTTTTTAATTTAACTTTACTCCAAATATTTGATCTCTACTTAATAATATGTAACTCCTACATTTAGCATGTCAACGTACATAGCTAAGGTACTCAATGAAATAGTTAAGGTACGAGCAAATTGACTTATTATGATCTAGAGATTACTTGGAGTCAAAAATCAAAATGCTGCTGAAATTACACTCAATATGAGTTAAGTTCCAAGAACATGCATGCATTTTGCTTTAGTTTCTTTTCAAATCCTTGATTACTAAGATGTTCTAATTTTTTTTTAATATTCAAAAAGGTCCTAAAAGTCAAATATTTGTAATCAAATAAATACTGTTCTTGCTTCATACAATAGCCAAGAAACAAAGGCTTTTCCTTTACTTTTGGTACCCATTCAATTTTCAATGTTCAATAAATAAAATTAAAATGTTAACTTCACTCCTCAATCATATACGTAAACGAGTAATATTCCTTTTGCCACTTTATAAACATTTCAAGCAAATTAAACCTCAAGTCAACGCTAATTGAATGGTGATTTCTAATTAACGACGTCATTAACGCCTAAATAACTATGTTTTTACTTGAAATTAACTACTTAAACATGCATACTCTAATATATTTAATATTTTCTTCACAATAATCAACTTCAACTCCGCCATTTAACAAGCAAATATATGAAATTATTAATTAATTAATTCATTTAATTTCTTTCATAATTAAGTCAATCTATTTAATTTTTTGCTTCTTCTTCATATTCCTCCCTTTCTTTCTAAAGTCAACTCTTCCATTTTCCCATCCTATATATATATATATATATATATATAAAATAAAGTATAAAACCCCTCTATATATATATGTCTACCATATTCTTATATCATTCACAAAACCAAAAAACGTCTCCTCCCTCCTCCTCCTAGTCAATAACGAAAACCAATATCGATTTCACGGACCATTTAATATTATCAATATACCATTAATATTATCAATCAGTTTCACATTCGAAAATGATGAAGTTGATCAAACTCATAGTTATTCTAGCCATTACAATGGCCCTCACCATTTCTCTACTCACCATGCAGCACAAATCGAACAACTCTGAAAATTCAGGATTTCAGGAGGATGAGAAACTTTCAGACGTGGAAGTACCACAAGTGATAACAAAGAGGGTGAAGATAAGTCGATTTCTTGCTCAACAAGAAATCAAGAACCCTAGGGCCGCGGATCACTGCCATAAAGACAACGAAATATGCCACATGTTGGAAGGTGGTCGAAATTCGACATGTTGTAACAACAAATGCATGGATTTAGGTTACGATGATCACAATTGTGGTGCTTGCAAGAAAAAATGTCCTTTCACAGAGACTTGTTGTAGAGGTGAATGTGTGAATTTGTCTTATGACAAGAGACATTGTGGCTATTGCAATAATAGGTGCATGACAGGAGGATATTGTTTCTATGGCATTTGTGATTATGCCTAAATGTATCGATGAAGAAATTAGTTGCGCAGAGTCTAAGCGACATAGATGAAGAAAAGCTCAATTTATACATATAAAGATATACATTTTTACCAATAAAAAAATTAACCACACATTTAACTATGTGGTTTAATTAACTCCTAAGAAATACGGGATTTATACGTATATACATGTTGTAACAATTTTATACAGATTATTTATTAAGAGTGTATATTGATAAGTATTTTTGTAAACAATTTCTTGTAATAGATAGGGATATGCTCATAAACTTGATGCGATTGGTTCAACTTTATTAAACCATTAATTGCTTCTTCTTCCTCCTTTTCACTTTGTTGCGTCTTTCTATCAAAATACTTAAATTTTCCTGTTAACTATTTCTCCTCCTTTTCCTTCTTCTTAATTTAGTCCAATAAATAATCACAAAAAATTAGTTCAATAAATATACAGGGTATATACTTCATGTATAGTTAAGCAATATTCAGCTTTTTGAGTGTATCATAATGTATAGTTAGTGTATAGCTCATTTATAGATAAGTTACATTCAACTTTTTGAGTGTATCACAATGTATAGTCGGTGTATATTTTCTATAACTCTTGACTATTTTTTATGTACATAAAACATGGTTTTTAATCTAATAATTACTTTTATTATATATATTTAAGATTATCCCAAAGTTGAGGGTGCTAATTAGTGTATTTTTATTTTATTTTTAAAACACCATTTACAATGATATTTGAGTGCTTAATTAGAAGATTTGATCCTGAAGTAGAAAAGCGACGCTAACCAAATAATCAATATTAAAATATTGGGAAAATCGTATGAAATAACAAACTATTAATTCAAATTAAATGTTATAGTCATAGTTTATTTTATTTGTAATTCGCAGCAAACATCCCATTTTTTTGCCATCTGGTTCGGTATACAATTAGCCATTTTCAGTAGACAATACCCATTCGGTATACAAATGTATAAAATGCGTTTGTATTTGTATAAAGTGAGAGAAAAGTGTATATACAAATACATATATTTTCGTTCTATACACTTATGATTATACAAATACATATCTTATTATACAAATTACAATTTATAAATGAATTTATACAAAATTGAACAATTTGTATAAACCTGAATGTATCTAGCGAATTATACAAATCAAAAGCTCCATAGCAAACATAAATTTGCTATGGAGCGCAATTATGCAAACTATAGTTATAACATATAAATACAATTTTTATATTTGCTATATGTGACATTTGCTCTTATAATAATGCATTTTGCTTTGTACATATTTTAGGCACACTTTAAGATGTTGTAAATGTCTAGCACATGGTTCTACAACTAAGAACTAAAAAATTTAGGTTCTAAACTAAGGGTATATATACTTGGCGCTTGAATTTAAAATTTCATCGCATTATGTTGGAGTTTCACATATAAACACTTATAATTTTATCATATTATGTTAGAAGTTTTCGAATATTGGAGTTTCATTTGTAAAAAAAAATCAAAGTGCAATACATTGTGCTAGAGACTTTTTTCTGTGCTCTATGATGAATAATTTTATTCAAGTTTTAAATTTATTTTGTGTTAAAAATAATACCACTTCCCAATTACGTTTTAAATTGTCAAATTTTAAATTAAATTAGTAATGTAAATAAATAAACTTACAAGTTTTTAAGTTGTGATATTATAGAAGCTTAATTGTTTTAATTTTTGGAATTTTGAATTAAACCATCTAAATTTTTATATCTTTCAATAAGATTTTTTATAACAAGAACCAAGGTAATGTATTGAAATAAATGGATAACATTTTGTTAACTTTAGACAATCCTTACGAATATAAATAAGAATTACCGGCAGAGAAGTTAAATGATTAAATTTCTCATAAAAGTACTAGAATTATAAATTATAATCATACTTAAAAAGTTTCTCTCAATTTTTTACCCTTGACATTTAATATCCGACAATATTTAATTTTATCTATAGTACATATTTTTACTAGTTATATATGATTATAACATTATTTTGAGTCTTTAACTTTTGGGTCATAACACATAAGTTTCAGTCGTCTTAGTTGCCTATCATGTATTTATAGCAAAAAAGTTGTGACGTAATAAAAGATTTTAAAAGAGAAAAGGAAAAATTCAATTACGTAGAAACTTCTATTGTGCAATTGGTGAAAACGTAATAGTGTCACAATTGACATTTAACGTCTCTACTACTTTTTATGAGAAAATACAAACAATCTTTTTGATAATTTTGTGGTAGATGATTAGTTGAATCGACAACAAAATAGACATATGTTGATATGATTTAAACCATAAGGCAGAACTAGAATAGAAAAAAGAGTAGGTTTGAATTGGTTTAATTTTCTGATGACGAAACGAAGTATAAAAGTAGAATATTATATTAAATTAATTAGTCAAAGATACCTATGTCAATTATATATTTTGATGATTTGTTAAGCTAATGTGTTTGCAACCTAGAGTTCCACTATCAACAATATTTATTTGAGTTTTGATTATTTCCTTATCTAATATTTATATCATTTAGAATTTCACGATTAAATAATCACAAGACGATGTATTTTTTTGAGAATTTAAGACTTTTTTTATGAAATTTATTTCTGAAATGAAAACGTAAGACTTTTTCCATGGAATTTTATTTGATGTAATATATTTATTTTTGCTTTATGTACTAGCTATCTAGTAAGTAGTTTTTATTGCTCTTTTTATTCCGTTACTAAAATTGCCTATAAAAGGTGACTATTATTGTTGAATTAAGAAGACAAGGAGCAACTTGTTGATGAAATCTAGTTAGAGGGTGTCTATATTATATCTTGGTATTAAATGCAAGTGAAGAATAGTATATACAAAAGATAATTTTGAAAAACTCTTGATGGTAGATTAAAAAATCATCTAACACACAAAATGTAAAATTTTAACACATTTTTGATTTGTTGAATTTTATCATTTGAAAATAAAAAGAATTTTTTTTTTTAACATTCTTAACTTATGACTTATAGCTTATAAGCTACTTTTAAAAAGTCAATTCAAATATCTTCAATATCATAGAATAGTTCTTAGCCGGTCATCCTTTTATACTCTTTAAATTTATTTGTTCACAAAAAATAATAATTAATTTGTAGAGTAAATGATTAATTACAATTATAAGAAAAAAGAAAAATCAATCTATGGAAATTGATTTACATTAAATTTTTTATTATAAAAATCGACCTCCAAAAATTAATTTTTTAAAATGTAGTGTTTGATATGTTTAATCATCTCATCAACACCGGTGGAACCTAGTGAAAATGATCCCATAATAAGATAAAGAGCTCATGCACATGTAATATTTATATTTTGTCAACTAAATATTTCTTGAAGAATAAAATGCGTTAATTTTTTAATATGCATTATCTTGACTCTTGAGAATGAAAAACTCTTATACAAAGAAATTCTCTTTTTAATGAGTTTGAATTCGAGTCCGTAGATTTCATACACCAAACAAATGTAAATCTTTTTTGTTTTTGTTAAAATATTCTTGAAAGTATTTACTTATGAAATTCTGAAAATATGTCAATATTATAACAATAAGGGAAAAAGGACAAATATACCCTCGAACTATCGTTAATGGTATACAAATACCCTCCATCATACTTTTCGTTCATCAGTACCCCTGCCGTCCAAAAATTAGTGCACAATTGCCCCTCCCACTAACAAAATAGTTATTTGGTACACATGGCGCAATCCTACGGCTCAACCCGATTTGATTAATTATTTAACCCAAAATTTAAATACCCGCCCATTACCCATTTAACCCACCTAATTTACCCATTACCCACACAAATAAACTATCTAAAAACCTCAAGGAAAAGCCCCATTACCCGTTTGCATGATTTTATTTGAAGATTTTTGTTAGTAGTTCACATGATTTTGCTGAGGAAATTGTTTGTCATGTTTAGTATGCGTTTTTTGAGGATTTTTTTTGCCTGAGCTTGTGTTTTGTGGTAACTTATAGCTTGAAAATTACTTGTAAATCATGTGGAAGATTGAATAGGTGAGTTGTTTTTCGAAGTAAATCCAATTAGCTTTAGCTGATAATTGATTAATTAATTTTCTTTGCAGTAATTTTATTGTGTGAAAGTTTGATTTGTTAATTATAATTTGCGCTTTACCTAATTTGTTGAAAATTAAAGAAGAAGCGTAGATCTATGAAGAAATTAAGATCTCTAATTTTTCAGTCGAATTCATCTCTAATTTATTCTCAGAAGTTGTATATGTGCTATGAATTTTAGGTGTTTCTGCGAATTTATCTTCTCAAAATAAATGATTTTCACTCTGATTTCTGATTTTGCTGGCTGCTTCTTCATTTGTCTCAACGAAAAGGTCAAAAAGCACTCGCACACATATCTCCGCCTCTCGATTCCTTTTATCATTTGTCCAGATCTGTAAATTTTTTCTTCACATAGTTCGTATAAAATTTATAATTAGTGGAGTAATCACTCCAAATATGCTGAAATTTTATATGAGCTCTTACCTAAAATTTCTTATTTTTTTCCTGAAACACACGTTTTTCTTCAATTAGATATTACTACCAAACTAGAGAGAAAATGAATCACTGTGCAAATTCAACAAGGTGCTTTCGCCACCTGTGAAGACATGTGAGCTCTGTTTCTTCAATTTCTGATAAAAAGAACGTCGTCGTTTTTATTTGTGTGGGTTAAATGAGTAATGAGCGTGTTAAATGGATAATGGGCGGGTATTTAAATTTTGGGTTAAATAATTGATCAAATCGGATTGAGCCGTAGGATTGCACCATGTGTATCAAATAACTATTCTGTTAGTGGGAGGGGCAAATGTGTACTGATTTTTGGACGGCAGGGGCACTGATGAACGAAAAGTATGACGAAGGGTATTTGTATACCATTAACAATAGTTCAGGGGTATATTTGTCCTTTTTCCCTAACAATAACTTATGCTTGACTAAAATTTTATAGAGAATCTCTTTTTACTTTTTTTTTTTTTTGAAAAGCTTGATCAAATATTTTAATTCTCTAATTAAAAAGAATTTTTATGCTTGCCACAGCTTAGTTCATGTTTACTTTATAGCCACCAAATATTGTAAGATGACATTTTAATCGTGGTAAAGTTCATTCGGACCCTTCCGCGGCGCCGCTCGTCAATTGCAACCACTCAGATACTCCGCCGTGGTTGGTTGCCGCCGGCTAAGAAAATTCTTCCTCTCTTTTCAAGTCAAGGTCAGTAACAACTGTTGACCTGCTCTTTCTCTTTACTGGTCAGTTTTTATTTAGAGACGAGAGATTCATCTGTATTATTTTTTTAATCTTTACTGAGCAAATACTGTAAGATCCGAAGCTATATATGTAAATTGTATCGTTGAAGTCTAGTTATCCCTCGGAATTTGCAATTGCTGAAACATAGGTTGGCTTTGAGTGAGTTGCCGAATAATTAGAGAGCATCCGGATTTGACAGCTGATGTTTTGATTGAATACATTTCTGTTCTTAACTGTCCATATAACGTAAGACCCAAAGCTGTATATACATTGTGTTTCTTAAATGCTAGCCATGGACCATGGCTGTTTCAGGAATTATGTACAACTTGTTACTTCCTCAGTCTATTTTTACTTGTCCAACATTGACTTGACACACCTCTTTCTTAAGGAGAAATAAATAGAATGACAATTTTATTATATCACCCTTTCAATAAAATAAAGTCAATACTTTGGAAAATTAGTATAGATAATAATAAGGGTAAAGCCTTTTGGGGTGGTCCAGTGGTTTGAGCTTGGGACTTCCATGTTGGATATCTCAAGTTCGAAACCCCTTGCCAATGAAAGGAAGAGGTTTGCCTTTTGGGTTGAGCTCATTGCACCGGGCTTGCCTAATGCGGGTTCTCGTGTGTGGTTTGCGAGCTATTGTGTAGAAGCGGAGTTTTACCCTGTGCGCACCCAAAGGTAGCGGCTACAGGTTTTCCTTGTCATAGAAGAAGTTAAAAAAAATAATAAGGGTAATATGGTAAATTATCTTTTGATTTTTTAAACTGGACTAGTAAAAGTGGACATCTTTTTCAAGTGTAGTGGACAATAAAAATGGATGGAGAATATAATTTATAAGCATAACAGCTATTCCTAACCTGTAACTCTTTGTACAGTCTACTGACTATACTCAATTTGGTCAACATATACTATTGTCTCAGGCATTGCACTAACTTATCTGCCTCGTCAGAATGATGGATTACAGAAACAAGCTAGTCTTGGCTCCAATGGTCCGAGTGGTAAGTACCTTCAAGTGAAATTAAATTAGAGCAGTCCTGTTTTGGTACTTCATGTTCCCATTTCTAGATGTGTGTGGCTCTTTTAAAATTCACCAGGAAGCATAGTTATAACTGCTCTTAATGTGTTTTTTTACTTTATTATATGATGTTTTTAAATGCCTGTGTATGCTTCATTACTTTTGGTCAGGGTACATTGCCGTTTAGGCTGCTTGCTGCCCAATATGGTGCTGACATAACCTATGGAGAGGAGATTATTGATCATAAGATCATCAAATGTGAGCGGCGAGTTAATGGTAATTTCTTGTTCATCCTTCTGCATCCTTCGTCTGTGTTATCCTTTAACATTTTTCATGTAGTATGTAAATACATACTACTTCTATTGGCAGTTCCTAAAAATGCCAAGGCACCAAGGACGTGACCAGTCTTGTTCTTATTCAAGATCCTTTATTTGATGAATATAACCTTGCTCTGAATGTGCTGTATATGTCAATTTGAGTACTATATTTCTAATGGATTATGAGATTTAATGCTTTTATGTTAATGAAAGAAGGATGTGAACTCTGAATTTCATTATGTTATGGCTCTCTCTATCAAGAAAATGAGCCTTTTAGTTGAAGAAATTTGATGATGAGAAGTTTTACCTGGATCTGTGGCTTAAATGGAATATTTGAGAGATGATTGAGCATTTACTGATGATAGTTAATATCAGAACTTTAAAACCTTGAACTGAATATTTTAGTGTGAGTGTTGATTGCCCCTCGAATACCAAACAAGAATTTGTAAATTATTATCTAGGTCGTGTATATTGACATAGTATAGATGGCATCTGATACCTGATTCAGTAGCTTTCCAAGCGGAGAAGATTTATTCAAAGTCATTACTCTGTTAAGGCTTTGACTTGTTGTTTTTTAGGGAAGGTAATATGTTATTGACTTAGCAGTTAGCACTATGCTTTATGCCTTGCAATTTTACTTTACATTTTAATTTTTAGGTATTATGAGCATGGATGAATAGGATTCAGAGTCACTTATGAAAAAGAAACGAAAAGATAAATATCGTAATGAAACCTGCCTTTTGATGCAGGTTACCTAGTACATTTGAAATCGCAAAAGAAAAAAGTTGCTAAACTCGATGCTTCTAAAATATTTCTCATGCGTTTTACCCCTTATTCCTTAGATGTCTTAGGGACTACTGACATAGTGGAGAAGGGAACTGATAATGTTGTTTTCAGAACGTGCCCCGAGGAAAGAAATCGAGTTGTATTTCAGATGGGCACTTCTGATGCCATGAGGGCTCTCAAAGCTGCTGAAATAGTGTATGTTCCATTCAGTTCTTTCTTTTTTTCTCCCTTATCATAACTAATCTTTGTGCTTTAAATCCATCTGCTCCCTCCCACCCCCCCTCTCTCTGACGCACACGCAATCTGTTTTTCACATGGTCATACACACATCCAGTCTTATAAACAGACAGATTGGATTGGATGCCTATGATGAAATTACACTCTTGTTTCCACTTGTTTTATTTTCAATATGCGTCTTATAGCATTTTTGGTGATATTTCTTTTAAGTAATGTGATGCATTATGTAGTATATCTCTCTTGGTTATGTAAGAACTCGTATGGTTGAGTTTATGAACAGACAAGCAGTTTCTCTAGCGAAACCAGATACCCCCCACCCCCATCCACACCCAAAAAAGGCAAAAAAGACAAACATTCATCTTGAGCAAATACAAATGCCATTAATTATTAACTCCTTTCTGCTGGTTTGGGGGTCCTAATAAGTTGTGTCATTCTCTCGCTGAGTATAGTGACACCTGCATAAGTCTTCTTGTGCCATGAAACATTTTCTTGATAACAACAGATCCTATTGGGGTTTTTACAAGGGGTGAGGTAGAGTATATATGTCCTAATTTCCATACTGAACATCAAGGTTAGAAGTGGTCTTGTTGGATTTAAGAGGTAGACTTAATATATTCCCGTTCTCTATATTATACATCAATGTTAGAAATGTTCTTGTTGGAGTTCTTTTACTGATTTGCTTGAGGAACTGTCCTTTTTCTTTGATGAAGTAATGTGTTTTGTTACAAATCATCAAGAAGATACAACTTACAAAAGAAATTCGCTAGCAATTACTAGTAAAGTGAAGTTGCAATTCCTTATACAAAGTGCTACCCTAAGTCTAGGGAGCTTACAATCTGAAAAAATGGTCGGTGCTATTTACAGACTTACAGGTGTCAACTTAATCTGGCAAAACAGACTTAGCAGACACTTTGCTTTGAGGGAAGAGTTTAGAGTTGAAATACCATCCAAGCATCTACTGTTTCTTTCAATCCACATTCCACAGACACCAAAAAATTTACTTTAGGAATCATTACCCAGATCTTCTTGATGGCTTTGTCAACTCTCAAGTGGCAGTGTGGCACCAACTTGAATAAGCCTCCCTCACATGCACAGGCATCACCCAATTCAGCCCAAGGAGGAAAAATAGAAATTATTGAGGAACTGTTTTTGAAGCAGGACTCTGTGCTTTTGCCTTTCATTTTCTCAATGATGTAATATCGTTTTCTGCATTGGAAGTCTAGATTTTTAAGTTTTTCATGTTGTTAGCAGTATTTAGAATCGACCTTCTGACATTAATTGGATGGTGGATATAGCTGATGTTCGTTTATAAATAACAGGCTTGTCAGAGTTAAATTTATTAATGTTGAACTGCAACAAGCTGCAGTGATATGAATTTGCTTCTTTAACAATTTTCTTTATATTGAATAGCTATCATAATATTCTGTGAATTGCATTCTTGTCAAGGTTCACAATTTACTTTCTTAAGATAGTGAACAAACTTCAAAGAACATGCGTGAGTTTCTTTGCTCTTTTTAGGTCTTCACTTCTGACTTAGTCATGAAAGCTTAAACCAGCAATTATGCTCGATATCGGTAGGAAGTTAGTGCATCTGATCGAAATATTTGATGGTCTGTCCCTTTTCAGGTGTAAAGATGTAGCAGCAGTGGACGTAAACATGGGATGCCCCAAGTCATTCTCTATTAGTGGAGGCATGGGTGCTGCACTGTTGAGCAAACCAGAGCTCATCCATGATGTATGCATTTATTGTTGCTCCTTCACCAGTAGGCAAATTTCCTTCTAATACAGCATGGGAGTGTATGCCCTGTTCATAATGCTTCCCTTCTTCTGAACTCAGATTTTGACAACATTGCGGAGGAACTTGGATGTACCAATAACATGCAAAATTAGGTTATTAAAAGATCTGCAGGATACAGTGGAATTGGCACGACGAATCGAGATGACTGGTGTATCTGCTCTTGCTGTCCATGGAAGGTACATGATTTCTGTATATCTGTTTCTCATGTTCTTTATAAACTTACCTTGTGCTCTGTCATCAATCAACCCTTTGAATATCCAGTAATCCAGATTGCCTACTTGATGGTCAAGTACTCAAGTTATTTCATATAGTTGTTGGAGTATTTTTGTGAAATGAGGTGGGGCTTGCTGTAGATTCAAACAGTTCACATTAGAAGCGAGAGAAGAGCCATTTAGTCTGCTTCTTGGTTATATTGGAAAGTATTGTCTGTTCAGTATGTTATTGCTACTTTCCCCGACTTCTCTCTCCTTTCACTTTTTGTGATTGTGAATTTTAACTGATATTGAAGTTCCATTCTGAAGATGCCAATTCATGAATTACTTACCACATTTAGGGTTAACAGGATTGTTTTATGTTCTGATCTTCCTTCCATTTGCTGAGGGGTGGGTAGGTTGGTGCACATAAATGGCTTTCTGTGAATTATGTATGTGCTATCTTTATGTGTAGTCAGTGCGAGATGATTTAAAATACAGAAATTGAACATGCTATATTTGGAAACGATATCAAAACTGATTTATTGAGGGTGCAATTTGACAATTCTCTCGGCAGCTACTCTTACTGTGTCTCTGTTACCACAGAATATGGTCATGGCTCATTTTTGTTTGTTTTTTTGTTTGGGATAAGGAGTCATCACTGGTTGCTTGTTTGAGCTTTCTCCTATTTTGGGCTTTTAACTTGAAGTCGAGTGATATTAGTATTTCCTCTGACTAGCAAATGTGGCATGATTGTTGATTGAACTACAGGAAAGTTCCAGACAGGCCAAGAGATCCTGCAAAGTGGAATGAGATTGCTGATGTTGCTGCCACTCTCTCTATTCCGGTTATAGCAAATGGTGATGTTTTTGAATATGAGGATTTTCAACGTATTAGAAATGTAACAGGTGTGCTTGTACTTCTTATAATTGCTCTTTGTTCTCATATCGCTGATGAGTCAGTTTGCACTTTCTAGGTGAATTATTTTAATTTAGATATTAAATAGATCTGAGTGTTTGGCCCAATATGACAATAAAATTATGTTATGAAGATAAATGTATCTTTGTCGTCCATATATGGGTATATATGTTTGATTTTCATCAGATGTCCATTGGTTTAAGGAAATGGAATCAAATAGCTTATATATCGTTTGATGTGTGCATTGTGCTAAAACACTTGATGGTTCTTTCTTGTAAAAGCCGTATACAGACATTTTGCATGCAGCAATTTTCCCTTCAATCAATGAGATAACTAATTCTATAAAAAAGCTTGAATAATTGCTTCTGCATATTTCTTTCTTTTGCTGTAAAGAACTGTGGATGCATTTGACAGTCTTGTAGATGCTTGCAGTTCAGGCCCTTCCAAAAAAGCCGTCACACCAGTTTCGGATCCTCCAAAAATGTGTTATATTTGGAGGAGATCTGACATGGGGTGAGGTGATATTTTCAGAGGATCTGGGCAATGTAGCCTCGAATTCAGAAGTTATAATCTGAGAGATGCTGTTGCCTCAAAAATACAAAATTAATCTTTGTAGGCATGCTTCCTTGTGACACATCAAACAATGAACAATCTGTATGTGAAAAGCATTGTTCATATTAAGTTGATGATGGTTTTTCTATCTGTTTTTATGAATATCTACATGGTTGTTTCTGCTTATGTTTTGCAACATGTAACAACTTTATCTTATAGGTGCTTCATCTGTGATGGTTGCAAGAGGAGCCATTTGGAATGCTTCTATATTCTCTTCTGAGGGAAAACTACCATGGGAAGATGTCAAAAGAGAGTATGTGAGAAAGGTATTCGGCCTGTGAACCAGATGTGAATCAATCTCTTATTACATGTTAAATTAACTCTAAATTAAGTAGCCACTTTGTCCATCCAGCATATAAATGAAATAGACTAAAATATATACAGCATTTGTTTGAAATTGAAGTCATTGACTTCCTATATGCTTTTCACTGCAAATGTAAGTAAGAGGTCTGGGTGCTTTGATTTCAGAGTATATTGTGGGATAATGATATCAAAAGTACAAAGCACACCCTGAAGGAAATGATAACGCACTATTCTTCCCTTGGGCGCCCGGAGGGGCTGGCAGTAATTAAATCAGATACCTTGGCAGACCTAGCGTAAGTTTTTCTATCTGCTGCCGTTACTTCCACCCGTAGTTACATGTGTTGGGATCAAATTTAGTTGCTGTTCAGTTAGTTTCCAAATTAAGTTGTTCATGTTCTGATTCCTAATATGGGAAGTTTGGATGTTGTTGTCTGGTATAATGTATGACATCTACTTCACCTCATCCCTTGGTTTGTTTTCTACATAATTGCATAGTCTGCTCATTCTAAAAGTTGCTCAAAAGTTTCTGACTCAATAAAAACGAGGATTTAAATTGTGAAAAGGTGCTTGAGGTTCTTAATCTTCTCTTTCATCCTTGTACCATTATTCACTTTGAGATTTGTCCAACATTGGCAGAGTTCATAAGTCCACAACCTTTACTATTATTTCCCATTGTTACTACTCTTCACATATAAGCTGTGGATGGATATAACGAGCCAAGTAACTATGATTGGACTAATTAGTTGTGAAATATGCTACATCGAGGCCCTTGTCATTCTGGTTAGTGCTATATTTGATAGGAGGTAACGAGAACAGGGAGAAAAGAACGTTATTTCTCTCATTTGCAAAAAAAGTTACTTATTGGAAGGAGTAACACTTTTTCCAACTCCTCTGTAAGTGGTCGAAAATGAGTTTGAGAGGGCATTCGGAAGATTTCATTCCCAAAGGTTTCTTCCTTGGACAGACATCTACAGGTGAAGCAGTACTTATCCAAGATGATCTTCCCAATAAGAAGAGGAGGAAGATTGTGGTTTTAATAGATAGTTCATGTGTGAACGGTATGAAGAATTTGCTAATCATCTTTCTTTGCTAAATGGGGTGGTGGAGCATGTTCCTTTTTGTTTGGGATAGTGTATTGCCGATGTCAGTGATGTAGCATTTATTTGTTTGGAGGGGTTATACTGTATGTACCACTGGTTAAGAAGACACTTCTCGCACACATGATGTGGCTGCTTCAAAAGAGTGAAATGGGGAATATCTATGCGAAGTTCTATATTTAAAAAATTGCATAGCCAGAGAATGATAGTAATAAGTAGGGAGTTGGTTGTATTATCTGTCTTGCATGTTCATTTGCTTCCAGATATAAAGTCATGTCAACTATACCTAAGATTCTATTACAGTACTTCTTATATATGAAGTCATCGTCAAACATTTTTTCTCCTCCCTCTGGGTGTTTCTTCTGTGGGGCACCTACTAGTTTAATTGACTGCATACTTATTGTCTTTCAGGAAACTTTATGGAGAAGAGGAATACTACGAATATGTCTCAGAAAATCGGAGGAAGCAGCAGCAGATGAAATAAGATAAGTGGTTCACCTTCACTAATCATAGAAGTCAATACACCAAGATGTCGATGAAATTGGACTACCGTTATAATTTATAAAGCTAGTGGAATATTTTGAAGCAAGAGATAGAGGTGGACTTTGCACATGAGGTTGTTAATGAGTTGAAGACTTGCGTAGTTCTGACTTCCTTCCCGTGATGTGACTACCCAACTGCTATCTCTTGTTTGAGTTTGAAGTAACATTCCACAACCGCTGAAGAAATCCCTCAGTTCGAACAATATTCATTGTAGGCTGTACACTAAATTGAACTAGTGGGTTACCTGCATAAACCAACACGATAGCTATGTATCTTTTGGTTGTAGAAGGGGTACCATTGAAGTTTTTGCTTTATTCCCTTGGTTTATGTTTAGACATCATTTGCAAATTTAAGATATTTATGTTTAGTGATATGACTGAAATCATGTACAACTAAACAATTTTGAACTAGTATAAAGTCTAAAGACGATTTGCATTTTGATAGAACAAATCGACAAGGCTGCACACATACCACCTTCCTCAGACCCTATTTATGTGATTACATTGAGGGTATGTTGTTGAATAAACCCATCGACAAAAGCAGAAGAATTTCATACAAATTCCTATAGTGAGGTGTACATAAATCTTATGATTAAGAATTCCAGCAGGACAGAGAAGTCCAACTCAAAGTTATTGCACAAGTTGCTATCTTTAAAGTTTTTTGAAATTAAATTTGCATATTTGAAAACTATGCAAGTATTATATGTTGCAATAATTGTACAATTCAAAATATTTGAAAGCTATATGATGAAATGCAGACAAGGAAATACTCATTTTAAATTAAAGACATGAAGAGATACAGAAAATGAGTCAAGCTTACTTCAAAGTAATAATACACTTATATGAGCGCTCACTCACGTTATGTTCATGAGCCAGGATTAAATAGTTTTTAGTTTACATACACACAGTACAGCAAATTTTTCAAGATGAAGCAACACAAGGTTCTTGTGGTGCAAAATGGGTTAAGTATGCATCAGCCAACATTTGGCCTAATTTAACTTGAGACTCTGTAGTTAAATGGAGATTATCTCCCTTCAGCTGCAATCCCATGGCATCAACACATACAACATTTGGAAGATCAATCGCCTTTTGCGCTTCTCGAATCTTTTCAATATACTTCTCATCTCCTGATGCAATTGCAACCTATAGGACAATGCAATGCAATGCAATGCAGTTAAAGAACATGTGAAAATGTTCAACTACTTTGATCCACAAAATACCTAACCACAATTGCCAAAATCCTTGAAAAGTGTTACATGCATCAGGCAGATTTGAACTGGCCTTGTGATTTTACGTAACACTCTTTATGATTTTCTAGACTAATCAGTTAAGTTTCACAACAACTACACGGAGAGAAGAGTGCATCTTGGTATTGATCTTATTTATTGGTTTACTATCAAAACTTATTTATTGAACAAATGCATAAAGAACACTTGCTTTCAAGTATTCAACGTTCAATGTTGAGAAATGCGTGATAATAATGTTACTTGTTTCAAACATGCATCATCTAGGCTTGAAGCAAACTACATTAGCTAACCTGAATAATTGGCAGCGATGGCAGATGCAAATCAGCACGAACGTCATGTATTAACTTCTCCATATTAGCCTTATAGGTGTCGACGCAATGCTGAGATAATGCATCACTCTCTCCTTGATACCAAAGCAATGCCTTGATTTCTCCTCCATGACTCATGGCAGCTCTAGCTCTCTTGACCATGTTCACATACAAGTGTTGCCCGTGTGCCCACTCCTTTATCGCAGTTCCACCTACAGCACATGGCACTAACCCAATAGCTTCCACTCGGTCTTTGATTGCATTTGCAAATGACATTCCAGGCCCAACACCACATGTCTTCTTGGCGTCAATGTCATGGTGGAGTGGCTCACGTGCCACCTCATAATGGAGGTGTGCACTAAGACGGAAAATTCTAGAAGCATCAGGATGGCACTCGTTTGGTACAATGCCATCCCAGTGATGCTTTTCTACTCCACCACGACCTGCCATGTTACTTTGGCCAGATAGAATGAATACATTTTTGGGGGAATAAGCTACATTTTCCAGGGTTGAGTCCATAGTTCACAGTTCAAGATGCTGTTTCAGTGTATGATTGAAAGCAGTTTTTCTAACCTAAAAAAAAAAAAGGTGAAAAACTCAGAATCCTTCAAATTTGAACTATCTATTTGTAAATAGTTCTTCTAAATTCAACACCTCTGCTGCTGTTATACAGAAAAATCATTTATCAAAAAACTAGAACAGATGCGAATCATATTGAATATCTTTCTTATTTATCAGAAGACTGATGATACATACACTTACAAGCAAAACAACAGGAAAATTGATACCCATACATTCAATCAAAACGAATAAACAATCCATATGCTTTTATAGCAGAAACTGTGTTTTGACAATCATAAACAACTAGGCGTCAATCCCAAACGCCAGCTATATGAATCATCACTGACCATGTTACTTCATCTAAACTCCGATGCTGATTAATCCAATCATATATTAACTCTTTCCAACAAAAAAAAAACAAAGAAGTCTTAAAACCTCTTCCCCTTCCTAATTCCATCTTAGCATTTCATATCCAAAACTAGACACACATTGTTTGTTTTTTAACACAAAACCTATAGAATATCACCTAGATCGAGAATTATACAACTCGCAACATCAAAAAAAAAAACTTGAAAGCATAATAAAAAACAAAAAGACACAGAAGCCAATTGTTAGATTATTACTGAGAGATTAAATTCTACAAAGCATCCAAATACATTTAACAAAGCTTTTAAACAGCTCCTAAACCATCAATTGTTAGATTATTACCTTAAATATTACGGGAATACAACCTTTTTCCCTTTAACATCAACTTACCCACTAAATTACACATAATTAATGAGATTCAAACAATGTACGATAAATTAACACAGCAAATTATAGCTGTCAATGCTAATGTAAGGGTTGATGAAAGTTAAAATTTAAAAAAAATTCAAACTGAGAATCCAATCAATGGAACACCACATACAAAAAATTGAACTAAATCGGCAAGGGAGAGGAATTACCAGGGACCTGAGACTAAGCAAAAAATCCAAGTAAATTCTCCAAAGAAACTGAATCCGAATGAAGAATATAATAATTGCGGAGAAGATGAACAAAACGGCGTCGTAAGGTCACTGATCTATTACGCGTTGTTTGGTTCATAAATAAACAGCTATACAGAGATCAACAAAAATAATGTGGAATTTTTTTATAATATAAATTTTAGGAATAATTTATGGAATTTGAAATTTCAACAAATATTTGAAAATTTTATTTATCATTTTTTAATTTTAAACCAGATAAATTGGTATGGAGTTTAAACTTATTTTTTTATTTTAAACTTAAAAATATTCATTTATAGTGTTTGGTACGGAGATTATTTTTTTATATATATAATTGTGGTATTTGAGTCAGCTTATGATCATCTCAACTAATTCCAGGAAATATCTGTCAGCTCCCATCAACACTTTTTTTTTATGATTGCAATATTTGATTGAGCATCTCTAAAAAATATTCAAATGAAGCACCACGTGATATACATGCTAGGTAGTATACACTGATTTAAAAACAAACTTAGAACAAAAATGAAATGTCTAAATGATCATTTTATAAGTTGATATAATTATCTTACAAATGTGTGCAAATTAGGCATGACCTTATGGTCGAATACTAAGGTATATGTGCAATCAAAAAATCATCATTAATAATCCTTTACGTAAAAAAAATGAAATTGCACTTGAAAGATTTCCTTAATATTAACTAATAGTTCTATTTAAGCAATGCAAGCTATATTGCTTACCTATAAACACATACGTAAAGATAATTAAAAACATAATCGAAACTATTGTAAATTGCCATAATATACGATTTTGTGTTAAAGTAAGGGTTTTTTTCTACACTCCATAGATGTTTACATGATTTTTATTGATTTTAGTTATGTTTGAGTTCAATCTCTCAGTCTTTACTAAAGAACTATCCATGTTCGTATAATTTTTATAAATCTTGATTGTTTTTTAGCTCAGCCTCACATTGGGTCTTTATTAAATGATTATCCACTTTCTCAAACTTTTATCATATTTTTAAAAAGTGATCACGGACGACTTCTATTAATAAATGGCTAATATGGCATGCGCTTTGATTCATTATTTGTAAATTTTTTTTAAATCGAGTTAGAATTTCAAAAAAATTAAGAATATTTTACCAGAGAGTGCTTTCCTAAGATGCCACAAATTGAATTCATTGAACCAATCATTTAAAGTTCTCAAGGCAAATGATCATGCACCAATAGATAAAAAAAAAAAACAAATTAATCTAAGAGTTGTAAAACATTACTTTATACCTTTAGCTAATTCGATAATTCTTTTTTTGGAGATCTTTATGATGCAATTTTTTTTCTTTTTGAACCATTACATAATGAAAGCTTAGTACGCCTAACATCAACATGGAGGTAGAAGAGAAGCAGAACACAATTAACAATTGAAAAAATAAAATAATAGCAGTAACAATTTATTTACATGTCACAGCCTATGACAATAAAAAAAAAAAAAAAAAAAATTATTCTTTGCTTCTCTATTTTAATAAAAATAGTGGTAAAAAAAAAACGAAATAATTAAAAAAAATAAAAATTAAACTAACTCAATGCAGCAAAACCACCTCCTCTCATCATCTGCTTAAACTCTGCAAAATTAACCATTCCATCTCCATCAATGTCCACTTTGTTAATCATTTGTTTACAATCCTCTACCGTTCGTCCCTGTTTTAGCCCTAACGATGCGAGAACAGATTTCAATTCATCAACACAAATGAAACCATCGCCATTTTGATCGAACACATTGAATGCCTCACGCATATCTTCTTCTTCGTCGCGTTCATCCATGATGGTCTGGTAAAGCGAACCGAACTCATCTATGTCAACGCAACCGTCTCCATTCACATCGATCTTCTCGATCATCTGGATTAATTCCGGATCTGGTATGAATATCCCCATATTCTCTAACGAATCGTTTAATTCATTCTTCGTTATCCGTCCGTCGCCGTTCCGATCGAAGATTTGGAAAATACGTCGGAGTTCGTCTGAGTCCATTCTCTTCTGAATATGCGATTGAACGGCGTCGGAAACGGAAACCGGCGATTGTTGTGGCGGCGCCGGTGACCGCAAATGGAGGTGTTTTTGGTGGAACCAAGATGGAGGAAGGAAGGAGATGAGTTTTTTTGGGAGTAAGGAGAGGAGGATTGGGTTGAAGAGATTGTAAATGAAACGAGTTTTGAAGAAAATGGCTGGGAATTGCATTTGGTTTTTAGATTGTAAACTAATGAGGGGTGGTCGTAGTTTTTTTTGTTTGAGAATAAATAGGAGATAAATTAGGAGTAGCTTTGGGGGAATATATAAAGTGCAAATTTGGAAAAAAACCAAATAATTAAACTATTAAGTAGGAGTGGATGTCACATATTAATATATAAGGATAATATAGATGGTGTGTTGTTTCACTGTCCGCGGGTTTAGGCTTGTTCGTATTTGATATAGTACTAGTCATATTCTTATAGTTTTGTTTGGATTTGATGTACTTGAGCCGATGGTACATTATGTACTCTTTAGACACATATAGTGGAATTTCACTATTAACCAAGTATGTTGTGGTATTATTTTTCAATATAAATACAAAATTTGAACCAAAGTTATTAAAATGATGATTCCGCTCCTACGTATGTCAATTGACTCCATTTGAACATGGATAGTTTCACCCTTGTCCACTCGATCTCGTTTAGCATTAGACTATATAATCCAACAATATATGAAATTTTACACTATCAAATCGTTAATAATTATTGTAGTAGTTATTTATCATGTATTGTTTGTCATCGATCCATGAGGACTAATTTTATCCGACCTACAAAATAATTTGATTTTCACAACTCTAACTAATTTTCAAGCGAGTGTAAATTTGTATGTATATTAGTTAATCCTCTCGCCATAACATCCGCCACTTGATTAGCTGACTAACTTGTACTGTATAGATGCGTAATCTTTGCACTACTAAGATTAGACTTACATTAATTTTTTTGTATTAAGAGTAAGCTGAGTTTAATATTTCATTAGAAGAATTTTGTTTTTATAATATGAGAGGATATTAGAGCTGTCATAAATTAATTAGATCTGTCAATTGCGCGTTCCATTTTAGTTGCGGATACGGAGTGGTTATTTATTTTATTACAAAAATTATAATTATAATAAGAGGTGGGATTCTCAAAAAAACGCGTTGTAATTATTGGTTGATTCGTTTACCTAAAGTTTTTATTTTATTTAATGCTATCCAACTGGGAACTTATTAATAATGAAACGTAATATAGTACCCTTGATGTTTCGTATTAATTGAATTTGTGAGATAATTCACATTCTTCATTAAGAAAAATATTTAAGGATATCATTTAACAATGCAAATAGTGTAATTTATATTCTAGAAAATATCAAATTTTAGTAAAGGAAAAGGCAAATATGGAAAAAAATTCAAATATTCATCTTGAACTTTGGGCAATTCAATTATTTTGAACAATGAAAAAAGTCTAAAAAATCCAGTTAATATTAAATAGAGGAAATATTTTTTAAAATAAATTTGAGAGGTCAAAAGTTCATTCACATTTCATGTTTACGTCAAAACTTGATCACCCAACATTATTATATCCGCATTGAAAGCTCTAAGAAGAAATGAATCTTATTAATTGAGCTTTTTCACTCCTAGAGTGACTAATCTTGTAAAGCAATATAATTAGGTAATAACTCAAACGTCTAACTAAAGTTGTAATTTGTGAATATAATATACTCATCTTATATTAATCATTTTATTACTATTCCTAAACTTGAATTATAAGAATATATTTTTGCGCATAAGCTACATTTTCGTGAATCAAATTTCTTCTGAAAATAGAAAAGAAAGGTAGTTGGTGTTGAAATTTAGTGGAATAAGTTTACTTAACCAAGACTTAACATGCTTGATGCTCCAATGTTATGATTTTGTGTAATATTTAATATTTATAAAATGAAAGTGATTGAATTATAATTTATTTTTTCATTCGACGTATGATACTTGCTCCTTGTTTGAATCCCCTATTAATTTGATTTTACTATGTATAAGATCTATTAAACAAGAGAGAACTTTTTTCATTTCAAGTTTGAATTCGAGATTTTTAATTGAAGGTGAAAACTTCAAATCCTATGAAAATGACCGTAGCTAACGGATCTTAAAAACAAAGTCCAACAAAGAGGGTCCCTACTTAAATGAATTTAATCTAAACAAACCGACACTCCAGCTTGTGGTGGCAGTTTTTGTTTTTTTCATCCAATATTTTGTATATAGATTTTGAAGCTCGATTAATTTAAGTTTGTAATATTTAATAACTTTTGATTTTGAGGATAAAATGTTTCTTATAAAAGATGATTTTATTCTCAAACTCTAACTTGGAGACCTTAATTGCCAATAAAAACTACTTACCATTTCATCACAACATTTAATGCAGACAACTTATTGAAATGCTTAAAATGGTGCGGCATGCAGCACTATAATCAAGTAAAAGTCTACTCGTACATCTTATGTTTACATCAAATAAATAAGAATATGATAAGTGACATTGATTTAACATAAACATCCGAAATAATATTTATCCTTTCAATTATATTACAACAGAAAGTAATCGGACCAGAAACTTTATAAAAATGAACGTTGTTAACGGATCTAAATACAAAGTCAAATAATTATATACGTTGGGGAATGAAATTGGGCGAGGAAAAAAGCCGGCAAAAACGCGTCATAATTAGGTACACCTAGCGGCCAGCAACTATATGATAAAAAAAAATTATTTTATGTTTATATCAAATCAATAAAAGATATAATTATTTTTTGAAAAGTTGCGAAAAATATAGAGTGTACGTGCTATGCTCTCGCTCTTTTAATATTCACACTCGTGTGACCACGATATTAATTGTGTCGTCCATGAATCTCTTTTGAACTAATCTAAGGCATTACATACATTTTTAGCATTTATTAAAACCAAACGAATATAGACATAAGAAAGTAGGGAAAAAATCTGAATTTTGTGGTTGTAAATTAAAGATATGTGGATCTTACGGCCTAAAACATGTCTGTGAAAAATTGAAATTAAAAAATTATCAAAAAAGAAAAAGACATTCTTTTTTAAACAGACTAAAAAGAAAAGTAGGAGAAACAAACTGAAACAGAGATATTATTATATTCTAACAACTAAATTGAAGCAAAATAACATATTATTTTTTTTAGGAAAAAGACATTTTTGACTCAATAAAGTAACAATCGGAGCATTTTTGAATCAAACTACTAATGGCAAGGACATTTTTTGACCAAAATATTTTGTTCAACTTCGCATAGTTTATACAACCGCGACACTATACCCCCTTCCCCAACAAAATGTTGATGGCAAAATGACAATACTTGTTATTCATTTCATCTCAGTGAAGTTAATATACAAGGAAAATTTCAAATAGTTTGGCCACTAACGACTTGTGAAATTCTTGGAGGAAAAGTAAGAAACCAAAACTTATAAAATGAAAAACAGGAAATCCTAGCTCTGGGGAACTAGTTTCTTTTCAAGAATCATATCATCTGTAGAGAAATCAGCTGCTTTCCTGAATGTTCCCCGTCCGAAATCTAGGTTGTAAGAGTCTGTGAGACCTTCCACCAGATCAAAATCCGGTTTCCATCCTAGCAGAGCCTTTGACTTTTCGATTGATGTAAAGAAATGCTGTAGAATTTCAATGTTAAAACCAACGAAAAGACATAGATAGACTAATGTTGGACCAGAATCCGATATTAAACAGACTACTAACAACTTCAACCAAGGAAATAAACCTTCTTGTAGTATTTTGTTTGGACTACAATTGATTGTACTAAAATGTGTGTTTTATTCAAGCACACAAACTCATGTAGAATACTGATGTGTGTTTTAGGAAGAGACTAAGATAAGACGCGGTGAACATGTTGCGAACCTTTACTGATGATTCACATTTAGTTTGGTTATATCATTTTGATTCTTTGATAAAGAATGTCTCAAATTTCAATATGAATGGTAAAAAACTGAAATCAACACACTAATGTTTACCTGGTCACGGAATGGGAATGCTTTCTTCTTGCCAAAATCAAACTCCTTAGGGTTGTAATGAACAAGCTCGGGTTCAGGGAAACCACCAGCCTGGATTAGGAATATTGACGGTCAATTGTATATCATTCAAAGCTTTTAGAAGCAATATAAGCTAACATTGACCAAAAAAAATTACCTTGGCGCAAGCCTTAGCTAATCCATCAAATGTGACATATTTCTCTCCGGATATGTTAAATACTTGCTTGCTGGCTTTCTCATTTCCAAGAACCTGAACAAAGGCCTTTGCAAGATCCTGCCAATATCCAACCAAAAGCAAAAAATATTATCTCGTAGACCAGGGTTGTGATTCTTATTTTAGACGATTCCTAAGCTCATTATGGTATAATGTTGTCGAATTCAAGTATTGCCTGAAAGTGGACCAAGAGTACGTTGCTCCTACTTGAAAAGACATATTTCCTGGTCTTTACTAAATGGAGGCCACTTGCGAAGATTGAATACCTAGAGGACCTAAGCAAACATGTCTCCGTTGAACTTCTAGGGTGATAGCATTGCTTGAAGCTTACACTAGAAAGATGTGAACTACTACTCTTTTAATATGTGCTGACTAACCTTCACATGTCCAAGTTGAGTTATTTGCATCCCTGAGTTAGGAATTGGAATTGGGCGACCAGCTTTCAATCGGTGGAAGAACCACTCTTCAACAGGATTGTAGTTAAGTGGCCCATAAATATAAACAGGCCTTAGAGAAGTCCAATTAACATCTCGTGATACTAACAAGCTCTCTGTCTCAAGCTTTCCTTTATGCCTGCTCTTCGGGTCACCTGCATCAACCTGTTGACATTGAGCAAGATGTTTTTGTTAGCCTTGGGGAAAACAACTACATAAAGAATAAGGGACAAGATAAGACCAAAAATTAGAAGAAAGGCTGAAGCAAGGTGCAAATAGGACCGAGCAGATAAGCTGCTATTTGTTATACCTCAGAGATAAACAAATTATGAAGTCTAATCTCTCTGCCAGCAGACAAGGTTCAATAATAAGAATTTTGTAAGTGCCTCCAGTCTAACATTATTTTTAAGAACTTGGAACTGAAATATTGACAATAATCTCCTGTGTAAAACTCCTCCTTGTTTGAGCAAAAAAGTTGTTTCAAGTGTGTCTACTAACCAAAATGACAGCCATGTGTTGTTGTCTATTCTTATTAATTACCTAGTATCACAAGTAGACTGAAAATAAGCTCAAAAAATAATCATATGCTACTAAACTGACCTCAAAATGTGGTAAATAATCAGTTTTAAGGTATACACCAGCTGAAGAGCAGTATATGTACCTGAGATTCATAGGCAAGTTAAAATGATCAGATAAAAAGGAATACCACAATCCGGCCATTCAAATAACGTTTACCTAGTAAAGAGTGGCTAAGCCAGATGAATGCGATCAATTCATGACCAAATATTGTAAAATAGTTCAAGCTAATGGTATAGTAGTAATGATTCCTGGTACAGAATCATAGCAGAAATCCATCCTCAAGGCAAATCGTTCATGATATGTATTACGAGGATTCACAGCTTACTGTTCTAGATTAGGTAATGCATCCAATATTGGCTCCACTTCAGTTGCTTCACGTCCTGAATAACAAAAGAACAGTTCATGAACAAGAGACCAAAAAGGAGGAAAAAATAGAAACATACTTCTACCAGAAAAAATTGTTTCTAATGACAAGAAAACGGGGAATACATTGTGATATAGAATAAAACACCATTAGTACCATTTATGTCATATACAACATCATAGCCCTCTGCAGAAAGACTACTCTTCACAAAATCGAAATCCATTCTGTCACCTTTCAAGTGCAATAACTGCAGTTGGAACAAAAAATCTCATTACTTAGTGTAACTTAAATCATGTAATCGCAAAGCTTTAAATAAAGCTCATTTAATATCCAACATACCTTGGAGGAGAAATCAGCATAATCCTGGTCTGATTCACCTGGTAATTGTTGAGATATTGGAGCTTTTCCTCTTGTGAATAGAGTAACCTGCATTTGTGAATCATCATAAGATAGTGAATTGTCAAGGCAACTTCAAACATCAAAGGTTATAATCTTCGCTCCAAAGGTTAAAATCTTCGCCTCGTAACAATTTGGATGACATCGTAGAAGTCGAAAAATGATTTGAACTTTAAAGAGAGCTTAGGCCGGGTTGATTACCTGGTGGCCTTCTTTCACAAGAAGTCTGGATAGAAATACACCAATGAATCGCGTGCCTCCCATTATAAGGATTTTCTTTTCACTCGAGGCTGTAACTTGCAATGCTCCTTTTGACAGGCATGGTTTCCTCTTATACTATAACCATCATATAAAAGTAAACCAGAAAAACCTATCATATCAACTCATTATGCAGCAAAGCAAAAGCAGCAGCTTCTTGATACATATAGAATATGAATAAGCATCAATTCTCAGCACTCTAAGCAATTAATACTCACTCTTCTTGTCTTGCATAACCCAAAAATTACCATAAAAGAGAAAGATAACAATATCACACTAGCACCCAAGGGTGTGGCCTAGAGGTCAATAAACTGGATTGAGAACCAGGAGGTCTCGAGTTCAAATACACTAAAAGTGATTTCTTCCTATTTATCCAAGACTTGTTAGACAGAGTTATCCTACATGTAGTGGTGGAATGTAGTAGCTACCCCGTACCGACTAATTAATCGCAAAAACTGGTCAGGATACCACGTTATAAAATTAAAAAAAACATTACCACACAATAGACACATATTATAGCCTAATGTCTAGTAAAGATTACATTTTTATAATCTTCTTGAAACCATAACAGATAAAGGTAGGATTTTAATGCAAATTATGAAATACTAGCTAAACCCCAAGTCAGTATTCAAACAGAGTGACAGAAAAATTCTACCCAAACCCACAAAAAGCCCAACATTTCCTTTCTGGTAAAGTGGGTACCTGAAATGAGGAGATCAATCTGGCACCATTGAAGTCAGAATGGGAAGAAGGGAGAACAGAGAAAGAAGGCTGTTTGGGTTGAATAGCAACCAAACTAGCCATATTGTTGCTGATTTGTTGCCTTTTCCTTCCTCAGTGAGAAGAAGAAATTGGGGCAGAGAAAAAAGAAGAAGGAGAAGGGCTATGATGATTTTCTTGTTGTCCATTTGTTCTTCTTCTTCTAGTGATTATGATTTGTTCTGGCTTCCTCTCATTCTTACAATTGAGATAAGACAGAGACCCCACTTAGAATCCCTCCACAATTTTCAGTTAGGTATCCACACTTGCCTCAGCCTTTAGTTCAAACAAAGCCATAGCCTCTCAATCTACCCATTCTTGATTGCCGCATAATGACAATGTTTAAAGCACTTTTTAGTTTTTGGTCTCTACCGTAAGGGGTAGTTTTGAGGATAAGCAAATTAGTTTCCTTTATACTCCGTCTGTCCCTTTTTATAAATAGTTGGTTCATAATACTTATAATTTCATAAAATCAATGCATAAATTAGCATATTGTTCCTTTTTTACCCTTGTGAGTTATTAGCATTGAAAGCATACATTTGACCAACTTAGAAAAGTTAAGTAAATGATTCATGTTCATTGGTTAAATTAATTAATCAAAATAAATTAATTCATATTCATTGATTGAAAACTTGAGTTCCAAAAAAATTAAATAACGGTAGAAGAGTAAAGTTATATTATTTCTTAGAGTGAAGACATAAAGACACAATTAAAGTTGTCTCGTATTTTCATAAAGACACCTTAACTTTCAAAGTGTCCTATCACCCTACAGAACTATTTAATATCGTTGTAAATGGGCCATTTTGACCCATTCCCTCGTCTATGTAGTGGCGCGTGTTGCTCACTCCCTGTGATAGAATTCATTTCGACCCGACCCCGACCCGACCCGACCTGACCTGTTCTTTGAAGAAAAGTCGTTTCTCCTTTTCCTTTTCTTATTTTTCTCAACTTTTCCTAAAATCTGAAGAAATAGAAACAATTTCTCATCGTGTTGGTGTTGATAATCTCGTTGTTGATGTGTCTTGGTGAAGATTCTTGGAGATTGAAGGTCTAATAGGTTAGGGCTCTACATCATATGATAAAGATCTTCTCTTTTTTCGATTATTATGATTTTAGGGATTATTATAGAGTAAAAGTGTTGGAATCGACCTCCAACAGTTGCCATTGTTAGGATATTATAGTTTTTCGTTGTTAATGTTAGGGTTAGGGTGTTGTGTTATCGACTTAGTGCGACTATTAGTGATTAGGGTTTTGTGTTGTCGATTTAGTGCGACTATTAGTGATTGTGTTTTAGGTTAGGGGTTGATGTTATCCACTTAGTTCGAATCTTATTATTTGTCTCTTATACATTTGTAGACTTCAATTTGTACATTATCGACTGCTAATGTTAGTGCTTTTGTTCTGTTAATGATGGGGCTAAATGTTAGTGTTGTTAGTCTCTTATACATTCGTTGTTACTGTTAGGGCTAAATGTTAGTGTTGGGGCTTATACATTTGTAGACTTTAATTTGTACATTATACATTTGTAAACAGTCTTTTGTTCTGTTAGTGATGGGGCTAAATGTTAGTGCTACTGCTACTGTTGCTTGTTTTGTTCTTGAAATGTGTGTTTGAATTGTGTTTGTCTTTGTTACATGCTTTTTCAGGATGACTTTTACTCTGATAACTCTAAGATGGTATCATGGGGGGTAATAGAATTTGGACCCCCACCTAAATTTATTGGGAGGCATGTGACAGAATTCCTAGATATAGATGTTGATAGGATGTCTTATTTTGAGTTGAGGGGCTACATAAATGAACTAGGATATACAGTAGATTGTGATTTTTTCATCAAGTGGGATGGGTTATTAGTCTTTGTTGATAATGATAAGGTTATATTTGACCTTTTCAATATGATAAATGATGAGGATACAGTAGAGGTGTATGTTTTTCATGGGTTAGTGAAGCCAATCAGGCCCCACTTGAATTGGAGTTTGTCCCCAATGTGAGTGATAGTGGGGTAGGTGAGGAATCTTTTAATGAGGCTTCTAACCCTAATAATCAGCCTCCTACTTCTACTTTTCATATACCTACAACTGGTCCTTCTGAAACTTCCAGCACTCAATTTGAAGACCAGTCTACTACTGTGCCTCCACCATCTCCTTCTACTGTGCCTTCTTCTTCCACTGTACCTCCTCCTTCCACTGTGCCTCCACTCTCTCCTTCTACTGTGCCTCTTCCTTCTTCTGTACCTTCATATGATCCTATAATAGATAATGATCCAATTGATGATGAAGTAGAAGATGAATCAGGATCTGAAGGGGATACTAATGATGATACTGAGGTTGACAGTGATGTCCATCAAGAGTATATAGATATAAAGGAATCCAAGAGGCATTTCAAAAGATCACAAAGGAGAAGTAGAGGTACTAATTCATATCAGATTAATGTTGATGAAAAAGGTCCAGATATAGGGTATGATGAGACAAATATTGGTATTAGGGAAAGCTTAGTTGTTAAGCTAGAAGGTGATGAACCTTACTATCTAAGTGATGAAGCTCCTAGCTTTGAGATAGATGATGAAACAGGTTGGGGAGATGGTGAAGAGGTTGATCAAGTAGTGTATAAACCTGTTAGGAGGAAGAAAACCCTAAATAGAGTTGTGTTTGATGCAACTTCTGAAAAGATTGTTTGGGAATTAGGATTGGTTTTTGGAACTATTGAAGAATTTAAAGTGGCAGTGACAAGATATGCAGTCCAAGAACACATTCAAATTGAAAAATATGTGAATGAGCCTGACAGAGTTAGAGTGAGATGTTGTAAAGAGACTTGTCCTTGGTTGTTGTGTACAAGTAAGGATAAAACTAGTGGAGATGTCATTGTTAAAACGTACAACCCTGTCCATAAATGTTTGACATCAACTCATAACTATTTTTGCAACTCAAAATTTTTGGCCACCAAATACAAAGAAAGAATAACTCAACAGCCAAACATCAACATTGTGTTGTTGAAGGACATTATTAGAAAGGAGTTGGATATTAATGTTGGTAGGACAACAGTGAGAAGAGCTAGGACTAGAGTGTTACAAGAGATCATGGGTGATCACATTGTGGAGTATGGTAAGATTTTTTATTATAAAGATGAAATTTTAAGGAGTAATCCAGGTAGTACTTGTGTAGTGAAGGTTGGAGAAGAAGATGAAACTGGGCAGAAATTTTTTGAAGGATTTTATGTTTGCTTCAATGCTTTAAAGAAAGCATTTTTTGGAGGTGCTAGGAGGTTGATTGGTTTTGATGGGTGTTTTCTCAAAGGTGTGTGTAAAGGCCAGTTATTAGTGGCAATTTGTAGAGATGGAAACAACCAAATGCTGCCTATTGCTTGGGCAGTTGTTGAAATTGAGAATCAGTTTACCTAGACATGGTTTCTTGAACTAGTGAAGAATGATCTTGACCTTGGAGAAGGGCATCAACTATCCATCATTACTGATATGCAAAAGGTAATTATTTTACTGATCTTACTGTTTTATTGTTGTTGAGTTTTGCATTTTAATTATTCTTTTTCTATTATGTTGGTTTGTTAGGGACTAGAAATTGTTGTTGAAAATGTATTGCCACTGGTTGAACACAGAAAATGTGCAAGACATGTTATTGCAAATTGGTGTAAAAACTGGAAAGGAGTTGAAAGAAGAAGAGTGTTTTGGAGGATTGCTAAATCCACATTTGAAGTTGAGATGATGGATAATATACAGGCAATGAAGAAATTAGAACAAGAATGTTTGGATGATCTTTTATGGTACAACTTGAATACATGGTGCAAGAAATATTTTCAAGACTATAGCAAATGTGATGTTGTGGACAATAATATGGCAGAAAGCTTTAATGCTTGGATACTGCCTGCAAGGTATAAAACAATAATCACAATGCTTGAGGAGATAAGGGTGAAGATGATGAAAAGAATTGGTAATTTGAGAGAGTTCTCAAACACTTGGATCACTGATATATCTCCTATGTCTTTGAAGATTTTGCAAGAAAATATTGAAAAGTCTATGCAATGTAACTTGACTTGAAATGGAGAAAGAGGTTTTGAGATTAAACATCATGGATTTACACATACTGTGGACATTGTTAGTAGGAATTGTAGTTGCAGATCCTAGCAACTCAGGGGCATTCCTTGTCCTCATGGTGTTGTTGCCCTTCATTACAAGGAGTTGGAACCAATCCATTATGTGGCTAGTTGTTATAGCAAGGAAACGTACCTCAGCACATATGCCTATTTTATTCAGCCAATGAATAACATGAAAATGTGGCCAACATCAAATAATCCAATTGTAAAGCCACCAAAGATCAAGAAGTTGCCTGGAAGACCAGGTAAGGTTAGAAGAAAGGAGGCAGATGAAAGCAGAAAAACTGGAAAGCTTAGCAAAAGAGGTGCTGTTATGACTTGTAACAAATGTGGTACACAAGGACACAATAAAAGAGGATGTCCTACAAGAAACCAAGCTGGTCCAAGTCAATCAACTGAACTATCTTATCAGGCACAGGTACTTTTATTTGTTACTTTCAAATGTAAGTTATATGTACATGTATTGATATATTAATAGACAGGCTACTGAAAGTGGTAGAGGAAGAGACATAGAAAGAGTAGCAGGAGGCAGAGCAAGGGCTAGTAGTTCAACTCAACCACCTAGAGCCTCTTCACAGGCCACCACAAATAATGAAAGTGGTAGAGGAAGAGGCACAGGAAGAGTTTCAAGTTCTATAGGTGTTCCAACTCAATCACATGGAACTGCTACAAACACAGAGGTAATATATCTAATTATTATATCATTTTTAGACAACATAGATATGGTTTAATATTTTGATTTCAAAGTACATATTGTAAATAGTAGAGGGAAAGGTAGAGGTACAGGTACAAGTAGAGGTAGAGGTAGAGGAACAGGTAGAGGAAGAGTAATACCTCAAGAAAGAAATGTGAATGAAGGACTAGGTAGAAGAAGAGGAATGACTCAACATAGTCAAACTAGTTCTGAAGCAACATGTAGTGGAAGAGGCCTAGAAAGAGGGAAGAGACCAGTAGAACATGAGGACAACAGTGGAGGACAAACAAAACCTTTTAAAAGGCCAAGAATGGTAGGTGTTGGCATATACCAAGCTGAAGATGGATTTACAACTCTCAATGTAAGTTTACAATTCTCAATGCAAGCCTAAATGTCTTATATTTGAATGTGTATTTATCTGACTAAGCAACCTGGATTGCCAAGTAGAAGAGTCATCAATACTGGTACAAGAGTGACAAAAAGGGCTAATGTTGTTACTGGTGATATTGGCTACACACCAGTACGTGGATTCAAATGGAAGGGGAAGACAACTATTACCGTACCTAGAAAGAATGAGGGCTGAAAAGGTTATCCAAACTATGTCTGCAGCTGCTGTTATTGCTAATAGCCAAAGCCAAACAACTTCAAGTAAGAAGACTTCTGTGCCATGGAAGTAGGGCATTTTGATGTTGTCTTGTTCATTTTGACAAACAAAATTTAATTATGTATATTTTGGTGCTATTTTTTATTGGAATCAAACTCAATTTTGCGTGTAACCAAACAAAACTTGAATGATTATGTTGAAATGAAGTCCTCTTTTTGATCAGTTTTGTTGTTACCTTTTTATTTGTAGTTGAACATATTTTTGAAGTTTCTCAAATGGTTGCCACAATAATATAGACAAGAGAACCAAATACATTAACAACTTGTTCAAATCATAACTATTTCAACAACAAAGACCAACAATAACTTGAGCATTCAGCAAGTTCCATCCTTCAAGTTACACACACCTACAACTAGCAAGATCAAGACAATTAGCTTAGCTTCTAGTTACACACACCTACGACTTCAAAAACTTGAAAGTCACTAAAGATGTCTATGGTAATTTTGGTTGCACACACCTACAACTTCCATCCTTCACATTCTTGGTTAGACTTAAAAATAGAAAACACACAATAATAATCAAAACAATTAGCTTCAAGTTACAACATTTGTTCTTCTTTTTCTCCTTCATCACGACTTGGTTACTTTCAACACGACTTTCATAAGATGTCAATACTTCTTCCAACTCCTTAATTCTCTTTGTTAATCTCGGAATTACGTACTTATATCGTATATCAACATCTTCACGATCCCTCCATCTAAAGAAGTTGCACGCATCCTCCTAAATTACGCAAAAAAATAAATTAAAGAAAATTACATAAACAAAAGATCTCCATAAAAGAATTAGGAAACATACACGATAGCGTGGACAAGACCAAAATCTTCGAGCTGGATTGTGCTCCGACCATGAAGTTTGCATTGATAGTAAGTCACCATGTTTTCATCGCAATTTCACTCGCAACATCGGATCATTCTCATCATTACAAATACGATTCAACATTGCATTTGACATTTTCAATCAAAACCTAATCACAAAATTCAGAAGAAACTAAACCATAAAAAACTTTAAATTAACGTTTTATACTAGAAATTAAAAGATAAAACGAATTCCTGCCTTATTTTCTTGGGGAAGATGATGAAGTCGTCAAACAAAGAGAACCAACATTGATCTTGCTATGGAAAAAACCATGAAATCGAAAAATTAGGGCTGCCAACAGCTATTTTTGGGTTTAAAATTGGGGAAGATGACATAAATTGATTATATAATTAATAATAAAGAAAGAAAATGACACGTGGCACTTTTAAATTGGTCCATGGCAGTGAAATCACTGAATGACGCGCCTCATGTGCGTGGTAACAACCCAGACGAGGGAATGGGTCAAAATGGCCCATTTACAACGATATTAAATAGTTCTGTGGGGTGATAGGACACTTTGAAAGTTAAGGTGTCTTTATGCAAATACGGAACAACTTTAATTGTGTCTTTATGTCTTTTCTCTACTTCTTAATGCAAGTGCAAAGTAAAAATGTGACATAAAATTGGACGGGGGGAGTATTATCTTAGCATACTTGAATGGGATGGTTAGGGCATGTGACGAGGAGGTACATAAATGTGTTATTTCGAAAGTATGATTAGATATGACATATATGACATAAATTCAGCTTTTGAGAACATAATCCTAGATAAAAAAATATGTTGATGAAAATTAGGATACTAGGTTAATAAGTAATTGAGCATGATTGCACGTTAGGAAGGGGATAATCCCACATGCTCTTGTTTTTATTAGTATTAGTATTTAGTAATTGTGTAGTTTTGTTTTTCTTTAATGCTTTTTTTTTTTGCTATCCCTTGTTCCATTTGCTCCCCTTTTCGAATGACTTTGCTTTTTGAGCTGATGGTTTATTGGAAATAATCTCTACCCTCACAAAAAAATAGGGCTAAAATTTATATACACTTTAATCTTTTCTAGACCACCTTACACTGGCTATATTATATTGTTGCAATTACCTTATATCTTCACATCATTCTTTCAAGTTATGTGGTAGAATCCTAGGCCTGTCTACGTCGCTCCATCACAAATCAAAATTTCCTTTTAGTTTATTTTATTTCCAAAATTAGTCTCCATTTTCATGAAAAGTTGTGACATTTATGAAAGAGTTGCGACTTTTATAAATTATAATCACCCCCAATTCACCTAACTATAGTCAAGATCACCTTTAAAAATAATTTAAAAAATCAAGACATAGGAGATATCCTGGGTTAAATCTCTTCAAGATATTGTAAAGAAACTAATCTTAAAATATCATAGGACCAGAAAAGGAAGGAAAAAAGAAGAAAACGAAACAGAAATATACACAATGAAATCTCACATAAGTGGGGTCTAAAGAGGACATAGTGTAATTAGTAACCTTGCCCCTACCTCGTAGATTCCGAAATAGCCTCAACTCGAGTAACACATATCAGAGTATATTAGAAAACGAATACGAACACCACAAACAAATGGAACCTCTCCCCCATACCCCCTAGTTGCACTTGCTGCAGAACGTGAATGGTAAATTTCAGAATCATTTATGCATATAGCCCATATATCTATTCACCAGCTGCGCGGTGCGAAAAAAATTACAATGAAGCAATTGGATTCGTGAAAACTGAAAGGAAACCAAAAATGTTTTCCCAGTACGTTCATGTACAAGACCTCAATAAAGGAGAAGTCCAAATTAACACCATGTCAAAATCTCCTAAGCATCCCTCCAATATGTGCCATCATAATTTCACAGCGTATACAAACCACCATTATATAATCAATACATGATTGTTCGTAGAGGTGGACACTGACGACCAGTTTCCTCCCACACTAGCTGGTTCTGTATTAACTGATCAAACAACACTAAATGCCGACTGTAGAGTAGAGGAGAACCGAGAAGTGAGAGTCTGGGTTGCAAATGCTTGAAGCTGCTTCTTAGCATCTGGATTTTAGAAAGAGAAATATATATGAAGATTAAACAGTAAAGGCGTACTGGAAAGCAAAATTCAAAAGGGAATAGTACATAGACATCTGATCATGACTACCAAACACAAAAATGAAAACTGAAACAAGCAGAGCAAGACAGAAGCAACAACATGCATACATACATACCCAGTGAGAGCAAGACAGAAGTGAATAAAAGAATACACAAACTAATGAGGGAACCCAACAAAATCTACCGTCATACATTTATGCTCTTGCATGAAAACTAGAGCACCCAAACAAAGTAAAACTCCAGTGGTAAAGATACTGTTAGAGGCAGAATCAATAGAAGTTAAAAGTAAGTACACACCTTTACGGCATCTAGTAAAACCAACAATATTTGCGATACCGAGAGTCAAGCAAACTCCAACAACGAGAAGATAATCAGCTTGGAACCTAATGAGGGAGAATATCGCGAGAAAGAACCAAGCAACAGCCTACAACAAAGTACACGGATTAGCTGCAACACATCAACGGCTAACTATTTCACTTATGCAAAAATAAGGCACAGATAGAAATAAAATAAGTTCTACACCATATTCTAGAATATCTTTGAAGTCTGAATCCTGAAAAAGTAAAAGCTGAAAACAAAAATCGAGAAGCCAAGGTGTGAAGGGCCATTGTTCCTATCCACGCATATTTTGTTGTTTGTTGCCGATTTTTCTTGTTTTCTGATTGTACAGTACATGTGCTCAATTTGTTATGTTGAACATTAGAATAAGAAACAAGTGTGATAGAGTCTTCACTTACTGTTAGGTACAAAGTCCACCAAAACAGCCAGGAATCCTTCTTGTTCATGCGAGCCATTGACTGAAAGGAGAAGTGAAGGAAAAAGGTTTGTCCAAGGCAACAACGTTAATCATTAAGACTAAATAGGCAAGCACTTCTAAAATAAATGATCGTCTGAAGGTAAAGATGTATGCTAAGGAACCTGAAACAAGATTACCCACCTCTTGATCAAGGCACTCAAATCTCCACACACTCTCGCCATTGTCATCTATTTCATTCCACCACCTTAAACCCACAAGAATACGTCCACTGACGTTCTTAACCACCCAAAAGTCAAGAGCAGCTAAAAGAACAGTTACCACAAAGATGATAACAAAACTATCAACAAATAAAGCAGACAGAATATAAAACGCTAATGCTGCTGCCTGTCAATGCAAAGAAAATGTGTTAAATGAACACAATTACAACCTAAGACATTAAAATAAGAAGACTATGTAATCAGCTAGACCTTGAAGAGCACATGGAAAAAACATATCTGTGGGTGTGCATAGTCCTCCCCTGCAGGCTGAGAAAGAATGTGACAGTTTAATTAACTTTATGACAGAATCAATCAACAAACTCTATGTGCTCCCTCCTTTCCTTGCGGCAGAGAGTGTTTAGGGGTGTAAGGGGAAAGGACCAGCAAAGGTAGTAAAAGAGAGAAAACAAGAAAGGAAGATCATCTAAAATAAGTAACAGAGAAAAGTAAGATAACTGGAAGGCTACAAACTCCTCTAAGCTATAGAGTATTATGTATTAAAAGGTTAAACATTTTTATTTTTTTAAAAAGAACATTACCTTCGGGGATGTCAGATAAAAAATCCTGTTTTACCTGCATGCTTATCCTAGATCATATATCCCCCCCTTTTATCCAGATGATTGATACAAAAGGAATGAACTTAAAGATTACAACAATAACAACACAACTATCACTCAATCCCATGCTAGTTGAGATTGGCTATATGGATATATTTCCCTACATTAAGACCAGTTTCATTCCACTATTCAATAGTTTGGGATTATCTACCGCTAGAGTTCTCTAGATTTTCTACTAACATACGAATATATAAACAAGGTAAAAAGGGGTAAAAAAAAAACTACTATAATGTTTGAGCTAATGTAAGTGTACCAATATAATTAAGTTCTAATCCATGTTGCTCGGACTCTCCAAAATTGTTGCCCCACCTGTGTCGAATCCTCCAAGCCAACCCTACACACACCTGTCGACATTTTGAAGAGGCCGAGCAACATAGATTATAATTACAACTAGCCAGTATCTTCTATATGAATCCTTTACTTCTGTCATTTTCTCTCTAAAGTTCAGATGGATTTTGAGGAATTATACGTCTTTTGAAACAACTTTCATCCATGTGATTCTATCCTCTAAGGTAAGTGTGCTAAACTGCTAGTTGTACCTTATACTAAACCAAACTAAAACTTAACCACACCGATCATGTAACTGACATGATATAGTGGGACTGTGGTACTTACCTGACATCCAAAATTAATAGCACATTTCTAAAAATATAAATAAATAAATATAGGTATACAAAACAATCACCAAGCTCCATTCCCAAGCTAAAATGATTGGTTAACAAGTCTTCTACATCCATTTTACAATATTTGGGTCCAGTCCAAGTAAAAAATCTGTTCCTTGAAGCAAATTAGGATTTCAACATTTAGAAGATTTATCATATGATGATTTCTTTTACACTAGACATAAACCAACTGCACTCTACCTCCTGGATGTGAAATCCGTGCAATGCTCACATGGATTTGAGAATAGAACAAAGCAGGAATACTATGCCATTTCTCAAAAAGAGATGCAACTATATAAAATAGGCGATCAATGACAGCACTTAAAAAGCCATCTATAGATTCTCTATGCCTAATCATTTTGATCTTACTTGGTAAACAAGGGGATCAACATGAGGGAGTAATCGACTACTCGTCCCATATTAAACTCATCAATTGTGACTATGACTCCATAATTATCCTTAAGCCTAGCATCAACAAAACTAGCACATCAACACTTCTTACTAATTCAATTATTTCACCAAGATTTGCAGTAACAATTAATCCAACTAAAACAAATTTTACACCTACCTGATTATACAATTTACTAAAGCGGAAATTTTCAATTCCCAAAGACAGATCCGTAACACTTGATATGCAGTAGAAAAGTAATGGAAACAACGAGTAAATCAACAGATCAATTAAAAGAAGAAGGAGCTCAAACAAAACCCTAGCATCAATGCAACAAAAAAACAACAATTGTGAGATTTCAAAGTATCGATTTGATTGTACATTAGATGAAAAAATGAATCAAATAACGAAAAATATGAAGCTTACTGGGTTAAGATCCATGTCGAATTTTCAAATCAATTGTCCTTAGGATTTCGCCTGATCTCTCAAATGAAATTGTTTCGTAGAAATGAAAAATTGAGAAATTGTTTCCTAATTTTTAGATTTGGCATCCGGCAAACTTTTGGAATTCTAGAAATGTACCCAAGACTTCTTCTATTTAGGAAATGCCCCCAACAACTTTATTGTTCTTCCATTCTAGTCGATCAATTTTATCGAGGAAATAGTGGTTTCAACTTATAACACTACCAAACTTTAATTTATTAATTATAGGACCTAATATGAATTATATTTGATATAGATTATTTTGATTTGTTTGAAATTGAGACATAATTTGTCAAATGGTGATTCAATATTATGATTTGATATAGTAACTTTTAACTTTATAATAAATGTAAGGGAAAAGGCATAAATTCCCCCTTCAACTTATACCGAAAAGTCAGTTACACACTTCAACTATCATGACGACCTATTACACACCTTTACTACTTAAAAGTGAATTTATTTACTCCCTGAGACGTGTAATACCACTCTCACAGCATGTAGTGTATTACACTCGCTGCCACGTCATCATCATGTCAGTGCCACGTCAAATTTTATAATTTTTTCTATTATTTTTGTTTTCTTTTCTTTATTAATTAACTTTCTTTTTGTTAACTCTATTTTATACTAATTAATCTCTAATTAATTATTAAAATTCTCTAATAGTTGTATCTTTTTTATAATCCCACCCACTTTCTCTAATCTCATAGGAGAAATCATTCATTTGAATTTATACAAGAATTTTCTTTGTCTTCTCCAGCGAAGAACAACCAACCCATCACCACCATAAGTCCACCTCCACAACGCCATTTGTTCTTCTTTTTTGACGAACCATCAGCCACCAAACAACCACCACAAAACAGCCACTCAAAATCCAAATCAATCACCAACAAACACCAAACCAAACCCCCTTACCTTATCCCTTTGCGATTTTAATCTTTTGATTTGTTTTAAAGGTGCGTCGGCAAGCTCAAAGCTTCAGTCATGGCTCCGATGAAGTTCCAAAGAGCTCCATACTTTCAGATCTGAAAAACCAACAAATAATCTGGACAACCAACAACACCACTACTACACTCACGTCATTGTGAATCTTTAAGGTTGTGATGAAAAATAAAAAGTTGTGATGAAAATTAAAGAATGAAGAAGAAGAGGGTAATGGGTGGGGTGGAAGATTTTGACTTTTTAATTCTTTTTCTAAAGGGTAATGGGAGGGGAAAGGAAGATTTTGATTTTTTAAATTCTTTTTTTAACTTTAATTTTTTCTGACGCGCCAGTTTTTTATTTATTTTTTATTTTTTTGCCACGTCAGTTTTAGGGAGTAAATAAATTCACTTTTAAGTAGTAAAAGTGTGTAATAGGTCGTCATAATAGTTGAAGTGTGTAACTGACTTTTCGGTACAAGTTGAAGGGGGAATTTATGCCTTTTCCCCAGAGGCGTATCCAGAATTTTGAGATGATGGGTGCACTATTATAAAAAGATTAATCTATGATATAAATTTCATCGGTTCGACATTTAGGGTTTTACTACCGAAAACCATTAAAATTTTGAAATTATAGGTCTAAAATTAATTCTGATATATATATATATATATATATATATATATATTGATGAATTAATTAAAATGTCAAAAGTGCTACAAATTACCACTTAGAGAAGTGTTATCTAATTTTAGAAAGAAAAATAGAACAAGATAAATATAAAATTCATATTTCTAACCTCGTGGAGAGAGGTGCACCTAGTCATAATCGCATTATGTGATACTCCGAGTGTGGGTTCACACATCTATATTTCAATATTTTTTTAAAATACAACACTACTATATATGATCTCGGGAGGGGACCATGGGTTCACGTGAACCCGGTGACCTCCCCTTAGATACGCCTCTGCTTTTCCCTTATTAAAATAGACATAAAAAGGGAATATCATTTTCTGATAAAAACCATCACACTACACGCTGAATAAAAGCACACTTCACACAAGAAAGGGAAAGTAAGGATTGGGACTTATTTTTCCATAATTACAGTACCTTACTATTCCTAAAACAAGAAAAACGACAACCCATTTTGACAATTAAACTCAAAGCTTAATTAAAAGGCATAAGTAGACTTGTTCTTTTTTTATGCATGTGCATCATCTCCAACCCAAACAAGATCAGCTTGTGACATCCAATGACAAACCTCTCCTTTTCCAGGTGAAAAATTCAACTTTTTGAAAACTGGATGATCAGCTGGCCATGAAGAAGTATCCATATGACAAACAACCATAGCTGTATTAACATGAACATTAGTGTTTAAATCAACTAACTCCACCGCGTAAATATTAGTTGAAGATAGCAAATGACAAAAGTATGTAGCAAAAGGAAGGAATATCTCATGGCATGAGACACTCTTTTGGGAATTGATTTTATGAAATTTCTCAATTTTTAGTTTCTGTCCTGACCCCTGTATGCTATCTGTTGTCAATGAAATTAGGTGGTTTTGTTTCAAGGTAGTCTTTGAGAACTCTATCATTTCTTCTAAGGATTTTGCGCATGTTTTAACTTCTCCTTTTAGAGTAGGTGCATTGCAATTGAGGATGGTAGTTTTTGTGGTATCTTTTGTGAATGGTGAAGTGAAAGTTTGAGGGAATAAATGTTGGAGATGGTTTGAGTTAATGGAGATCTTTGATGCAATTTGAGAAGGAAGAAATGAGCGATGAGGGAACGGGTTCACTAAGTTGTCTAGATGGATTGTGTTTCCAGGTTTGAGGATAGAGACTCTGAAGAAAGAGACTTCTCCAAGATGATGACTATTAGAGTGTGAAGTTGCATAAATTTTTGATGTATACACCTTAGTTTGTTCTGGAAGATTAGTTGGATAGACCTTGGCTTGATCAGGGTTTCTGGTTGCATATAATATCTTAGAATCTAGATTGGGGATTTTGGATGTTTGGGCTACCTTAGAAGCTAGATTGGGGGTTTTGGTTGCGTAGAGTATCTTAGAATCTAGATTGGGGATTTTGGATGTCTGGGATACCTTAGAAGCTAGATCAGGGGTTCTGGTTGCGTAGAGTATCTTAGAATCTAGATTGGGGATTTTGGATGTCTGGGATACCTTAGAAGCTAGATCAGGGGTTCTGGTTGCGTAGAGTATCTTAGAATCTAGATTGGGGATTTTGGATGTCTGGGATACCTTAGAAGCTAGATCAGGGGTTCTGGTTGCGTAGAGTATCTTAGAATCTAGATTGGGGATTTTGGATGTCTGGGATGCCTTAGAAGCTAGATCAGGGGTTCTGGTTGCGTAGAGTATCTTAGAATCTAGATTGGGGATTTTGGATGTCTGAGATACCTTAGAAGCTAGATCAGGGGTTCTGGTTGTGTAGAGAATCTTAGAATCTAGATTGGGGATTTTGGTTGTGTAGACCTTAGCTTGATTAGGAATTTTGGAGGGATAAACTTTGGCTTGATTTGGGAGTTTGGAAGCATAGACTTTAGCTTGATCGGGGGTTCTGGTTGCGTAGAGAATCTTAGAATCTAGATTGGGAATTTTGGATGTTTCGGCATTAGTCTCAGAAGTACAAAATATATCAGCAAGCAAACAACTTTGCGCATCAAAAGAGAATGCCTTTTTGGACACTAATGAAGTGTAATATTTAGAGTCAATCATGTTCATTGGAGATAATTTAGAAACAAGAGCTTGAGGCATTTCATTGACAACATTTTCTTTCCAAAACTTGAGCTGATTAGAACCCACATATGGTATAGAATTACAAGTAGAAGAAGCAAATAAAGACAAGACACTTAACAAGAAAAACATGAACCAATATGAAGTAGCCATTTTTTTTTTTTGGAAGACTTGAATTAGTGTTTCTTGAGATATTTTTATCTTAAGAAACTTCCTTATTTATAATGTAAAAATCCCAGACATTTTGATATCAAGTTGCACTTAAATAATCATAAAGCTCTTCAAATTGTGTATATACTATACACAAGTAGAAGTCTCTATTTCATGCAAATGGCCAATTTAGAGGTTGGGACAAGACAATGGTGATAATGCTGCTGCTTGCATTATTAGCTAAAAAGAGAAAATAGTGATTAGACACTGTTGAAAAAGCGACTATACTATTACTAGTATCTTCTAGAGATGCATGCATTTGTGTTACCAACTTGAAAATGATTAAGTGAAAAGCCAATAGTGGATTATCCATAAGCCATGATAAAAAGGAGAAAAAAAAAAGAAAAAAAAAACTCTAATAAACTTTAAGCTACATCACTATTAAATTACTAGTCCTCCACGCTAAACTAAATATTTTAAGTTCAAGCTATTAGAAACGAGAAAAAAATCATGTTAGACACGTTCCCTTCAAAATGACTCCAACAGTGCGAATACAAATTTAATCCAATTCTAACTGAAAAACAAAAAAGAGAAGAAAATAGAAGTGTGTCCACCAGCAAATCAAAGAGATATATATTTAATTATGTGCTTTTCTTCCTTGTGAATTGTAAATTTGTTATGCGATTATTCATGATTTAATCTACTTCGCGTTATAAGAGAAAAATGGCATAAATAAGTATGATTTGTAATATTGAAACAAAGTGAATAATTATTTGGTACCATAAGTAAAAAAATGACGGTTGACATCCTTTGAGAGGGCGCAACATTGCAGTGACTTGCCAAAAAATAGTGATCAATTTTTAAAAGAATTAAAAAAATTTAAAAGGGTAAAGGGGTTTAAAGGAAAAAGGGAGTCACCACCTAATTTTTGAAAAAATATAAAATCAATTAACAAATTAACTTAAAATAAATGTCTACAAAACCAATTGATTCTAGGTAAGGTGTTCAAGTTATTCCGAAGGAAAGGGGGTTTGGCATCCTTCAAAATTTACAAATGTGGGTCCCGACTGAATTCATTTTTTTCAAATTGAGGAGGAGAATAAAATAATGTACAAGTATAATAAACATGCAATATACACAAGTAATATGATAAAACAACAATATAGGAATCGACCTAAATTTATCTATCGTCAATAATATACAATATTTAATAAGAGTATAATTCGAATAGCTTCAATGGAAAGCACCTCCGGATACCTATAAAAACACTTAGTAAAAGTGTTGGTAATAAATTAACATGAATAAAAATAAATTTATCAAAGAATAACTTAAAAATAAAAATCCGTCTAATTAACATGGAAGGCCTTGGAAATCGACAGTAATTTCTTCATTGGCCAATTTTAACATATAAATAATATAAACATGAACTAAATTTTCATCTTTTAAAATGAGGATGCTTCCAAAATCGACGAAGAAATTTTTTTCATTGGCTATTTTTAACAAACAAAATATATGAATTTAACCGAACAATGAAAATAACAAAGGACCCAAAGTGAACATGAAAATAGTCTTAACAAGTGGCTTTACTAATATTTTCCAAGTTAAAAACGAATAACACTAACCTAGTCACCTAAAGACTCATCACCACAATTAACTTGCTTAAGCAGAATAACAAATCTACAAAAAAAAAAGAACTCAATAACAAGAAGAGACAACTTCACTGGATTTAGCGTTCACTACTATACCAAAATATTAAAATAATGAAGAACAAAAACAAGTGTTAACTATAGCACAACATAGACAGAAACATAAAAAATATTAATCTACCAACAATTATTAACAATAATAAAATAATAACAGTTAAACCACAACCATGAATATTAAACAAAACAAAAATAAAAATAATAGAAAACTAATAACCACTCAATAGAAGCCATAAAATTTATCAAAAACATAACTTATAATAACTTAACATTCTGCAAGCTAAATCACCATGAAAAAATATAAATTAATTAGAAGATAATACTAAAATCAACCCCAATAATTTGAACAAGCAGTAAATGAACGCAATAAATAAACAATACTTACCTGAGAATCGGATCTGCTAATCACTGGAGATGGAAAATTTGACCGGAACGGGAACTCGGTGCTCGTTTGATGGAGGTCTGGGAGCCGGAAAAAATGGGGAGTGGAGATGGGGTTTTGTTCACCGGAGCGAAGCTTGCTTCGCTGATAACCTGCAAAACAAACAAAAAATTGAAAGGGGAAAAAGGGGAAGGGCTGCTGGTCGCAGCAGTGTTATTTCAGCTTGGAGCCAGCCGGAAAAATGGAACAGTAGAAGGGGTCCTTTGAGGTTGATGTTTTGGTGGGTTTCTGGTTGTGTTGGGTGTTTCCGGTGGAGAACAGTGGAGGGTGGTTTGGCGAAGGAATCTGGTGGTGTTGGGATGGTGGGTCGGAGCTTGAAGCTCATGCTGGTCTGGGATTTGGAGCTGGTTTTTGGTTGTCGTCTGGAGGTGTTTTCTGGTTGTGTTGGCTGGAAAACAGAGGGGGTTTTGGGGTTGGGTCTGGTAGCGTGAGGCAGTGTATGGATGGTTGTAGCTGGTCGTTGTTTGGTTGCTGGAAAACGAGGGCAAAGGAACAAGAAGAGATGAAGGTGGAGGTGGTTCTGGTTGGCCGGAGCTTCACCGGAAAATATGAGGTGTTCTAGTTTATGTCCTGGTGGTGGTGGACCAGATGGAAAATATAAAAATCTGAAAATAAATAATTTTTACCACCACCCCTTTAACCTAATAGGTAAACTATTTTTTATATAAGGAGTCGAAAATTACAATATAACTATTTTAAAATAGTGTGTCAAAATCACCAGTCAATAAAATATATGTGTATGAAATATTATTTATATCAGAATGAATTTTTGGATTGTGCAAAATATCAAAATGAATATTAACAAATGTAACAGATAAAATAAATATTAAAAAATGTAACGAACATAACCAATGACATGTAAAAAATACAATTTAACAGAAATAATGATTTAATCAAAATAAACAAATACTTGAACGTATTCAACTGGTTGTGACAAAATAATATAAATAAAATTAATCGATAAAAATTCTAATACTTTGAGAATAGATATCAACAAATTGCACTAAAATTGCAAAACATGTATTTTGAACTATTTTAAAATTAAAATACTTAAAAGTATAAACTTTTAAAATATCAGACCAAAATTTAATGTCAATAATGACCTGATAATATAAAATTTATTTACACGACTGTAAGCGTCTAAAGTTTTAATCCTGAAATACAGTAAACAGGAAAAGAAAAATAGCAAACAAACAATAATATTTGTATTTGAATTAATGCGAAAGTTACAATCTTTATAAAATCTCTTAAAAAGATATGTAATCCCATGATTCTTCTCTCCACCGATGTTCTTGATTTGGCAGAATACTTGCGGCTCAATACTTGGAACGAAGACTTCTTGTATGCGGAAGACTTGCAGATCACCAATGAAAAGCAACTATGTATTTCTGTGTGTATGTATGTGTGTATCTCCCCTTTGGTCTTATGAAGACCTCTTTATATAGGCTTGAGCTAGGACTTTAGGGGTATTTTGGTTCAAGCAATTTTGACCCCTGGGCCTGAAGGATATGAGTTGGGCTCATCTTGTCAATTTAATGGACTGACTCAAATGTTATTTGGACTTGATTTAAGTCATATAATTCTGACATAAATATTAATCCGACTTTATTAACCAATAATTTGACTTGGTCAACGTATCGTGAATTTAAGTAAAATTGGATATTTTTTATTAATTTGAGATATTTCATTTGAGGGACATATTTATTAAGTTTTATAAATGTGGGGATAGAATTGACTAAATAAAAAGCTCATAGAGGATGAACAAAAAAAAAAAGAAAACAAATGCCCTCACGCAGGATCGAACTACGGACCTTCAGTTTACAAGACTGACGCTCTACCACTGAGCTATAAGGGCTATGTTTGATAAAGGTATGTAACAAGTTGTAATAAATATTCTCAAAAAATATTTAAAGGTTTGTTTATAAAATCCTATGAATCATAGTATTAGAAAATTTGTTTGGTGTTACACAAATTGCTCTCGAGGTGATTTTTTTAATTTGCTTTTTATGTATTTCGTTCTTTGATACTTGTGAATTTTGTATAAGAAAACTGTATGGTCCTTGCATTCAAGGGTGTGATTTAGTAGCCAATGAAGTGGTTGAGCTCTCAAGTTCAAAACTTAGTATCGAATTAATCGAGGTGTGTAAAAATCAATCCAAACACCACAGTCATAAAAGATATCACATTAATTCTCACATATAGCATTTGCAATCAATTCTTTTTTTTTTCTTTTATAGAGTTAATGAAACTATACCTTAAAAGGTTAAAAAATATTTTTATTCAATTTTTTAGTACTTTCTTTTAAAAAAAAGTTCTTAGTTGGACCCAACAAATTCATTTCTCACTGTGCTACTTTAATTGTGAGTGTGTTTGTATGAAAACTTTGAAGAAGAGTTGTCGCATTTTTTAGGAAAAAACTGTTTTTGAATCAATACACATGAAATAAGAGAACATTCCAATTAGATTAATATTATTTTTTATCCAATAATCAATGATAAGTTGATTTTGATTCTTTTTATATTTTTTTAAAAATATCTAATATTGGAGTCAATGGATCAACAACCAACTAAATTAATTTATATTTTTAATTGACATTGTACAAACTTATTGCAGTAATTATCAACTATTTAAACTCTACTCAAAATAAAAACAGTTGCAATAGAATCTGACAAAAAAAAATACTTAAAATTAAATATTCAAGTGATGAATAGGTAGTTAGCAAATTGCAAATAAATAAAATAAACGAATTAAAAATAAAAATAAAAGTGTTTCAATGGAGCAAAAGGGCAAGAAGATTAGGGTTCTTTTAAAAGCAGTTTTTGGGTTTGAGGGCTCTACACCAGTGAGCTACTACACAAGGACAAAATGGCAGCTATTCAGCAAAGTCTTTCTACTTCAATCTCTTCATCCGCCTCTACTTTCCTGGGTCAGAACAAACTCCGTTTCAGGTACCCAGTTTCCCATATTTTCTTTCATTTTGTTAATTCAGTTACAGTTTATTATTTTATTTGAATCTTCATCATCTGCGTTAGTTATAGACATTGCTGGTAAAAATTCAATCTTTAAGCATTAAACGAAGCAGTAGAGAAGAAATGTCCAATATAGGTTCAGCATTCTGACTTTGTTATGTATTTTCATAGGGAAGAAGGTAGCAATGAGTGGTTGGTTGTTTTTGCTGTTCGAAATACATGGGAAAAAGTAGTCCTTTTTTCTGTTGGTTTAACCATGTACTTGCACTGATTATTGGGTTTTTTTCTTCTTCCAAATTCATGGGGAAAAAGGTGACCTTTTTTGTGTTTTGTACTGATTCTTGAATTTGTTTCTTTATAAGATTTTCATCTAAAAGTATTTGTTTTTTGTTTTTTCTTAGTGTTCTCATTTTGACTAACATGAAGCTAAAGACTCTCCTTTTTTTCCATATTAAACAAAGTTTCCTGCATTTATAGCATTTACATGCTTGGATGATTTTAGTAGTGTATGAACTGACTAAGAATCTCATCTGGATTGGTAGTATAACAAGATTAACTGCATTGACGGGAACACAATAAAAAGCTATGGGTTGCTTCCTTAATACTTTGCTCATGCTAATGTAAAAAGTGTGCATTAATTGTTTCAGGAATCAGAATGTGTCAATGCCAGGCAAAACCAGTGGTATTGTCAGATGTGTTGCAACACCCTCTACGGAGAAAACTTGTAAGCCTTTCTGTTAATGTTGTTTTCCAGTGCAAACTGTATTACTTTATATATATATATATATATATATTGCCAAGTTGAAATGAGAATAGTAGACTGCGAGCCTGTGCAATGTGGATCAGTTAGAGCTTTTGACAATTAATATTGAGAACTTTAAACTAATCAAGGTATTGCATATAAATTACTGTCAACTCGCTGAAAAAGCAAATTTAAGACTCAAAACGTTTGCTTTTGAAATGCAAGAATTGTAAAATTATTGTCTTTCGACAACAACAAAAAGAAAACAACTGTCAGTCTAGGTGAGGTCTTAGTCTCACCTGTATCAGTCCATTCATATAGCTATGCAATTTCTTAACATTTGACTGCGCTAACGATATTTCTGTGTGTCTTTAAGCTTACAAGACACAGGTCTCCCGCAATGAAAACTTAGCGAAGCTTCAAGCTGGTTATCTGTTTCCTGAGGTCTGTATTTCAACTGGTTCATTTTCATTAAGTTGATTGCTGTTCATCTGTATTTTTAAGTTACTTTGCAATTGAAGATGTAGCATTGCTTTTGGGAACATGCAAATAAAATATAGATTTAGATGAAATTGCAGTAATTTGGAATTACTACAAGCCAGTGAGCAGACTTAGTTACCTGAAGCAAAATTATTTGCTTTTTTAGCTGAATTTGGATGGCTAATTTTGTACCTTTACCTCTCTATGCTTCCATCCTGAAATAGGAGAAATAATTCAATTCTTTATAGTAATACACTTAAAAAGAACCCTTATTTTGTAAACCATCTCTCCCACTTGCTAGGAGTTAAGTTCTAAACACTATCTTTGGTGAAGTTAGATCGCAAGAAGGAGATCTGCACACATGTTGAAACATCCTGATGCTCAAATTATAAGCCTTGGAATTGGTGACACTACCGAGCCCATTCCTGAAGTCATAACTTCTGCCATGGCAAAGGTAATACTGATGTCCTTGTTTGTGAATTTTGTAAAGAATAGGATACAATTGCTATCTCTATCATACTGTAGTTTTTTGTTATGGGTCAAAACTTCGAAGTTCACTGTATTTTTGTGTCCTATTCTGCCTGACCAATGATGGGATTACTAACAAAAATCATGTAGCTGGTAACAATTGGTTTTATACTAAACATGTTTCTAAATATTTCTGTTGATAGATTTCAGCATATGCTTACATTGCCTACCATTGAACTTGATAAGTAGTTTGTATTTTTAATCTATTCTGCTTATTGAACTATAAGTCGGTAACTTACTTCCTGTTCCTGATTTTGTTTTCTTTGCTCATTTGCAGAGAGCACATGAACTGTCAACATTAAATGGTTACAGTGGTTATGGTGCTGAGCAAGGAGAAAAAGTAAGTAGTGCCCCATCTCTTCATATTTCAGTAATATGATATTATCTCTACTATTTATTGTCCAATCCTTGTTTCTCTTCCTTCTTTTGCTACAACAATAATGGTTCTGGCCTTCACTGATAGTTTGTCTTTCCTCTTTTTATACCAATTTGATTGTTCATTTGTCCTTTTCTTTCTTCAAATACATTGCAATATTCTTTATTCAGTTATCCACACAATAAAGTTAAAACTTCCTCTTTTTTTCATAACGTCAAAAAGGGACGTGCAGCTGGAATTTCTGAAGCATTTAAAAGCATTTCCATTTCTTGGATCAACAATAATCTATTACTGCTTTGCAATTAGCTTTTTATTCAACAAAGTTTGCCTACTAAGTTAAGAAAAAGAGATGTGAAATGTTTCATGTTTGGGTGTTGTCAAGCATCATTATTTTGGATCCTTATTTTAAGATCATAAGAGAAAATTATTCTTTGGTCGCCATATTTTTTATTCATAGCATTTAATCCGTGATTCAAGTGTAAAGTCAGCTGTCAGAATAACTCTAAGAATACATTGATTGTTTCTGCATGAGCAGCAACTTAGAGCCTCCATTGCTTCTACCTATTATGCCAATGTTGGACTAGAAGAAGATGAGATCTTCGTTTCTGATGGTGCCAAAAGTGATATATCTCGACTTCAGGTCTGGTTTTCTCTGCATTTAGTGGGCTTTTCAAATTACTGAGCTGTCTTTCACTATCAGTTTATGAATTTCTTGACTGTATTGCAGGTTCTTTTTGGGTCTAATGTGAGTATGGCTGTGCAAGATCCATCATATCCGGTAAATGTTTCAGGCTTTTTCCTCTGTTCTTCTCTATTATAGTATTATGACACAAATGAAAAAGAGTAGTTCGAGGGACGCCAGATGCTCATCCAGGATACCTGAACATTGTAGATTAGCCATGCCTATTTTGTTTTATGATTTCTCACATCATTGTGATAATTAAGTGAAGTGGTGCTATTTAATAACTTAGCACTAATTTTTATACTTTGTAAAGGTTATTGATATGTCTTTTGTTATTATCATTATTGCATCTAATTGCACCTTTTCCTTTTATTTGGTGTAGTCTTTTTATTGTCTGTTGGACTACTCCTTGTTTTCTTACTAGGCCTTGGAGAAAGGCTCTCTTATGTGATGGTGTGTGTAAGATTCTGAAGTATTGCCTTGATTGTTGTTTCTACTGTAGGCTTATGTGGACTCGAGTGTTATTATGGGTCAAACTGGTCAGTTTCAGAAGGATGTGGAGAAGTATGGGAATATTGCATACATGAGATGTACTCCAGAAAATGGGTTCTTTCCTGATTTATCCAGTGTTCCTCGGACAGACATTATATTTTTCTGTTCGCCTAATAATCCAACTGGTTCGGTGGCATCTAGGGAGCAACTGACTAAATTGGTGCAATTTGCTAAAGACAATGGCTCAATCCTTGTTTATGATTCTGCATATGCTATGTATATATGTGATGACAGTCCAAAGTCCATCTTTGAGATTCCTGGAGCCAAAGAGGTAAGTTCAGATCATGTTGCTTGGTCAAAATTAAGCTTTACTTTGTTTTCTAGTGAAAGCTTTTGCTATCATTTGGTCAAACCCTGTAGCATATAACAGTATAATACAGATGACAAACTCATAATGTCCGTGTATCAGTTTGTTAGCAGTTACTTGTCGGTACATTGCTACTATAACGATCCTTCTACTTCTAGTCTTCTATTACTCTTTTTTATCCCATTACAGCCATACCTCAATTTCATGTTACTTAGAGTCGGCATATGCATTCTCACCATTCATTTCACTCTATTTGGACCTATTTCATTCTAGTTAATACTAATTTGTGGATCTCAAACAGTAGAGGTTCTCTATATCTCCTATTGAGATACAAATCTCTTAACAAACCAAAAAGACTCCTAATGTATTGGCCTAATGTATGCATACCTTCTTTATGACTAAGCATACTTCCAGCCTAATCGCTATTGTCTATATATATCTGATGCTTACATTGTACCCAAATTTACACTAAATTTACATGGGTGATGGATCCGAAGGATTTTTGGTCCTTCTGGACTTCTTTTCGTGTGATTTTAGATCTACCTCATTCTCTTTAAGTACCTTCAGTCATCATGGACCTCAAAATTAGTTTTATTGTTTTTTATTTATCAAAAAGCACCTTCAATCATCATAGTTTTACATCCATCGACCGATGCATTTGGAGCCGAGACCTCATGGTTCTTAACCCACTTCATTTATCATTAGGCCACACACCCTTGGGTGCTTATACCTTATTAAAAAACTTAATTCTAACATTGTAACTCTCTCTATTACTCTTCATAGTTCAAACTTTCGGTAACACCCATACTGGTTTCGTCAATTGGCTCAATATTGTTTGCAAATAAGAAACTAGGGTATCCGAAAATGCAGTGGAATATTATGGCTATTCTTTCTAGTCTATGCATGTCTATTTTCCTCTCGGCTGTTCTTTGTAGTCTGTGCATGTCTATTTTCCTCTCCAATTAACAGACTAAATATAATTTGGAAAGTTTCCATCACCGCTTGACTTGCTTCAGAAAGGACAGAAAAGTTAGAGAAAGAGTAGAATGGGCAAACAGCAAAGACCTCATACTGTTTTCCATTGGTTAGCTTATCATAATCATGATAAACAAGTACAGGCTAAATGCTGGACAAAAGTATGGGCTGAATGCAGATCTTCATGGTTATCAGAAACTCTTTTGTATCTTCATGACATTTTTATATTTGGTATGAGCTTTTCTTTTCCTACACATACGTGGGAAAAAGGCCATGGGCAGTCTATATTGAGACTTAAACCTTGTTTATTATCATTCTTGCATTTGTTGGGACCATTCCGTTTAGTTCCCCTCCTGCTGCTTACTTTTCTTGTGCCTTCAATGACAGTCTATACTCTATAGTAAGGTCATCTCAAGTCTATTCAATCCAAGTTCTTTTTATCCCCTTGTTAATTCCAGGGACGTTCTTCTGATCCTCCCTGCTCACACAGTTGTCTTTTAGTAGAAGTTTCAGAGCTTCTTGTTATAGAGTTGTAAGATTTTCATTTGACTTTTGTAGTGCTGCTTTTTCTCATCACCCGTGGTATACAAAGTCTATTGAATGATTCTTACATTATGAATGGATTGTTCCATGTGATTCAGTAAGCTTATTGTACTGCACTTGCAGGTTGCCATTGAGGTTTCATCATTTTCTAAGTATGCTGGGTTCACTGGAGTTCGTTTAGGGTGGACTGCCATTCCCAAAGCACTCCTATATTCTGATGGATTTCCTGTAGCGAAAGACTTCAATCGTATTGTTTGTACAAGCTTCAATGGTGCATCCAACATTGCTCAAGCTGGTGGTCTGGCTTGCCTTTCACCTGATGGTTTCAAGGTCAGCTCCCTATTCGCTTAATCATAAAGAACATCATTTAATAGGCTCAAGATTTCAATGTGAACGTGTGTCAACTTTGCATTTCAGGCCATGATGGACGTGGTTGGTTACTATAAAGAGAACACACAAATCATAATGGACACATTTAACTCGCTAGGTTACAAGGTGTATGGAGGTAAAAATGCACCCTACGTATGGGTACACTTCCCTGGACGAAGCTCATGGGAGGTTTTCAGCGAGATACTTGAGAAGACTCATGTCGTTACTACTCCAGGCAGTGGTTTCGGACCTGGTGGTGAAGGTTTTGTGAGAGTAAGTGCTTTTGGGCACAGGGAAAACGTCATAGAAGCTTGCAGAAGATTCAAGGAATTGTACAAGTGAAGTAACTCGTTCGCCTGCATATCTATGTGAAAAGATGCAGCAGGTTGCACTTCTTGCATTCATTGAGATGCTGTTTCTTGAGTACTCTTAACATTTTGATCATCCTGTATGGAATCTGTTGCTTTGGAAGAATAAAGCTTATTCTATGATTGCCAGTGATTGATTCCTCCTCGTTATATCAATTGCCATATTAAAGAGTAATATGAAGTTTGAAACTTTTATTTTACAAAGTGTCTGGTGAAAGAAGTGGAAAATAAAATGCAACACTTTTTTCCACAATCAATTACATTAGCATGACAAATCAACTTGAATATCCATTAAAGTGAATAAAATCATCACATCTTGGAAAGTTGGTCAATGAATGGTAAATAATTAGGCCAATTTGGGTGATTCCACCTTTGAAAATAATGAGAATAAAGCAAAATCATTAAAACCATACAATTTGGTTTGGCTAAGCAAATAAGTACAAGTTGGTGTGTACAACAAATATAAACTAATACACCTATGAATTACTCTCCGGAGTTTAGAAAGTAAAAAAGACAAATAAATCTAAACGGGAAGTATGAGATCATGGACGGCAAAATATATTATGTTAAAAAAATGCCCTCACGCAGGATCGAACTGCGGACCTTCAGTTTACAAGACTGACGCTCTACCACTGAGCTATAAGGGCTTATATGTTAGTGCAGTGCAAGTTAACTTTTAGACCAAATTTAAGGGAAAAGGTGAAGGTAAACCAAATTGACAAACAAATTACTCCATAGATCTAATTGAACTATTACTAAAAATGTTTTAAAACTAGATATCTTATTTCTTGTTTGTTAACTTCAAATTAGTGGTAGACCACAACAAATTAGATCGTCATAATCACAATTTATAAAAGGAAAAGAGTTAAATATACTCTTGAACTATTCAAAATGAGTCAGTTTTATCCTCTTTTACATTTTTAACGTACTTTTTTTGCTCAAATATACTTTTTACCTAACAAAATAGATCTAAAAATATCCGTCTTACCAAGATTGTTCCAAACTAGCTTTGGAAACATGTGAAAATTGCTTGAAAATTAGTGGTAGACCACCACAAAAATTCTACTTACTCATAATCACTTTTTTTTTTTACAAAATACATAGAGGGATAGCTACTTCACCTTTAATGGTCCTACTGAATAGTATGAATGGTGGTCTACAAATTTCCTTACTTGACAACAACCACCATAAAAACACAATGAATAATTTGTAGAAAACTTTTCCATACCACAAATTTAGAATTGAAATGAAAGAGAAATAAGGTATCAAAGTGTTAATTAATAAACAACTTTGTATTTTTCTTTTAGCCATAGAGATAGATAGAAGATGGTGATAGAGAGTATCCAAACTCACCCAAACCTAGCCAATCTCATTCAAGCACTATATTTCCTTTGATGACATCTTTCTTTCACTCTCACTCATTTCTTATCTCATCCACCCCACCCCCCTACACCCCGTTACCCCACCCTTCTTATATCTTAACCAAAATGTCCCACACTTTTTTTCTTATCTTTTTCTCTTCACTACTAAGCATTAAGCAAAATGGCAACAAATTCATTCAACTCCATTCATACACTAAGAAGAAGGCATTCTATAGATTGCCCTTGCCCTTTTTCTTCCTCTTCTTCTTTTTTCCTTAAGCCAATTACCAAAAACCCCTCCTCATTCTCCAATCATAACCTCATAACTTTCTCTGTTTCCTCAACTACCCCTACCACCACCACTACCACCACCACCACCCCTACCACTCCCTTCGATACTCTCGAACAGCACTTAATTTCTCAAAATTTCCGGGAAGCAGACGAGGAAACTCGCCGTTTACTCATCGTTTTAGCCGGAGAAGCAGCGGTTAAACGAGGATACGTTTTCTTCTCCGAAGTTCAGTTCATTTCCGAATCTGACCTAAAGGAAATCGATTCGCTATGGAGAAAATACAGCGATGGCAAATTCGGTTACAGTGTTCAGAAGAAGATATGGAATACGAAAGTGAACAGAGATTTCACGAATTTCTTCATCAAGGTTCGGTGGATGAAGAAATTGGAGTCCGAAGAAGTGGATCAGTACAATTACAGGGCTTTTCCGAATGAATTCATTTGGGAATTGAACGACGAAACACCGGAAGGACATTTGCCATTAACAAATGCTTTGAGAGGAACTCAATTGTTGAAGAGCATTTTTACTCATCCAGCTTTTGTTGAAGAAGGAGATGAAGAAGAAGAGAAGGAAGATAGTAGTAGTATTAATTCTGGGGGAGATAAAGGGAATGCTAAAAAAGGGGGTTTATTTGGGGGTTTAAGGAGTAAATTATTTAGTAAACCAGATTACAGTTTTTAAATTATTGAAGAAACAAAAAGTTTGTTTATTAATCAAATCAGTACAAATTATGTGATGATAAAAAGTTGAATGAATTAGAGTTTTTTTTGTTTAATGTGTTCTTATATAAAGTAAAAATGTCTATTTATTATTATGATTATTTTCAAATTTTATATAGTATATGTGTAGCTAAATGATGAAATAACTAATAATTTTGATATATTTTGTAGATGTTCATGAAAAATTAAAAAAATGTATATTTTAATTAATTGAATATTATAACGCAACGTGTTTGTATCATGTGTTCAATTTA